>NC_091821.1:491566459-491933959 GCF_038994185.2 Dermacentor albipictus
GTGTACAGTACTGACGTTAACGTGATCGGTGTATATTATTATTCGTTCGAACAGTATTCTTAGCATTGTAGTACCAGCTTTCTTTTCGGCTATCCGAATATCTAGCTATTACACCAAATACGATGGCGGATCCCGGATATAGTGCAGTCTAAAAATTTAGACTTATCCCGAAGGGGCTGCACTATAAGATATGATGCGTGCCCATGGTTTTTTGCCACGGGTTACCTACCACTGCGTAAGCACTGCTCTCTTCAGTTAACCTCTTTGACGCCAACGTGGGTCATTGTGTAGGTGTCACTGGCTATACGCTGACTTCACGGCACCGCCGCCAAGAGGCATGCCATGTCCAGAGGGAAGCGGCAGAGAGGGAGGAGCCCGGCTGCAATACACGAGTTTCGGCTATTTGTGAACTTGAGAAGTCATTCTAGATGAGCACGGTCCGATCTTTATTTGGCCCAGTTCAATAATTAGCGCCTTCGGTATTGCATCCCTTTCTGCATGTTGCCGTACTACTTGAATATTTCTTCTTCCATATTGTACCGATCGAAGATATTCAGGACGAGTTCCTTTGCTGCATCAGCGTCTCTACACTCCCGCTCCTGACTGGCACTTTAACTCGCCTTCAATGACTCCCACGTTTCCAGCAATCTATCTATCTATCTATCTATCTATCTATCTATCTATCTATCTATCTATCTATCTATCTATCTATCTATCTATCTATCTATCTATCTATCTATCTATCTATCTATCTATCTGTCTGTCTATCTGTCTGTCTATCTGTCTGTCTGTCTGTCTGTCTGTCTGTCTGTCTGTCTGTCTGTCTGTCCGTCCGTCCGTCCGTCCGTCCGTCCGTCCGTCCGTCCGTCCGTCCGTCCGTCTGTCTGTCTGTCTGTCTGTCTGTCTGTCTGTCTGTCTGTCTGTCTGTCTGTCTGTCTGTCTGTCTGTCCGTCCGTCCGTCCGTCCGTCCGTCCGTCCGTCCGTCCGTCCGTCCATCCGTCTTTCTGTCTGTCTGTCTGTCTGTCTGTCTGTATGTCTGTCTGTCTGTCCGTCCGTCCGTCCGTCCGTCCGTCCGTCCGTCCGTCTGTCTGTCTGTCTGTCTGTCTGTCTGTCTGTCTGTCTGTCTGTCTGTCTGTCTGTCTGTCTGTCTGTCCGTCCGTCCGTCCGTCTGTCTGTCTGTCTGTCTGTCTGTCTGTCTGTCTGTCTGTCTGTCTGTCTGTCTGTCTGTCTGTCTGTCTGTCTGTCTGTCTGTCCGTCCGTCCGTCCGTCCGTCCGTCCGTCCGTCGATCTGTCTGTCTGTCCGTCCGTCCGTCCGTCGATCTGTCCGTCTGTCCGTCTGTCCGTCTGTCTGTCTGTCTGTCTGTCTGTCTGTCTGTCTGTCTGTCTGTCTGTCTGTCTGTCTGTCTGTCTGTCTGTCCGTCCGTCCGTCCGTCCGTCCGTCCGTCTGTCTGTCTGTCTGTCTGTCTGTCCGTCCGTCCGTCCGTCGATCTGTCTGTCTGTCTGTCCGTCCGTCCGTCGATCTGTCCGTCTGTCCGTCTGTCCGTCTGTCTGTCTGTCTGTCTGTCTGTCTGTCTGTCTGTCTGTCTGTCTGTCTGTCTGTCTGTCTGTCTGTCTGTCTGTCTGTCTGTCTGTCTCTCGGTCGGTCGGTCGGTCGGTCGGTCGGTCGGTCGGTCGGTCGGTCGGTCGCTCGCTCGGTCGGTCGGTCGGTCGGTCGGTCGGTCTAAACTGTTTTTCCGCCAACATCGGTCACTTCGTAGTGCTTCGAAGAGGAGTAGGGCATCCGGCTGCTATGCTAAATGAATCAGGTTCGAAGCCAGCCGTGGGTTTAATTTGTGTCAAGGGTATATGACACTGACTATGTGCCGCTCTTCAATGACAGAAAATTCTTTAAAACCCCTCAGGCGCTGCGCGGAATGGAGCCCACGTCATTTATATATTCGTGCAATCCTGTCAGCACCTGTATTCACACACACGCCAAGCGCACACGTTGTGGCGCCGCCGCTATACGTATATGGCTCAGCGTGACCATAGGGGGAAGCGTGAGTGAGTAGCTTGGCTGCATACACGCCTCGTACATGATTCACATCGGCGGTTGCAATTTGGTGTCACTACAACATTTGCATAGTATTCGCACTATGATCGACATTCATCGTGCGATGGGTTACGAGAATTTTTCATTGCTTCTTTGCCCTTCAACTTCTTTGCCTCATGATTGTGTATATAAAGCTGTATAATTATTCTTTTGTGCTATATATTGCACAAATTGAGTCCCCGATCGTGATGGCTGAGGCCAAGAAAGGCGTACGGAATTATAACGTTCATTGGCAACTCGAGCATCGAGCGACACTCTGTTTCTTTCGCAGTACTTCCGGTCCACCGCCTGGGATGACCTGGGAGTAAATTCAAAATAAATCTGACAAATATATAAAAAAGGACAGCGCAGTACAAAACTCATGGGTATCATTACAGATATATTAGAGCGTTAGTTAAAAGTTCAGTTGCTGAAGTGTCTGGAATTATTAGAATTTATCAGAAATCACTGATATCCGCACACCAACGCACAGGATCGTAGATTAGACTTTAGAGACCCGCCATGCGAGCCCAACTTTGGCGAAATTCCTCAAAACCCGGTAGTAGAAAGTGGCAGTAATGACGTCGATAGTGACGTCACACACAAGAAGGTGGCCTCATATTTAATTTCCTAATTAATGCAAAACCGTTCCCTGGCATAGAATCTGCCTAGCAGATTGGATGTGACGCCACTCCCTCCTCACTCGGTTCTCTCACGGCGCTCACCTGCTTGCTCGATTTCTCGCAACAGCAGCACGCGCGCTGGTTACATGCTCTGACGTCAGCAACGGAGAGGGCACCTAGGTGCGCTTCATGCGTCGCTCGCTAGGGGGGAACGCCCCACTACGTGGCGAGCGCTTAGCTCCCTCCTCACCCGCATACCGGGGGAGGGTGGGGGGGGAGACGTTCGCTCCCTTAAGCTGAAGAACACAAACGCTGAGGTGCGAGCGCACTAAGAGACACCTAAGTATTTGATTAGGGTGCCTACCATTTCTTTCCTCAAAATCCCACACAAATTAGGACTGCAAAAATGCAGACAGTAGCTACAGCGCGCTCTAGAGTGCTACAGCGTTAGAGCACTTTGCTTTCCATATCTATCTAGGGCAGAAGGACACGAATAAAAATTCAATTATTCCAGCCAGTGCGCAGCAGATGAAAGTTTTTCTTGCTTTTCCGTCCATCAGCTGATGTCACCGCAACGCCGTTAGCAGCGCCGCCATCTATTGCGCCGAGACCAATAGGTAGCTTAAGCCAGAGGACAACTTAAGGTACCATGCAATAAGATGGAAAATTGGGCGAGTTGGGGAGCTTCATAGTAGCTAAAGCGCAACAAAGTCGGACAAAACGAACAGAAGGGCACACATTATGGAACTGTTTACCATATTTCCCAACTGCCTATTCCTACTGAACAAAGGTTTTCGGGAAGTATTATACGGAGGTAATATGCTGTATCATAGTTTTGAGCGATCTGCATCACAGCCATCAGCACAGGTACACGGAGGTTTGTGCGTGGGTAACATAACTGAATACCAGACCACGAGGTAAAAATTTATGTTAAATTTGAGCAACTGACCTCAGCCTTCGCAATACGGCTGAAGTGAGGCCCAATTAAGGTCGATGGCAACCGGTGAATGTTGAGATGAGACGTTCGGAGGCACCTCCACGACACTGGATGAAGTTAAGTGTTGTTGTCTTCTGTGATTGGAGATTGAATTGACATGAAGCAATCTGAAGCCATTTGCCTGCCGTTGCACATCAGGTTTGGGATTTGCAAAGAGAAATGTAAATTGTATAGGGCTCGCCGGTGCCGACCGTGACTGCAAAGTGTTACCGTGATGTACTCCACATAAACAGCAACAAATTGAAACAAAAGCCCAGGTGCCCTGAGAGTAGTCTATCTCTGCAAGCAACAGTGACATCACACGTATAGCCTCAGCGTCATGGCCGTTACACAAACAGCCAGAAACAATGCAAACACTGGGACTACCGCGAAATGCAAAGCGCAACACCGCCACTGGGAATACGCTACGCAGCTCCATGAGCCAAGTTGCGTTTGACAGAGAAAAAATAAAAATGTACGAGCCCTGATGGCAATTTCACATGCACCCTCAACTCCGGCATAAGAGACATCAGGAAATAAATGTGGGCACTGGTCAAGGAAATGAGATAGCCGCTGCTTCGGGGAGCGTGGCTCGCCTGCCCACATTATCACATCACAAGCTTTCCTTCGTATTTTGAATGCCCCCCTTTTTTTCTTTGCTAGTAGGATTTTCTATAGATGGCAGTTTGCATCTTTAGTACATAATGAAAACGTCAAACGGTACTAAGGCGCCTTTCTTAAGTAACTTTGCGTGTCACCATATGAGTGAGGTTCAGCCAAGCCCGTAAGGTTGGCCAAAAAATTACCGATGGCTCATCGGCAGCGTCTGATGACGTCTGAGTTTTTGTTGTTTGTTTCAGGGTGCCCCCCGAGTCGGGACGAGTCCGCATGGATGCCCATATCCGTCAGCCTTCACTGTACGTAGCCATCGAACCTGCCGCGATGCGCGCACTTGAGGCCTTATTTTGTATTGGCGTCTACAGAGAATGAAATTCTCGGAATAATAAAAGATCGCAGGCAGTAAATTTGGGTCTTCCTGTTGAAAGATGTATGTGAAATTAGCTTTCAAGACAGATGAGCACCATGATTTCATGATTATAGCAGCTGCACGTGGCTGCGAGTTGCAAGGCGACATCGCATTCTATGTCAACAGCCCTGGGGGTTGCTGTGATGTTCATTGTAAAACTGCAGCTCCCACGAGGAATGAGGGAAACCCAGTGTTTAGAAACAAGCGCTGACTCGCAACCCAGTAAACCGGTATGCTTACTGAATTGTACAAGCTTTATAGAGAACCTTCAGTCACTGGGGAAAGATAACTGCTCACACCTGGACGACCACTTCAACCGCTGGCATTGTGCTACTTACTTTGTTTTTGAGCAAAACGAGAGTCTAAGCCCCGATGAAGTTGATCTCCTGAAATGTGGTCTGACGTTTTGTCCCACGAACAAAGCAGTGAATGGATACAAACTCCACAAAGGTATAGCAGTATTCAGGACGCGTGCGCACCAAGGAGTCCTTTTTCGATAGGCGAGACGTAGGGAAACAGGATAGGGACTGTGGACACCGAAGCACGTGGACACCGAATCCGAACAGTGCCAACACTTTGATTTATGCATAAAGCTAATCTCAAAGGAAATTCTACAGTCAACTCGGTATCGCCGGAAACGCAGAAATTTTCTCCCCTTGGCACTAAATTCATAAAGAACTCGCGGAAAGAAAAATGGCTGTGGCTTAGCTAAGGTTAAGCCCGGGATGCGAAGCATACTAGCCTTTATTTTTGTTGTTGAAGAACTTTTAGCCTGGTGAACTACTGTTGCTTGGCTATATTTGGTTCGGCAAGACGAAGAAACAACTCATGCGTTACCCTGCTTCGCCTTCAAGAGTGGAACGCGACAGCGTTCCCATCGACCCGCCAAGGGGTGTAAGACAATGGGCTACGGCACAGCGACTACGCGCCCCGCATTGGACGCGGTGAGCGTCGAGAAACGCAGCGTTCGGCGCGGCAACGAAATGTGCACCTGAGCAAGCGACGCACCCCTGAGCCTTAGAAACAGCTCGTTTCTAAGGCAACACCGCATTCACTAGAGACGCTTTTGTACCGCTTTGAAGCATCGTACTCGTGGCTCAGTGGTAGCGTCTCCGTCTCACACTCCGGAGACCCTGGTTCGATTCCCACCCAGCCCATCTTGCAAGAGTTGAGCCAAAGCCACCTAGAAAATCAGTCTCTGTAGCACGCCGCAACCTTCGCTTCTCATTCCAACGAGCAGCTCTGTCTCCAGGAGGCATCTCACCTCGTGAGTGTCTAGCAGAGGCAAGCGCAGCTGCTTATATACCGCCGCGACGCCGCGAGCGACGGCGCGAGTTGGAGCCCCGTTTCGCCTCTGTCGTGACGTCACGGTGTCACGTGGTATTGAAGGCGACACCGCCGCGCCTGAGGAGCTGGGTTGAGCTCTCGTAATATGCTTCGCATAAAAATGTTGTTCCAAACCCAGCAGACAAAGCTGGCAGTATCCTAATCTGGCCTATAGAAAAGTATAGGAACAATGCCTCCAAACAAATGAGCAGCCACACCATTAACACAAAACTCGACTCTAACCTAACTTCAGACTACAGCAATAGTGTGCAAAGCACAACAGTGGAGCTAATATCCAGGGAACTAATCACGCAATCTGAATGCCGCTTCGTGATGCCCAAGAACGAAGAAGCAGGCCGCTTTTATATTCTTCCTAGAACACATAAACTTCCCGTAGAAGAAATATTTACACCAGAGATCCCAGGTCGGCTTATAGTGTCTAACACACCTACCGAATCACTTTTGAGTAAACCAATGAAGGGGGCTAGTTGCTGAACGTTCATGGTTACATTGCGCTCAGTTTTACACACACGATATTAAGGAAGGACAGGACGTGGAACGACGTAGCACAACATCTGATTGCGCTACGTCCGTCCACGTCCTGTCCTTCCTTGATATCGTGTGTGTAAAACTGAGCGCAATATAACCATACCGAGTCACTATCTAACTTCTTAAATCCCCACCTGTCCAACATCCCCACCGCCCTCCCATCTTTTGTTCAAAACACGCCGAACTTTTTTCAGATTATCGACAGCATCAACGCCAACCAAATCCTTTATTACCGCGCTGTTCTAGTCACTTTCGATCTTTGTGCCCTTTACACTAATATACCAATGAGTGAAGGGATTAAAGCCACATCGAAGTCCCCCGCAGTCAATCCTCAAGCGCGCGCTCTTGAAGTTTACCGTGACACCTTAAATTACTTCTCCCGCTCAACTATGTTCATTTCGATTTAATTCACTACCTGCAAGCTTTCGGCACATGATAACATCATTTGCTCCCACCTCATTTTCATGGGACAGCTTGAAGGAGATCTGACGAAATCCTACCCTTTAAAACCCCACACCTATCTGCGTTACATTGACGACATATTTGTAATATCGAAATACGCCACAAGCGCGTTAGCCGACCTAATTAGGCATTTCCACCGCTTTCACTCGAGCATGAAATTTATAGCTCACCACTGTCCGTCAGATCAACTTCCTCGACTTGACGGTCTACATAGAAAACGGAAAACTGACGACACTTTACCGGAAGTCTACGAATAGCCAGCAATATTTAGACTACAATTGTCATCACCCATGTGACAACAAGCAAGGAATCATTGTCGGACAAGCGAAACCAATTACAAGAATCGGCAGTGAAGACCACGATTATATTCACGACCTCATCATCATCATCAGACTGGTTACGCCCACTGCGGGGCAAAGGCCTCTCCCATACTTCTCCAACTACCCCGGTTATGTACTAATGGTGGCCATGTTGTCCCTGCAAACTTCTTAATCTCATCCGCCCACCTAACTTTCTGCCGCCCCCTGCTACGCTTCCGTTCCCTTGGAATCCAGTCCGTAATCCTTAATGACCATCGGTTATCTTCCCTCCTCATTACATGTCCTGTCCATGGCCATTTCTTTTTCTTGATTTCAACTGAGATGTCATTTCTTCGCGTTTGTTCCCTCACACAATCTGCTCTTTTCTTATCCCTTAACGTTACACCTACCATTCTTCATTCCATAGCTCGTTGCGTTGTCCTCAATTTGAGTAGGGCTCTTTTCGTAAGCCTTCAGGTTTCTACCCCGTAGGTGAGTACTGGTAAGACACAGCTTTTATATACTTTTCTCTTGAGGGATAATGGCAAGCTGCTGTTCATGATCTGAGAATGCCTGCCAAACGCACCCCAGCCCATTCTTATTCTTCTCATTATTTCCGTCTCATGATCCGGATCGGCCGTCACTACCTGCCCCAAGTAGGTGTATTCCCTTACGACTTCCAGTGCCTCGCTGCCTATTGTAAATTGCTGTTCTCTTCCGAGACTGTGAAACATTACTTTAGTTTTCTGCAGATTAATTTTTAGACCCACTCTTCTGCTTTGCCTCTCCTTGTCAGTGAGCATGCATTGCAATTGGTCCCCTGAGTTGCTAAGCAAGGCAATATCATCAGCGAACCGCAAGTTACTAAGGTACTCTCCATTACCTTTTATTCCGAATTCCTCCCAATCCAGGTCTCTGAATACCTCCTGTAAACATGCTGTGTATAGCATTGGAGAGATCGTATCTCCCTGCCTAACGCCTTTCTTTATTGGGATTTTGTTGCTCGCTTTATGGAGGACTACGGTGGCTGTGGAGCCGCTATAGATATCTTTCAGTATTTTTACGTACGGCTCGTCTACACCCTGATTCCGTAATGCCTCCATGATTGCTGATGCTTCAGTTGAATCAAACGCTTTCTCGTAATCAATGAAAGCTATATATAAGGGTTGGTTATTTTCCGCAGATTTCTCTATCACCTGATTGATAGTATGAATATGGTCTATTGTTGAGTAGCCTTTACGGAATCCTGCCTGGTCCTTTGGTTGACAGAAGTCTAAGGTGTTCCTGATTCTATTTGCAATTACCTTAGTAAATAGTTTGTAGGCAATGTACAGTAAGCTGATCGGTCTATAATTTTTCAAGTCTTTGGCGTCTCCTTTCTTATGAATTAGGATTATGTTAGCCTTCTTCCAAGATTCCGGTACGCTCGAGGTCATGAGGCATTGCGTATACAGGGTGGCCAGTTTCTCTAGAATAATCTATCCACCATCCTTCAACAAATCTGCTGTTACCTGATCCTCCCCAGCTGCCTTCCCCCTTTGCATATCTCCCAAGGCTTTCTTTACTTCTTCCGGCGTTACCTTTGGGATTTCGAATTCATCTAGACTATTTTCCCTTCCATTATCGTCGTGGGTGCCACTGGTACTGTATAAATCTCCATAGAACTCCTCAGCCACTTGAAATATCTCATCCATATTAGTAATGATATTGCCGGCTTTGTCTCTTAACGCATATATCTGATTCTTGCCGATTCCTAGTTTCTTCTTCACTGTTTTTAGGCTTCCTCCGTTCCTGAGAGCATGTTCAATTCTATCCATATTATACTTCCTTATGTCAGCTGTCTTACGCTTGTTGATGAACTTCGAAAGTTCTGCCAGTTCTATTCTAGCTGTAGGGTTAGAGGCTTTCATACATTGCCGTTTCTTGATCAGATCTTTCGTCTCCTGCGATAGTTTGCTGGTATCCTGCTTAATGGAGTTACCACCGACTTCCATTGCACACTCCTTAATGATGCCCACAAGATTGCCGTTCATTGTTTCAACACTAAGGTTTTCTTCCTGAGTTAAAGCTGAATACCTGTTCTGTAGCTTGATCTGGAATTCTTCTATTTTCCCTCTTACCGCTAACTCATTAATCGGCTTCTTATGTACTAGTTTCTTCCGTTCCCTCCTCAGGTATAGGGTAATGCGAGGTCTTACCATCCTGTGGTCACTGCAGCGCACTTTGCCGAGCACGTCCACATCTTGTATGATGCCAGGGTTCGCGCAGAGTACGAAGTCTATTTCATTTCTAGTCTCGCCGTTCGGGCTCCTCCACGTCCACTTTCGGCTATCCCGCTTGCGGAAGAAGGTATTCATTATCGTCATATTATTCTGTTCCGCAAACTCTACTAATAACTCTCCCCTGCTGTTCCTAATGCCTATGCCATATTCCCCCACGGCCTTGTTTCCAGCCTGCTTCTTGCCTAACTTGGCATTAAAATCTCCCATTAGTATAGTGTATTTAGTTTTCACTCTACCCATCACCGATTCCACTTCTTCATAGAAGCTTTCGACTTCCTGGTCATCATGACTGGATGTAGGGGCGTAGACCTGTACAATCTTCATTTTGTACCTCTTATTAAGTTTCACAACAAGACCTGCCACCCTTTCGTTAATGCTATAGAATTCCTGTATGTTACCAGCTATATTCTTATTAATCAGGAATCCGACTCCTAGTTCTCTTCTCTCCGCTAAGCCCCGGTAGCACAGGACGTGCCCGCCCGTTGTTAGGTAACCTGGGCGAACGATGGTTAGAAGAAAGAAGGACAATCACGGTATATGTAGCACAGAGTCGAATCCCTACTCGGGAGGACCACTATAGATTCTAAATAAAGTTGCATTTCATTTAGAGTTTTGAGGGCATTCGGAACACATATATGAATGTTCTTTTTCTTGATTTATGTGCTACGCTGAACAAAGGTATGCTCACTTACATTACGCTATTAGTTTTGGAGCTTGGATCACATGATTATCTGGCGACAACCAGAAAGTCCTTGCCAAGAGCAGTCGAGATAGCGAGATAAACCTTCACAGTAGGTTTTTACAGAGCACTTTATACCTTATACTTTCGACAACATTGCCGTACCTTTCTTGAGAATGAAAACTCGTCCAAGTTCTGAAATACCAACTTGGCTTTTCATCCTCACAAGTTTCATCGTTGAGAATCCTTTAGAGTTCCCAAGATTGATAAATGAATTTGTCGTACTTTACTAGTCACGAAGATAGGCCAACACTTACAAATTTGTTTTCTGTGGCTCTTAACCCGAATAATATTGTCCCCTTAATGTCCACAATAAAGACTGAGAGGAGAGAGAGAAAATAGATTAGGCGGTATTAGCAAAATGACGCCCTTCAAATCAGAAATGCTACTCTTACCACTGCAGATAGCATTATGAGCCATAAAATACCCGGAAACGAAAGACTGGTGGTTATCCTGCGTTTCAGTGACCACGCAAGCTCGCCGCGATGTCAAGCTTTTGGCGGCATACGCTAGAGTAGAATTAATTTTCGCTTTCTTAAGGATTGACTACTTTGCATTCTAAAGTATCTATAGATTGAACTTGGAGAGTTTCAATGACATTTACGGCACCGAACTAAGCAAAATGCCAGATGCACCACACACGGACGACCCGGAGATTTGATTAAGCACAGAATTCCATAAACGGAAATTTGGGCTACATTTTCAGTACCAGTAACATACATTTTGCAACGGAAAATTGGATACTACAGACTGTCGAATCTTCACTTTACGTTCGCAAAGTGATTTAGAGCTCCGCATTAGTGCACCTCTAACGTTTGGGACACACAGCTTGGTCTCATATCCACCGTATGCTGCCTCAGCATATCAGCATTTCAATAGAACGTTCAAACAATGATATGGAAGTACATATATTCACAGATTTTCCAAGTGTCTTTTTCCGTTGTCTCGTACTACATGCACATTTTCGCTCAGCTTTTCAGAGCAGAATGCATGATTTTATACAGATAGAGATGCAGATACAGAATACAGATACCATTTTTATGTAGTGTGACGAATTGTTTTGGTTGTTCCAGAAGTGGACGGCAAACCACAGTAACCATATAGCAAATAAATTATACATTCCAACGATGACTCTTTGGGTTTACTTTTGGGACACATAGCTGTGAGAGTGCAGCCGATTATTCGTGAAGACATTCCTGGTAACCGAAAAATTTACAAATGAGGCCACTTTTGAGATATCCGGCGTAAAAATAGGTTGCTGAATGCAAATATCATTCAGTTTAGTAAACTATGCTCTACAGATCGCTTTCTATGTGTCTACTGCAACATGTGACCTAATTTAAAATAATAAATAATTGTTGGGTGAAATTATTGAAGGGACCTCTAAAACGGTTGGAACAAATTTTATAGATGTGTAGGGTGCAGCTATAGATAAACATTCCCACCTTAATTTGTGTAAAGCATCTGATAATAAGACAGCTACGGACAGTTACAAGTTACCCTCCTCCACAGCCATGCATTTTCTCCTCAAGTTGTTCGCCGAGTGATCGGGGCTAGGCTCCGCCTTCACTGGCTCTGCGTCATGGCTGCATGTCGTGGCGTCTACTTCCGGTTGTATAGGAGCAAGCGCGCGAAGCCCCTCGAACGTTTCCGCCAGCAGCTTGGCAGTGGACCACAAGCGGGAGCTATCGAAGCAGCGAGCAGCGAAGCGTTGCGAGCATTCAGTCGCAGCGTCAAACGTGTCCAGTATTTCGGTAACCATAGGCGAGCTGGGCGTTTCGACGGATTGGTGGAGGCATAAACTCAAGCTGATGAAGGAATTTTAGTGTAGATGTACGTGAGCGGACTGATCGGTCAGCATGGTCCAGCCACCTGGTGGCGCCGAGCTTAACCAGCCAAACAACGAGCTATTATTGCTCTAACCAGGTGTAAAACATGTTAACGAATTACAAAATGGTGTTCACGATTAGGCTCCTGAGGAAAATTTACAACAGCACCAAAGTAGAATAGACTTCGTTACAGCTACTGTGTTTGATAAGTAAGTAAGTAAGTAAGTAAAGTAAGTGGATGGATGGAGTAACTTTATAGAAAGGTCCTGCGAGCTACGGGGCGCAAGGTCCCATAGAGCGGGCTACTCCCACGTTGGGACCGGGAGTTGTAACTCCCTGGCCGCATCGTGGGCTCGCTGGACGGCCCAGAGCTGCTCCGCCAGGTCCGTGCTGCGTAATGCGTCTTGTAGCCTGGCGGAGTCTTGATCCTTGTTTGCGTGGGTCCGACCACACGGCCAGAGCAAGTGATGTACGTCTAGTGTGCTATGGCAATTTTCGCAATGTGATGTTTTGTATAGGTCAGGCATGTAGTGATGTAGTCTGTTCTGCGTGGGGTACGTGTTTGTTTGAAGCATTCTGAACGTCAGGGCTTGAGGCCTGGTGAGCTTATTGTGAGGTGTGCTGTATATTCTGCGGTCTAGATAAAAGTGCTTTATGATCTCGTTATATGTGGAGGGAGGGTCCCGATTCTCGCTGGGATGGTCACGACCAGAATAGGTGGCGTCGCGGAAGGTTAGGTCTCGCGCGGTCCTGTGAGCCATCTCATTGAGATTGCGAGGGGCGTCCTCGATCTCTCCGAGGTGTGCCGGGAACCAGCAGATGGTGTGATGCTGCAGCGGTGCGGATCGATTGATTATTTGTAGTGCTTGTCTTGCAACTGTTCCTTTCTGAAAGGCTTTGACGGCTGAGCGTGAATCGCTGTAGACGTGGGTGGTGGTCGGGTCTGTGAGCGCGAGTGCGATGGCAACCTGTTCTGCTATCTCGGACTTGTGGGTCTTGACTGTGAGAGCGTTTCTCACTTGACCTTGCTTGTTGATCGCGGTGGCAACGAAGGCCTTCCTGGTTGGGTACTGTGCCGCGTCAACGAAACAGGCTAGGATTTTCTTTTCACGTATTTCGCGCAGGATGAACGATCCGCGTGCCAGCCTTCTGGGTTGATGGTGCGTGGGGTTCATGTTCCGCGGCAGTGGGCGAACCGTGTAGGAGTTGCGTGTGTCCGTCGGAACGCTTTGATATAGAGTCTCGATTACTGTGGTGTCATAGCCTAGTTTGGCTAGGATTTCTCTACCCTGTTTGGTTCCAGAGAGTCTTGTCCATTGAGCCCGTTCTTGAGCTTCGGCGATTTCTTCAAGTGTGTTGTGTACCCCCAGTTGCAGCAGGAGGTCTGTCTCGGTGTTCTTGGGGATTCCCAGCGCTTGTTTGACTAGCTTCCTCAGTTGTACGTTGAGTTTGTCCTTCTCCGCTACCTTCCATCTGTGCATGGCCGCCTCGTAGGTGAAGTGGCATAGCGCAAAGGCGTGTGTTAGCTTGAGGAGATTTTCTTCCTGAAGGCCGTGTTGTCTGTTGGCTACGCGTCGCATGAGATTCAAGGCATTATTCGACTTTGTCGCGATCTTCTCCACTGTAGCTGCGTTAGAGCCGTTGCTCTCAATGAACATCCCAAGGACTCTGATTTTGCTGACGTGTGGAATGGTTCCTCCGTCTTTTGTTCTTAGAGTAACGACGTGTGTGTCTCTGATTTCGTTCTTTGGTTTGGGACCGCTCCTCGATGGTTTGTAGACGAGGAGCTCTGACTTCGCAGGCGAACATCGCAGGCCAGCGGGAGCGAGGTATTCCTCGATCACGTCGATCGCTTCCTGCAGAGCGCTTTCAATTGATCCCAGGCTACCTCCGGGGACCCAGAGCGTTACGTCATCGGCGTATATCGTGTATTTGACGTCCTCGATTTGATTCAATTTCTTGCCTAGGCCGGCTAGCGCAAGGTTAAAAAGCGTCGGAGAGATGACAGAACCTTGCGGGGTGCCCCTGCCTCCGAGTTTGTATTTCTGGGACTTGATTTCCCCTAGACGGAGGGTGGCCGTTCTGTCACTCAGGAATGATTTTGTATAAGCGTAGAGTCTCGTGCCGAGGTCGAGGTTGGAGATCGTGTCCAGTATGTAGTCATGTGATAAATTATCGAATGCCTTTTCGAGGTCTAGCCCTAGGATTACTCTCGCGTCTCTCGTGTCTGCGTCAATGATCTGATGCTTGAGGAGCTTCATGGCGTCTTGGGTGGATAGCGCGGGTCTAAAGCCGACCATTGCTGCGGGGTAGACATCTTTATCTTCGAGATGTTTCGAGAGCCTGTCTAGGACCGCGTGCTCGGCTACCTTGCCGACGCAAGACGTCAGCGAGATAGGTCTGAGGTTATTGATGTTGGGCGCCTTGCCAGGCTTTGGGATGAGCACGATAAGGGCCGTTTTCCAGTCTTCTGGTAGTGCTCCATTCCTCCAGATGTTGTTGATTTCCTCTGTGAGGGTTTCGATTGATGTTTCGTCGAGGTTTCTTAGTGCCTTGTTAGTTACGCCATCCGGCCCCGGCGCTGACTTGCTGTTTAGGTTCTGAAGGGCCGTGCGTATCTCTTCGGTTGAGAAGTCCCGATCAAGCTCTGGGTTGGCTTTGCCGCGATATGCATCGGCGGTCGTGCCTCTAATATTTTTGGCCAGCGGGAGGTACTTGTCGGCGAGACGGTCAATGAGCTCATTTTCCGTAGTAATTTTGAGTTCCTCGTGCATGATCTTGTTCAGCGTACGACCCTGGTCCGCTTTGGTTTTGGTTCTATCTAAAAGATGTTTGAGCAGGTGCCACGTCGTCCCGCTGTTGATGCGGCCGTCCGCGGCGTCGCACACCTCGTTCTATTGCTGGTTAGATAGTTGCGTGCAATATTCTGCAATCAGCCGGTTGAGGGAAGAAATTCTTTTCCTGAGCCGTCGATTGTGTCTTTGTTCTTTCCATCTCCTGGTGAGCGATTGTTTGGCTTCGAGCATGTGGGCCAGTCGGCTGTCCATGCTATGAACGGGAAGATCTGTCTCTATTTCTTTCGTGGCCGCCTTAATGTCGGCCTTTAGTTGCGACGTCCATTGTTCCATTGATTCTTTGCCTGTTGGGCGTTCGTGTCTGAACTCGCAGAACTTGTCCCAGTCGACGTACGTCATTTTCCTGGGTTCTCTGGATGGGGTGTCAATTGTTGTCTCAACAATGTGATGATCGCTGCCGAGATCCTCGACCAGGTTGTTCCACTGATAGTTTGGAACGTTGCGGACGAAAGTGAGATCTGGCGTTGTGTCGCGGTTGACCGAGTTACCCGTTCTTGTGGGGTGCTCGGCGTTCGTGATGAGCGTTAGGTCAAGTTCATCGGCGTCGTTTAGCAAGTCCTTGCCTTTGGCTCTGCTGGCGACGTATCCCCAGGCCGTGTTAGGGGCGTTGAAGTCCCCGGCCACGATCACGGGGTTGTCGCCGGCACGGTTGCGGGCGAGCTGGAGTATTTGCTTAAATTTTTGTGCTCTGTGCTTGGGGCTGCTGTAAACGTTTAGGATGAATATGCTCTTGGCGTTCTTGGCTCTAGGGAAGACTTCCGTGAGAATGAATTCGCAATTGCTGCGGTCGTGATTAACGTTGTGTGTCGTGTGGGCCAGCTTGTTGCTGACCAACGTGGCGATACCTCTACATTTGTGTTGCGGTGTGGTTGCGGTCACGTCATAGCCGGGTAGCGAAGGTGTAGCGGTATTTGTCTCTTGTAGGAGAATGACTTGGGGTTTGTCTTTTTTGGCTCGAATGTATTGTTGCAGGGGGGCCTTTTTACGGACGTAGCCCCTACAATTCCATTGCCAAAGGCGAAACGTTTCAGTTTGCACAGCCATCTTTGTTGTTGGCGTTGGGTGGCCTTTGTGAGGCCACGTTGTTGCTATGTCTATCGAGCGACAACGCCCGAAGTAGCTTGGTGATAGCAGGCTGTGACGTCACAGGTGGGTGGTCTGCCATTTCTAGCACGTTGAGCCTTGCACCATGGATGTTGATCGTCTCCATCATGTGGTTGATCTGTAGCGTTATCTTGTCGTAACCTTCCTTGAGGGTCCCTACTCTCGTCGCAAGTTTGTCTTGCCCTTCCTTTAGTGACGCGACGGTAGTTGCAAGCCCGCTGAGCAGTTCCTTGATTTCCCTAATGTCGCTGTCCGTGCCCGATGAATGTGTGTTTGTCACGGCTTTTCTCTTATGCGGATTGCGCATGGATTCCGCGACCGGTACTTCCACTACCATGGGTTCTGATGTGACTTCGGTTTGATTAGAGTCGGGGGGTGGTGGCGTTTTGAGTTGTCTGATTTCCTCGACAAGTTGTGTGATGGTTTGCCTTAACTCTTTGTTTTCGTGTTCTAGTCTTTTAATCGTATTTGCTATTTCTACTTGCTCTGGCCGTGCCATCGGACTCACCTGGCTGGCGGCCTGCTGTTGGTGCTGCTGTTCTTGTAGCTCCTGTTGTTGGTGCTGCTGAACTCGTTGGGCCCACGTCAACCGGTCATCACCGCCAACTCGTGGGCTGGGGGCGAATCGTATCCTTGACGAGGATCTCTGGCTCGGGTTCCTGGAGCGTCCTCGCGATCGTGACGACAGGCGACCGCGGTTCCTTGATCTCGAGCGGCCCCGCTCGCCGGACAAGCGAGCATCTGCGTTGGCGGCCACGTTGTGGTTGATGGCGCTACACTCGGCGTCCTTGAGCGGCGGGAAGTCGTGCTGACTCAGGGCGATGGGCCCTGATCTCGTGGTGCTGTTGCTTGCGTTTGCTGCAATTTTTCTTTCAACTCGTCTTCTTCGGACGACGTAGGGGAGTTGGAAGCGGTTGTTGCATTCCTTGCTTGCCGTGACATGATTTCCGTCGCAGAGCGCACATTTGATCGAGGTGCACACATGACCTGCGATAGGGTTAGCTAGTCCACAGCCTTTGCAAATTGCGTCGTCAGGCGAGGGGCATACGTCGGCACGATGGCCGAGTCTGCCGCACACATGGCACATGACGATCTGCTTGCGGTAAAGGGAACACTTGATCAGGGCGTTGTCGTATCTGACATAGTTCGGGACTCGAAAGCCGTCGAAGGCGATGATGACCGTGCCAGTTTCCTTGATTCTCTTTGCCGCCAGAGCGAGCGGGTTGCGTGGGTTAACGATCTTGCGGTTTATGGAGTCCTGCGTCTCATCGAGCGGAACCCCTCTTATAACGCCTTTGCATGTTTCGTGCGGCGCCGTCCTATATGCAGTGGTTTCAAACGTTTGCTCTCCTATGGAAATGCTGCGGATCCTGAGGTATTTTGCTGCGTTCGCTTCGGACGGTGTGCTGACCACCATGATGTTCTGCTTCAAATTGGGGCATATCGTGTCCTCGCTTCGCTCGGTAGATTCGATGCAAGCAGCCATGCAAATTGCTTTGGTGACCGTAAGTTGGCCTACCTTGGCTATGTTGATACCGCCACGTATGCGAATCACGATCTTGATGTCATCTTGGGGCAGCGCGGGCATCCTGCTTGCTTTTATCAAGGCGTTTCTGGCTGTTGAGACAGTTCCGTTCGTATTTCCTCCCTTTCGTTGATGGTTAACGAGGTTGGGCTGGCTCAACGCAGTCTTGATTACTGACGGGCGCGGCGCCACGATAGTCCACCCTGCGTCTGCGGTGAAGTCTTCCGGGCTCGTGTCTTGCCCATTGACTTCGTATGCCATCGCTGTAGGGTCGTTGTTGGGTGGAAGGCTCGTTTGTTGTGATCGCTGGAGGCCACCACAGCCGGGGTGGGCGCGGGGACGTCTGGGGTCGGCGGCGGCTTGGTCGGAGTCGAGACGTGGGTTAATGGCGGCGGCCGTACTCGCCGTTAGGCTTAGAGCCCGAAGCGGGGCGGCGAGAGCTGAAATCACTCGTAAAAAAGTCCAGAGGTCACGCACTTGCCGAAATGTGGTCTCCCTAGGTAGAAGAGAACTTCAAGAATCCGATTCCGAGTAGAAAAGGCACAAAACTGGGCAACAGGCACATTTAAATTGGCGAGAAAGCGGGAGCCAGCGCGGACGCGTCCGCAGCAAGGACATGCTTCTTCTTCCTCCAGTAAAGTAAGTGGACCTGATCTGTTTTGACTCAGGGCAGGTGTTTGTCAACGCCACAGGAGATGTTGAAAGCACAAAAGGAAAGAAGGTAGGGCGTAGAAAGTAAGACGTGAACACCTGACTTGAGCTCGTGGCAGCAGGTGGCTGCAGCGTGCAGGCAATTCACGTTTGTGGCTCTGCTCATCCCGTAAAAATACACAATCAAACGGCCAGGCTTAGCCCGCTTGCGCTTGCGTTTAATCGAGTACAGGACACGCGAAACACTATTGTGGTAGTAATCCACCGGCGTAAAATGACGGCCACAAACGCGCAAGGCCTGGCACCGATCTGAGAGCGACAGTCCGAGGCGCTGCAGCCACTCCGCTCGTCTGCGGCCTTCCAGAGCGACGCGATGTCGCAGCTTGACATATTGCCAGTCGTTACGTTTGCGACCCACAACGTAATTAGGGTGAACCATGCTTATTGCGAAAATAAACGTCGAGAGCAACGTTGACCCGGAACTCTCGTCAACATGCAGCACGTTGTAACACAAGCAGCCGACACTTGCCGTGTGTCGGAAGTGCTTGAGTGCAGTGAGAAATTGCTCTTTTGCATTCTATGTGTATTTCTATGAAAATAAACAAATTACCTGCCATTCTAACTCTTACGAACAAGATTTCTTGCCTCTATAAAGTTGGAAAAATTATTGATGACGAGCCCTAGGTAGCAAGTCGGATAGCTCGCCCTACTAGTATCATTAGGGCAATTTACGTCAAATGGTTAGGGGCGGCTGAAAATTGAGCCGAGCGGTTTGCTGCGACCGGCACCGACGTACATTTTTAAAACCTTATAATAAATTACACGCTTCATGCGGATCACTTAGATACGTCAAATAATGATCAGAAGGACCTACTCTAACACCTTAGTGCGTTTGTACAAAACCATAAAATCGTTTCAGGGAACCTTTTTTACCTTGATAGTGCTATTTCCCTAAATCATTGGAGAAATTCACCAAAAGGACGGAGCAGTGCTAGGTGCAATACATATTCTTTTGTCAGAAAATACGTTCTAACAAGAGTAAATATTATATGCACTTGCCGCTGACGAGGCACTCTGCATGCAAGAATGAAACTCGGAGGAGGAAGAAAAGAAGGAGTTGCAGTTCTAAACGAGGGAAATTCTGTTCAGTTTTCCGTCACCATGGCCTGCAAGTCATCGTTACAGTAATGGATGCACAAAAATATATAAAGTAGCCGTTCTAATAACCATTGGCATGGACTCCATTTATGCGGTAAATTCATCTGATGGTCCCCACATTCAGCGCACTATTTAATATCACAAGCCGGGGGCACATTTGGCGTGTTTACTATTACATCTAAATCAACCTTGAATCAAGCGGTCAATTCTATGCTCCTCAAATTTAAAACGAAAACAATCCTTCGAGCGCACAGTGGCATGCCTTCTGGCTGCAACGCTTCCATAACGTGACGCGCAGTTTTGTGAGGCTGCAACAATTTTCTGCAGGGGAAGGCTGGCCAAATTTCCTCACCTTAATGTTCCTTTCTGTTCACCATTAGCCAGACCAAGCGCTTGCCTCTGTGTTTACACGCCCATTCGTTGAGATTTTTGCCGCCAACCGCTTTTCAATCGATTATCACTCCATCGTTACTCTTATCAAGCCGTCAATGTTGTCGCAAGTCTTGTCTAAGCAGTAGGCGCACGCGCCGCGAATGCTGTTGTCCGTTCGCAACTGTAAGCTAGCGCCACCGACTTCTCGGCTACACATGCACAAATACCTCATTCACCTGATCCATGAGTTTGTATTGTTGACCAACAGCCACTCTCGTCATTGTCGTTGTCATTTGAGTGTTATTTACTTTCTGGACGCAAGTTCGCTTGGTAAGGAGTTGTATTCTTTATTAAAGCTTTTCTTGTTTTGCTCGCGATTTTTCACAGCCGCTACAATGCCGCAGCGTTCAGCGCTTGTTATCGCTATTGCAGAAACAACTGCGCAAATACAGGTGCTTCCAGAAACGCTCGAGGAAACATCGGTGGCTTAGAGCAAGAACCGGCGGTGCCACCCTTTGTTGCGTTCAGCGCCGCTTGCCTGGCCTCGGGTGTCCTCTTTTTGGTCGTCTTCGTGCTTCAAGGAAAGGCCACACTCGAGGTACGGCCACGTTCCTGCTGTCTATTCATCATCATCATCATCATCAGCCTGGTTACGCCCACTGCAGGGCAAAGGCCTCTCCCATACTTCTCCAACAACCCCGACTTCTGTCAAGACAAAGGATCTGTTAGATCTGTTAGACTTCAGTGAAGCAAAGGACCAGGCAGGATTCCGTAAAGGCTACTCAACAATAGATCATATTCACACTATCAATCAGGTGATAGAGAAATGTGCGGAATATAACCAACCCTTATACATAGCTTTAATTGATTACGAGAAAGCGTTTGATTCTGTCGAAACCTCAGCAGTCATGGAGGCATTACGGAATCAGAGTGTAGACGAGCCGCATGTGAAGATACTGAAACATATCTATAGCGGCTCCACAGCCACCGCAGTCCTCCATAAAGCAAGCAACAAAATCCCAATAAAGAAAGGCGTCAGGCAGGGAGATACGATATCTCCAATGCTATTCACAGCGTGTTTACAGGAGGTATTGAGAGACCTGGATTGGGAAGAATTGGGGATAAAAGTTAATGGAGAATACCTTAGTAACTTGCGATTCGCTGATGATATTGCCTTGCTTAGTAACTCAGGGGACCAATTGCAATGCATGCTCACTGACCTGGAGAGGCAAAGCAGAAGAGTGGGTCTAAAAATTAATCTGCAGAAAACTAAAGTAATGCGTAACAGTCTCGGAAGAGAACAGCAATTTACAATAGGCAGCGAGGCACTTGAAGTCGTAAGGGAATACATCTACTTAGGGCAGGTAGTGACGGCGGATCCGGATCATGAGACGGAAATAATCAGAAGAATAAGAATGGGCTGGGGTGCATTTGGCAGGCATTCTCAGATCATGAACAGCAGGTTGCCATTATCCCTGAAGAGAAAAGTATATAATAACTGTGTCTTACCAGTACTCACCTACGGGGCAGAAACCTGGAGGCTTACGAAAAGGGTTCTACTCAAATTGAGGACGACGCAATGAGCTATGGAAAGAAGAATGATAGGTGTAACATTAAGGGATCAGAAAAGAGCAGATTGGGTTAGGGAACAAACGCGAGTTAATGACATCTTAGTTGAAATCAAGAAAAAGAAATGGTCATGGGCAGGACATGTAATGAGGAGGGAAGATAACCGATGGTCAATAAGGGTTACGGACTGGATCCCAAGGGAAGGGAAGCGTAGCAGGGGGCGGCAGAAAATTAGGTGGGCGGGTGATATTAAGAAGTTTGCAGGCACGGCATGGCCACAATTAGTGCTGTCTATTATGAGAAGCTAAACAGTGCCGAGCCATCGCCATAAAGTTTCACATGATAATTGCCATGGAGAAATCTTCTTCTAAGAGCTGCGTTATAATTCATCATGCGGCAGACCTTGTGCATGATAACCTCCTTTAAGGAAAATTTTATGACGAGTTCGCTGAATGACTATAATTACGACATATAGTTGTTTCAATAACTGTAATAAGCAGGGGTTGGTGTACGCTATATGGCAACGGCGACTCCTCTTTATGCCTCGATGTGCGCAAAATGTTTCACGCAAAGAATGTAAAAATAATTACACCAGTGCGCTGCCTACTTGTGCGATTAAGGCGTTTACATTAGAATTAGTACAGAACATTACAAATCATTACAGTTGTTTAGAACACGGGATCCCAAACTAAGTTCCGTTCGCCCCATGCCGCTTCCGGTGGAATTTCAAAAAAAAAAAAAAACTTTTCACAAAAACCGCAGCCCGCCCCATGGCACGCTTCGGTAGTTTTTGGAAAAACCACCGTCATGGCAGCGGCGTTCAAGACTGATCGTTCGCTATTCATAGGCCCACACCTGTCCGCGAAGCGCTCTCTCCATTCGTGCTCGCGGGGTGGTCTGAACGAGAATACATTTGCATGGCCGGCAGGCTGAAAGTCACTTTCACGATTCCGGCGTCTCATTGATGATGCACAACGACTGGCCGTCGGCGTCGGTCACATAAGGTTTGCTCACGAGTTATTACTGTTAAAGGTAATCCAATGCACCCACGGAGTCGTTTTATGTGTACAGGCTGGTTTAATTCCCCACTAAGTCTCATTACACTTTGTCCGCAATAAAAAGTAGCACTGAAATCGCCCGACGCCCCCTACGGTGCTACGCGGTTTGTAGATGCCGAACTTTAATTTTAGAATACAATCGGTGTGTTTATAAACCACCATTGAACAGCGCAAACAACAAAGGAGATACGGTGGGAGAAGGGACCACACGGCACACTGGCGAGACAGGTGGGGAACCTCAAGGCAAGGAATGTTGGGAAACCTTCGTTTAACATACACACAAATGATATTTACTTGAAGGGAGAATGTTATCACTATTTTATGTCTATAGACTTAAAAACTGAAACATGTGAAATGTCGTCGTCTATTTATTCGCTGAAGACTGGGAAAAAATATGTTCTCTTGTGAACATCAGATTTTAACTCCTTTA
This sequence comes from Dermacentor albipictus, assembly GCF_038994185.2. Classification (NCBI taxonomy): domain Eukaryota; kingdom Metazoa; phylum Arthropoda; class Arachnida; order Ixodida; family Ixodidae; genus Dermacentor; species Dermacentor albipictus. The sequence goes on from NC_091821.1 coordinate 491,589,365, forward strand.
ACATAACTTGTCAAGCCGATACGCTACGCAGCCAAATGGCAAACAACAGCGAAAGAAATCGGTATTTATCGTGTGGATGAATTCAAGCCAAATGGCAAGACTATAACATGTACAGTCGGGATGGAAAGCTCAAAGTCCACACGAGCCCATGTGATGCTGATGATGATGCTGATGATGATTTAGCGGAAATGACGTTGAAACGGTATGGTGACAAATAGTGCTTGACTTAATAAGCTATGCTATACATGTTTTTCATTCTTGCAGTTTGCATGCATCTCCTTAATCTTTGTTCTCTTCCTTGAAACTTGTCTTTCTACCATGTACGCTATACTTATGCCCGCAACGGATCTGGTCCTGCCAATCTCTTTGCTGGATATTTTTTTTCACCAAAACTATAAGCATCTCCTGCTTATTACGACTGCTGATGGGTTGATGCTTCCGTGCACTTTAAATCCAAGTGCTTCTGAAAGGTTTACGTTACCTACGGGTATAGCTGAGTGAATGCTTTTGAATTCTATTAGGATGTGTTGAGTGGTCTGCGGATTTGCTCTGCAGCAGACACATATCTGGCCTAGTTGCGAATATTTGCTCCGATATGTCTCTATCCTTCTTATACAACCATCTCGAACCTCAAATGGCAAGGCGGCTCTGCCCTTAGTGTTATCTTACAGATTTTCCGTTCTCATTTCTTTCTTGCCATTTTTGTAAATCTCGATGGCGTTTTTCGTATCCATTTTCTGCATCCAATTTACTCTCTCTGTTTCTCTCACTTTCTTTTTGATGACTCCTGATCATCTATTTTCGCGTTTAATTACCCTGCATTAATTACCCTGATTGTGTCAGACTGCGCCTGCTCGCCAGCTAGCAGTGCGACACTTGTCTTCGAGAGCGGCGCTATTCATGAAATGAGTCTTCTGGCTTTTGGCAGGCGGGTGAAATTTCTGGTGCCGCATTAGTCCCTACGTTCAGGAATAGTGAGGAAGCCAACTCTTGGTAACAGTCTCACAAGTCTATTTGGCACACCGCGGGCAGCACCGTTTATTGTGCCCAAGTAGCCGGCCCTCGGATTGTGTTGGTACTACAAGGTTTAAGCCAAACACACGATGTGGTGTGGCCCCAAGCATTAGTTTAGTGGGCAAGTCACTACAATTAAGGCTTCCGCCGTATCTGAGCTCACTGTATACTGCCACCATAGGTATTGCTGTCGGCCACAAGACCAACATGTACTTTACGATCCTCTCAAGGCCTGGCATAATATCTCCACTTCGAGCGATCCTGTCGTTTCGTTGGCTAACGCCATAACTGGCTATCGATGACATCCGAAGCCGCAAGGCTGAGGATACGTGCCAGAATCGCCTGGATGCAAGCCCCGCACGTAAACACTACCTACGTGTTCGGTTTGGTCCACATGTTTGATGCGCTCGTTCTTCTGCGTGGTGCTGAAATCGCTCTTGTTTGATGAATAGCTTGTGACACAGCCCACATATTCCATGTCATGGTTTAAGCAAAGGACAAACACGGTCTTATACACTTGTGAACAAATTCACATGTTGCATGCCATCGAGGGTCACGAATGCTAGGCGAACCCTGTAGACACTCCAACGAGGCTCGTGACTATCTGGTCTAGCCCGAACGAGGTCCTAGATTTGGATGTATGAACCCGCTTGCTCGACAGCGTCAGCTGTGTAGTCCCACCTGTTCGAACGAGCCATGGACTCTCAGTTTATAGCAGGGAGTAAGCGACCCTTATCGCGGTTTCATCCTAAACGTGAGAAAGACTACGTCAGTGTGTAAAAGGGACCACTCGCAGGAGTTCGGTGTAGTTTTCAACGAATTACGTGTGCTATACAAATCGGGCTGCTCGGGCATATTCACTGCACATCGCGAGTAAAGCTAGGATTTGATATCAATCAAAAGAGTTCGCAAGGCTATACGACTTTATGAATATCAATGACTGACAAAAGCGTAGCCTCTTATTGTGAGCGAATTTGTTTCTTTGGCCTTTTAAATCATCACACTTTTATTTTATTCTCTTTCTAACTTAGTGTACTCTTTCGTTTTGCACTGTAATTAAACATAGTGCACCTTCTCCAACATAATTGCAGAGTATGCATTTACGGCCACACATTCCACATTATTCGTGTTTTATTCATACCACGCAGACAGAATTTGGTCAGACTCTCAACTTTAACATTTACTTTTTATGTCGTGCTGCCTGTACAATTTTGCATTAGCTTCATTGTTTTCCTGTTGAGCGCACGAAATGCAGGCAGCAGGCTACATTGATAACATTTGCTCTTGAACGAGACACCGCAGGGTTAAGATAAACAAGTCTAGAGAAGAAGCTCCCCATAGCAGCAGGAACGGCGTGGCCATGTTGCTACTCTTTGCAGGTGCGCAGGCCCTGACGACGAGATGCGATTTACGTGAAACGCGCAATGAACGCAATCCCAAGCCTACCTGACTATGGCGGTTCAATCTAGATCAAGCGCCTGTGAATGTATGCTTTGAGGCACCGTAAATTTTTCGAACTTTTATAAATAGCCATCGGACCTTTGTAAATATATATAAGAAATGAACATTACGCACTGTTAATAATACGTTCTACGTGTAAATGCTTGTTAATGAATGATATTTTGTTTATTTTTAGTGTTACAAGAATGCGAGGTCCCAACATGTCCCCGTCTTTGCGGTTGCCACTTTTCTTACCCAGCTTTTCCTTTAGAGTCAGTGTAATAACACTATGAGAGAGACGCCTTGCGTACCTCTGCCAGCCGTACACAACAAACACCTTGCAGCAAGAGGTAGCAGAACAGCCTGTCCCTATTATAACCTTGATTTACAAAGTTCTCTTATTTGGCGTTGAGCTAGTGAGTTTCCTTCGACATAGCGAAGAGTACAGACGGCAGCACAAAAGGGCGTCTTGACTGTCGTCAACATTGTTCTCCGTGTAAAAAGAAATGTATTTTCGGAACCTCTCGGATATCCTTGATAAACCATTAGACTCCCTCATTACGCATATGCCTACGACTGGAAAGTAAAAGACCAATTTATTTTTACTCACTAGAGAAATTTATTTATGGACGAGTTTTCAGCTTTCCCACAATATGTACAAATCGCTCAATTTTCTTCTTTTCTCTGCAGACGACAACATTAAATATCACCGATTGGCCGACGCAACTTCAAGTAAGTGGTTGTGATGATGTGGTCACGTGCTCTCTACGTCTGCGCACGGTATAAATTAGCACCAGTCATGGCCTGCTCTTACAAATAAGAATCAGCTTTCCTCGTAGGGTATAACTCCATCTAATGCAAATATAGTTTGCACCGATAGCCTATGCAATGGCTAATGAATTGTCAATTGTTAAATCATTTTTAAGGCACACCGAATAGATATTCCAAATATTTATAAGGTACATTTCATGTCTTGCCGTTGCAAAGCGCTCATCACTCGCTGACCAATTGTATATTCAATGTAAATAATTTAAAAATACGGAAGAGCCCTTGAACAGTTGAATACAATGAAAAAAAGACCTGCACGCATAGTACACGTAGAGAAAATATTTCAAAACACTTGAGTTGTTTAATAATAATGTTCAAGTCATCTGAAGATTTCGTAATCTTCATTTTTAATTGTTCGCAATTGTACACTTTCGCCAAAGCAAACTAAATCAATAAATTGAATATCCATTAAAACTGGTGAACAGTAAATGGTTCCATTAGAAACGTCTCTTATGTTTTGCACTGGAAGGGAGAACAAAGTCAAGTGGATGGGAATAAATTTATTAACCTCGCCGGGTTTATGTTACCGCTGGGGCTGTGGCGTGGATGTTCTCTAGTCAAATAGGCCATCTAATCACAGTGGAGGACTCGCGCAACGTTCGAATGTTTTTGTCAACAAATCTAGAACGAGCACGCATAGTGCGACAAGGCCTTTCCACAGTGGAGGGGGAAAACGCTGGAGAAACGCTTACAATAATAAAAAACCTACATTTTTGGCTTAGTGTACCGTGAAAAATTACTCCTCTAGCCTATAGAATGCCCAAAAAAGCATCTCTTACAGTGTGATAGTAGCTATGGCATAGACAATGAAAATCTGCGCAAGCTGTTAATGAGCATTGTAAAGTGATAGCAGTGCACTGAAAGCAAATAGGCAGGCGTAGACGTGACCCAGACGTTTGCGTTTAACTGGAAATTTATTGAAAAAACGAGTAATTATAACACTACTTACAGCAGACACTGCTTCAAAAAATTAAAGAACATGCCGAGGGAAGTACCTGGTTGCGCATTGTTTCGCGATGCCTGCATAAAAACACGCCCATTCTCTTTTACAGAATGTACCGCAGTCTACCGATGTCTGTACTACCGAATTCCAAGCATATCATTTATTTTCATATTGGTCATGGGTTTCAGAGTTCCATTTTTAAAAAGCCTCTGGCCAGGTTTGGCCCCTTTAAACAGATCAGCAAGGTGTATACAATGCACGCTGACCATCGTGTCTGCGATGTATTACGCCGCTGCACGTCCACGGAAGCAGCTAAAATTTTCAAATAGACGCCACGCGTCCTTGTTTTCCAGGGAGGCGTGTTGCCAGCCGTAGAGTGAATGTCAGACGCAGAAATCTCCCTGCGCAATTGGCATTATGCCACTCACAGTGACACGTAACTTGGAGAGTGGTTCAAGCCTACAGTAGTTATTTGTTCACGCCGTTGCTTGACAATTTAACATTTAAGCAAATAGTAAAACCTGCGGGTAGAGACCGAATGTCGTCTAGTCCTTATTGCAATCTGTGCCGTAGCAAGCGGAATGTAGCGCGACTTCGTCGTGCTGTCGGCCGGTCAGAAAAGGAAAGCATCTGCCATTTTGCACCGCATTAGAGCGCGTGATCTTTGACGCCCTGGCTCAGAGCTCGCTCTGCAGGGAGTTGTCCGGTGCAGTGGCGCACGCCGCAAAACGAGGCGAACGCAACAGCTCGTGCGTGACGCCGTCACTAGAAGTGTGGCCAAAATTCCGGAGGAAAAAAGTTAAAAAACAAAGGCGGGAGGTGTGACCTATGCGCAGATCATGCTTGTGACGCAGTACTCTTAGATTTTAGCGAAGCGTTTGACAGATATTAATAAAGAATTGCGCAAGGAACTAATAATAATAACCTTCCTGACGTTTGGGTCTCTAGTTTCGCATTACCTTCATAACCGAACGCAGTTTGTTTCAGTTGATGGTAGCAATACCTGCAGTCTTCCTGTAACATCATCCCGGAGGAAGTGTTCTGGGCCCCGTGCTGTTTCTTTCATATGAGACATTGTCGCTGTAATCACTCGTGGAACTCAAATTAGGTTATTGCGGATGATGCTTTATTTCGTGAAATCAGAGGTGTACATGATCAGGATGAGTTGAATTCTGATCTTGCTAATGTGTGCACAGATTTTGGCATGAATGCTATTACCAATAAAACTGTTTATTTTTGTGTAAGGCTTAGGGAAACGCTTCTTAAATATTGACACGTGTATTTATATTTATCGGGCGACCAGGTTTCACCGCCTTAGAAATCTTATCGCGCAGCGCGGGACGCGCTTGCATGTATCCGAAGTTTTTGGAAAGTTATCGATGCTTCTATCCGCGTGTCTGTTGTCGCCGAACCTTGTGTTATCAGATTTCATCGCGTGACATGAATGGTGTAGAACTTTGTGGAAGACACGCGGGTCCCATCAGGTAATCTGGAACATTCGACGACTGATCTATAAAAGCCGACGCGCTTGACCCGCTGATCAGTTTTTCCGACGATCGCCGACCGTGTTCGCCGCTATCGTTGTGCTATAAGTGTAGCCTGTTTTTGTGGGCACAGGTTCGCCCAATAAAAGTTAGTTTTCTCGTTCACAGTATTGCTACTGTGTTATTGCTTCTTTCTTCACCGTCACTACCACGTGACATCTGGTGGAGGTGCTTTTCGTCCATGTACAGGACGCCCCCGACAAGCCGTGATCCCAGCCCAGACCGCGAACAGAACACCAACGTAATCCCGGACCACCGAGCAAGCCGCCGTGTTCAACAGCTGCCCCCGGAGCACGGACTTCTACCTGAGAAGACCAAGAAGATTGTGGCCAAGGCAACCGCAATGGCAGCCCCAGCGTCCCCCATCGTCCTGCAGCAGCCCAGGGAACCACCGACGTTCCGCGGTTCCACATTTGAGGACCCGGAAACCTGGCTGGAAACGTATGAGAGGGTCGCTACGTTTAACAACTGGGCAAGCGACGACAAGCTACGACATGTCTATTTCGCATTGGAGGACGCCGCCAAGACGTGGTTCGAGAATCGAGAAGCCACCTTGACGACGTGGGACCTCTTCCGAAGCGGCTTCCTGAAAACATTTCAAAGCGTCGTGCGAAAAGAACGAGCCCAAGCTCTACTGGAGACAAGAGCGCAGCTGCCGAATGAGACGATCGCGATTTTCACTGAGGAAATGAGCCGTCTGTTCCGCCACGCCGACCCAGAAATGTCCGAGGAGAAGAAAGTACGTCTACTGATGCGTGGCGTAAAGGAGGAACTTTTCGCCGGTATGGTAAGAAGTCCACCGAAGACCGTCGACGAGTTTCTTCGTGAGGCGACGAGCATCGAGAAGACTCTGGAATTGCGGAACCGGCAATTTGACCGACGCACCAAGCCAACAAGCTACTCCGGAATTCAATCACTGGCCACGGACGATTTATGCGAGACCATCAGGGCCATCGTGCGCGAAGAACTGCGCAAGGTCTTGCCATCATCGCAGCCTCAAGTGGCCTCGATCGCCGACGTCGTGAAAGAAGAGGTGCACCGATCGCTAGGAGTTCCTGAGGTGCAACCACAATTACCGCAGCCCCAGCCAGAAGCGATGACTTACGCCGCCATCGCACGCCGTCAAGCTCCCCCTCCGCGACAACGCCAGGTCCCTGTAACGCCGCAATTCCGTCGTCCACCGCCGCCGCCGCCAGCACGCCCACCCGTCGCCCAGCGCACCTACGCGAGGAAGACGGACATTTGGCGCGCCCCCGACCACCGCCCGCTCTGCTACCACTGCGGCGAAGCCGGGCACGTGTACCGCCGATGCCCATACCGCGACCTGGGATTGCGAGGCTTCGCCGTGAACGCACAGCGCCCGAGGGAAGGTGAACGCCCTCGTGACATCGCCGATTACCTCGCCGCTACTCAGTGGAGCCCTCGACGACCGTCCCGTTCGCCGTCACCAGGCCGCTACCTGTCGCCGCAGCACCGACCATACACCGGCCCAGCCCGGGGCCGCTCTGCGAGCCCATATCCGGAAAACTAAAAGCAGCAACCGATGGAGGTGCGGTTGCTGTTCGTCGAATTGACGAAGATCCTCCGCCGCCGACGAAGACGACGAAGAAACCGTCTCGACGACCTAATGACGACACGCCGCCGTCCCGACGAAGTCGGGAAGCCAAGACTACACCAACGAAAGACGACTTGACGAAGCGACGTTCCAGCTTCAGTTCAACACGACGCAGCCGTGATCCGACGCCACGACCTAACTGCAACGCCAGACAAAGAACCACCGACCTTGACGTACTTCTCGACGGCCACGCAGTCACTGCCTTAGTCGACACAGGGGCCGATTACTCCGTAATGAGTGGACGCATCGCCGCCCAGTTGAAGAAGGTTAAGACTGCATGGGAGGGCCCCCAAATTCGGACCGCTGGAGGGCACCTCATTACGCCGACTGGAATCTGCACGGCAAGAATTACCATTCATGACCGGACTTACCCTGCCACCTTCGTTATCCTGCAACAGTGTTCACGAGACGTCATTCTCGGCATGGACTTCCTGAACCAACACGGCGCCATCATCGACCTGAAGTCGCAGTCAATAACGCTGTCGGAAGATCAAGCGATACCATCGGAGCGCCCTTGTAGCCACCACGCCTTGAGTGTGCTCGAAGATCAAGTGAGCATCCCGCCTCGCTCCAGCATCGTTATTTCGGTCGGCACCGAAACACCCGCTGACGTAGAAGGCGTCATCGAAGGCGACCAACGTCTACTACTCGACCGTGAAATTTGCGTCGCAAGAGGGATCGCTCGACTGCACGGAGGAAACACGAGAGTGTTGCTGACAAACTTCAGCCAGGAGTTCAAGCACATCAACAAGGGCACGACGATCGCATTCATCGAGGAAATACAGGAAACCAGCGATGCCTTCGTCCTCTCGGATTCTGTTGCATCTACGCCGACGACCGTAGTTCCCGAGCCAGACTTCAACATAAATCCAAGTCTCCCCGTGATTAAGCAGCAACAGCTCAGAAGTCTGCTTCGACGATACAAAGACTGCTTTTCGACGTCATCAAGGATTCGACAAACACCAGTCGCAAAGCATCGCGTAATCACCGAAGAGAGCGCTCGACCACTACGCCAGAGCCCTTACCGAGTTTCGACGCGAGAACGCGAAGCTATAAGACAACAAGTCGACGAAATGCTGCGCGACGACATCATCCAGCCGTCGAAAAGCCCGTGGGCGTCTCCAGTTGTTTTAGTGAAGAAAAAGGACGGAACCCTACGTTTCTGCGTCGATTATCGTCGACTGAACAAAATCACGAAGAAAGACGTATACCCCCTCCCACGGATAGACGACGCATTAGATCGGCTCTGCAATGCTAAATACTTCTCATCGATGGACCTCAAGTCTGGCTACTGGCAAATAGAAGTCGACGAAAGGGATCGCGAAAAGACCGCCTTCATCACGCCAGACGGCCTCTATGAATTCAAGGTTATGCCGTTTGGACTGTGCTCGGCGCCTGCAACGTTCCAGCGCGTGATGGACACGGTTTTAGCAGGATTGAAGTGGCAGACCTGTCTTGTTTACTTGGATGACGTCTTCGTCTTCGCCGGAAATTTCGACGATCACCTTAAGCGGCTTGCGACAGTATTAGAGGCCATCAAGTCATCAGGGCTCACCCTGAAGCCGGAAAAGTGTCACTTCGCTTACGATGAGCTTCTATTCCTAGGCCATGTCATCAGCAAATCTGGAGTACGCCCCGACCCGCAGAAGACAGCTGCCATCGCAAAGTTCCCGCAGCCAATCGACAAGAAGGCAGTGCGCAGATTCCTTGGCATGTGTGCCTACTATAGGCGCTTTGTCAAGGACTTTTCACGCATCGCTGAGCCGCTGACGCAGCTAACTAAATGCGACGTCGAGTTCAAGTGGGAAACGCCGCAGGCCGAGGCATTTCAAGAACTCAAACGACGCATGCAGTCGCCGCCCGTACTTGCGCACTTCGACGAACACGCCGATACCGAAATCCACACTGACGCCAGTAGCCTAGGCCTCGGCGCCGTCCTGGTCCAGAGAAAAGATGGACATGAACACGTGATAGCTTACGCTAGCCGGTCGTTGTCAAAAGCGGAAGGCAATTATTCTACAACCGAAAAGGAATGCCTCGCCATCGTTTGGGCTACAGCGAAATTTCGCCCTTACCTATATGGCAGGCCATTCAAAGTCGTCAGCGACCATCACGCCTTGTGTTGGCTAGCGAATTTAAAGGATCCCTCAGGACGGCTGGCACGGTGGAGCCTCAGACTACAAGAATACGACATCACCGTAACATACAAGTCCGGACGAAAACACTCAGACGCCGATTGCCTATCCCGCGCCCCCATTGACCCGCCGCCGCAAGATGACGAGGATGACGACGCCTTCCTTGGAATAATAAGCGCGGAAGACTTCACCGAACAACAACGAGCGGACCCGGAACTTAAAGGCCTCGTCGATTATTTGGAAGGGCACACCGACGTTGTCCCCAGGGCATTTAAGCGCGGATTATCTTCCTTCACGCTTCAAGACAGTCTACTCGTGAAGAAGAACTTCTCGCCAGTCCGCGCCAATTACCTTCTTGTTGTCCCGTCAGGACTTCGTCCAGAAGTATTGCATGCCCTACATGACGATCCGACCGCTGGACACCTCGGATTTTCCCGGACACTATCAAGGATACAAGAAAAGTATTATTGGCCGCGCCTGACCGCCGACGTCGCCCGTTATGTCAGAACATGCCGAGACTGTCAGCGACGCAAGACACCGCCGACAAGGCCAGCCGGATTACTACAGACAATCGAGCCTCCTTGCCGACCATTCCAGCAGATCGGGATGGACTTGCTGGGACCCTTTCCGACGTCAATAACCGGAAATAAGTGGATCGTCGTGGCGACGGACTACCTCACCCGCTTCGCTGAAACAAAAGCACTGCCGAAAGGTAGCGCAGCCGAAGTGGCGAAATTCTTTATCGAAAACATCCTGCTGCGACATGGCGCCCCAGAAGTCCTCATCACCGACCGAGGAACGGCCTTTACAGCGGAGCTCACCCAAGCCATTCTGAAATACAGTCAGACAAGGCACAGGAGGACAACGGCTTACCACCCGCAGACGAATGGTCTTACGGAGCGGCTGAATAAGACCCTCGCCGACATGCTAGCGATGTACGTCGACGTCGAACACAAGACCTGGGATGCCGTCCTGCCGTACGTAACATTCGCTTATAACACGGCGGTGCAAGAAACAACACAGATCACGCCGTTCAAGTTGGTTTACGGCAGGAACCCGACGACGACGCTCGACGCCATGCTGCCGCACGTAACGGACGAAGAGAATCTTGACGTCGCTACCTATCTCCAGCGCGCCGAAGAAGCCCGACAGCTCGCCCGCCTGCGAATCAAGAACCAGCAGAGGACCGACAGCCGACACTACAATCTCCGACGACGCTTCGTCGAGTACCAGCCCGGCGACCGTGTTTGGGTATGGACCCCTATACGCCGACGAGGACTGAGCGAGAAGCTTTTGCGTCGCTATTTTGGACCGTACAAGATCATCCGACGTATTGGTGCACTGGACTACGAGGTCGTGCCAGACGGCATTTCGCTGTCACAGCGGCGCCGCTCACGACCTGAAATTGTCCACGTTGTGCGGCTCAAGCCGTACCACCAGCGTTGACGAACTTTGGGACTTCGCGTAACTGACCTTTGGACTTTATTTCTTTTCGTTGTTTTGTTACTTACGTTTAATAAGTGTCCCTTTGTGTTTCGCTCTCTTTGTAGCATCGGGACGATGCTTTTTAAGAGGGGGGTATTGACACGTGTATTTATATTTATCGGGCGACCAGGTTTCACCGCCTAACAAATCTTATCGCGCAGCGCGGGACGCGCTTGCATGTATCCGAAGTTTTTGGAAAGTTATCGATGCTTCTATCCGCGTGTCTGTTGTCGCCGAACCTTGTGTTATCAGATTTCATCGCGTGACATGAATGGTGTAGAACTTTGTGGAAGACACGCGGGTCCCATCAGGTAATCTGGAACATTCGACGACTGATCTATAAAAGCCGACGCGCTTGACCCGCTGATCAGTTTTTCCGACGATCGCCGACCGTGTTCGCCGCTATCGTTGTGCTATAAGTGTAGCCTGTTTTTGTGGGCACAGGTTCGCCCAATAAAAGTTAGTTTTCTCGTTCACAGTATTGCTACTGTGTTATTGCTTCTTTCTTCACCGTCACTACCACGTGACAATATACTTATAACCTGGCATCTATTCCGTTGCAAAAAGATGCCAGCTACAAGTACCTAGGAATTCCAGTTACTTATCTCGGAATTTGCACATTGCTGAGATTTGCTCGTCAGCTTCGCGCAAGCTTTCCTACTTAAAATATAAAATTCGAAATTCTCCTCGCAAGGTCAAATTTTTTGCCTATTTGACATTCATGCTAATTAAACCTAAATATTGTTGTATTGTACCTCCTGAATATTAACAACTTGTAATCATTCTAATGATCTCAATAAAAACTGATTCTGATTCTGATTGTTTGGGATCCTTACACTAAGCATAAGATTAAAAAGTTAGAATGTATTCAGCGAAAAACTGTCAGGTTTATTTATTCGAAATTCAGGTACACTGATTCTCCTTCTGAACTCATGAAAGCTGACAAAATTGAGCTACTTAAATTGCGAAAAAAAAGAACCTCGCCTTAATTTTTTGTAAGCTTGCTTCTTAATGGCAAAATGGCTAGTGATCAGACGCAGTTTCTTTCCTAATTGGTTACAAGACCTACGTGACATTACCAAACACACATCTCTCACCCCATATATTGCAAGAACAAACATTTATGTTTTCCTTTTCTTTGAATTTTGTGTCCGACTAAAATAGCCGAACAGATCCTTATTACGCACTGCATGACTAGATGATCATGTCTTTATGTGTACTTTCCTCAGGTGCTATTATGTTTTTTTGTTTTCATTTCTGTTTTTTTTTGTAATACAGATATCTTGTAAATTGTATTGCCCGTCCTGCTTGGGCCAGATTGATCTGCAGTATGTAACAAATAAATTCATAAATAAAAGCCCACCCACTCTAAGCCCATAATGAGTCAAATTGCAATTTCGAACCTGAAGTCCTCTCTGATATTGTCGTGCGAGGACAAACTTGCTGACAGTCCAAAAGCTCACATAGAATTAAGGAAGCCGAATGCCTAAATAGTGTGCTGTCTTCAATCAAATACCTAGTGGCCAAGCTATCGACTTTCTTGCTTCCCTGGTGTGGTATTTGTTCGATGGCAACAAAAACAACTACACGTTTACACTGCCATGCCTGCGCCAATGCATGATTTTTGAATGTTTTGCCAAATTAGCGCATCGTTGCGCAGGGTAACACAAGTTACCAGCTTTTACGTGCAGTTGACGACACTGGATAAATTGAACTGTATGTGTCGTTACTAAATAATTGTGAATCGTTCTAGTTTTCTTAGTTATCATTGGACTGAGTAATACAGATAGGTTTAGGTGGGCAACTGGCCAAAGAAATCACGTTTTTCTTGGTCGACCATAAATCAATCCTAGCCTTACGGATAACTCAAACGCTGGAGTGAAGTGTTTCTGGTGAGTTATATTTGCCGCTGCTTTTTTTTTCACTTTCAAATTTGCCACTGTAATTACGGCATCTGTGGCGAATATTATTTGCTAAAGCTTTGCTTCTTCGCTATTTGTGTTTGCGCTTCCAGTCTTCCCACGCCGACGACGAAAACACTGGGGAGACAACGCCCTTGGAAATAAAGGTTCCGTTCGAAGATATCGAATGTGACAACGACGACTGCACCGCTCTGTCTACATGGCTGAGCCAATGGATTCGAAGAGACGCCGACCCGTGCAACGATTTCTACGAATACGTGTGCGGCAACATGCTGGGACCTCCGTTGCTCAGTGATGTACGCCTACCACATAAGCTTGCCACGTATACCTCGAGAAATAAGGGTACCGAAATGTATACTAGTTTCAAGAGCGAAATATGAAAAAGAAGGTAGTTTATTAGCTATACCATGTTTCCTCTCTTATTGTGACTAATATTATTCCGTAAGAAACAGTTGTCTCCACTTTCTCCGCCATGATGTAGTGCCTTAAAGCGTCATGGTGGATGTTGCAAGAAAATGCTGCAGATGTGCAAGCAGCAACGCTACGGAATAATCTGCAAAATTTAGGCACACGTGAAACGTTACTACGTGAACGTACTTAAATATCCGCAGAAATTAGCTTATGCAATTAGAAGATGAAGGGGAAAAATTGTGATCCACCCGAATGTAGCACGAAGGAAACCCAGACGGGCTTATCGGAAAGAACGCTCCGCAGTTGCGGGGAAAATTCGTGCTGGTCCGGGATTCGAAACCGGAGCCAACGTCTTTAGGGCGGTCGCTCTACCATCTGAGCTAACTAGGCGACTAGCAGACCGCAGTGCGAGCGTGAATTAATTGACAACAACAAGCGTTGTTTCCCAGAAACCCTTAAGGGTTTCCTTTGTAGCTAGGTGCTACATTCAGGTGGGTGGCAGTTTTTACCCTGTCATGATACTTGTTCCACCTTGCGAGATTCCGCAGAATTGATCTGCGCGGTTAGAGGAGTAGTTCTGTGGAATAATGGAATTTTTTACCACTGTTGCTACAATGACACAAATGTCTGCACAAGCACTATAAAGCATCGCCCCTTTTCGCTCAGCGTTCTTAGGCAAAGTAACGCAGTGCCTCATAGGTTTTATATGTTGTTGGGGAAAATGCATAATAGAGCGACGCCTCCCTTGTACCGACACAGAGTTGTACATTACCATCGTGAAACTTCGTTCACGTTCCTGCGCCCTGCATGATGCTCCAGTCGCTTTGTTGGATTAATGCATGACGGCCGCTCTGGCATCATTTCCTGACCACGTTTGCTGCAAAGGCAGATGCTCTTGACAAACAGTGACTTAACCATGTTTAGCGGAACTTATTTTATAGGTCTCCAACCTGCAATCAGTTTGCACTGCGTTATACATGACATAATCAGCTGATTGCATAAGTGGCGGAGAAATTGTACTCGTAGACGAAAACCTTATTCTCCATTAGATTCACACGTCTGCAGTCGAGAAGCCATTCGTGGTTTGTGTCGGAGGCAATGATCGGTGCGTCTGGCCAACCCGTTCGCAGTGTGCAAGGGTGTTCCTTCACCAAGAAAGATCGGCTTAACTGGAATACTTCTCGCAATATGGTCCTTTCGCGCTACGCTTATTTCACTCCATGTTTGGTTTCCTGTTGTATGTAATCAAAGCAATCAATTTCATAAATAATCCAAGGATTTCATGAAACGCGCTTTTGGTGGCAAAACTTGCCGCCCCATTTACGACATCTACACCAAAATACTGGCCAGAAAGCAGCCTCTCGTGTCTGTCAGCCTCTCGTGTCTGTCAATACTGTCTTTGTGTCGTACATACTGCATTTTTATCGTTTATTTAGAAAAAAAAGGCTTCAGAGAATAAAAGGGAGCAGGACGGTGAAGACACAGGTTTTCAGGATCCTGGCTTTCTTGCTCTCCTTTATGAATATTTCTAAAATACTCTTCCAAAAGCACTGGAAATGCATTATTTATCAGAATTTTCAACTAGCCCAGCAATATTCCATAAGCTGGAATAGTGTAGATCGCCCTGCGTTCTGGTCGTTTTTTTTTCTATTCTGCACTGAAAAACTCACAATTGAGGAGTGTTTACGAGTTTGGAGTAACCGGACAAACTTGAGTGAATGTGCGAAATTGGTTTCCCCAAGAAAAAGCAATGTTTACAAAGGGTTGCGAAGGAGTGCCAGCCGTCGCGAAGCTCCAGAAAGGTTCGAACTACAGCGGGGCGACATAATTTGGTAGGAAGAGGAAATTGAGTCAACTTAACCCTGCAGGCACTATTTGGGAAATGAAAACTTTTCAAGCACTTCCTATGAGAAAGTGCTAGAGGTTGACTAGTGCAACGCCAAAAACATACATTTTTCATCGGGCTTCTCATATGGTTAAGCTAAACAGATGCTCAGTTTTTATCTTCAACGCGGTGAAATATTTAATGGAACAAATAAGTTAACATGATATAAGGGGCTTGTTCTTTTTCTTTAATTTAGTAGTCAGTACATATTGCTTTCTTGAGTGGATCGTGACAGCTTTACCGTAAATATGCAGTTATCCTATTTCGCCGCTGCTGGGCTTCAATGTTTTGATTACGATATTATTCGCAACATAAATAATCAAAAATTTAGCGATGTTATGAATGTTCCGATTTTTAATGCAGGTAGTGTCTACTTATTAGGTGACGCACTTAAACAAGCTCAACGGTGCTTTCACATGCAATTTGCTAAAGATCTGCTCAAACAGAGGAAGGTCGGTGACACGTTTAAGAACGAAAAAAGGCAGTCGTGCTTTTGTGCTTATATTGAATGTAGGCAACGCTGTAGATTTTATAGAGGGCAACAGGTAAACAACCACTGGCAGACAGCAGCAGCACATCTTGTTATCGTAGTCAGAAATCGATAATCTTGGCGTACAAGATAATTCGCATGGATGTCTGAATAAATATGGAACAATACGATTTCGAAATGCTATCGCGCTTGTTACTCAGGTAAAAGGTGAGAAACGTTGTCACTTTAGCTTTGACGCAATCGCATTCAGTGACGTTGACGCTTTTGTAAAGCCGCTTGCGACATGATGTTCGGCAGCCTCAGGTGTTTGCCAACAAATTGGATAATTTTCGGAAGCATGGTTGATCTTAGGACATATTGTACAGTGTGCATAAGATCTCGCAAATGTACGCAGAGGGCTATAATGATAGCCCAGCGCTCTTATTTAGAAGTGAAACACTTCTAAAGTGAAAGAGCTCAGAATATTAGCCTGTGAATGGTATTAGTACATGTGTTCGTAGCGGTTTCAGTTAGGACGAAACGCTCCTGCAGCACCCCAGCGCCCTTGATACCACTTTGCTTTTCAAACAGCTGTAAATAAAATATTTTCCTCACTTAAATCGGTTGCGCTGTTTCATATGCATTTTTTTTATTCATTCAGCAAACGGGATCTCTCGCTGACATTTCTCTGAAAGGCCATGTCTGTTAGAACGTGTCAACTGTTAGTGAAACAAAATGTCCTTTTAACACCTGTAGCTTGCCGTCGCAAGCGGACCGCGTCCTCGATATTAAAAAGAATACCCAAGCCAGGAGGCAGTTGATGCGGCTATCACAGCCCCTCCCGAAATACCTGGTTACGGCTCTGCTCACACACTATGAAATTCACACGATGTCAATAAGTGCCTGTGGCACCATGCGCCACCAAGTTGCTTCCTGTCCCACACTCTATGTAACAGATACTAATAACATGCTGAGCCCCCTTCGTTGTCTGTGCACACGACAATGAATATATATATATATATATATATATATATATATATATATATATATATATATATATATATATATATATATATATATATATATATATATATATATATATATATATATATATATATATATATATACATATATGTATATATATATATCATAAGAAGCCAACAAACACGCTCTCATCTCTCTCACCCCCTCTCATCTCGTTTATATATATATATGTATATATATATATATGGCGCTATCATCATCAGCAGCAGCAGTCTATTTTCGATGTTCAATACAGAATGAAAGCCTCTCCTCCAGGCCATCCCCTATTACACTTGTCATCCGCTAGCTAGTTCGTACATGAGCCTGCAAATTTCCAAAATTCACCACCCCACCCGATTTTCTGCAGTCGACTACTGTGTTTCCCTTCCATTGTCCCCAACTCTGTATACTGTAATGGTACACCATTTATCCGCTCTACGCACAGCATAGCATTGCAAGCCCCATTTTTTGCTTTAAACATCATCTGGAATAACGCCAATCCGCCTTTGCGTTACGCCTAATGTTTGACGTTTCTTCACTCTTCGCGCGGTTTTTAAGCTGTCCTCGAGCTTCTTTGTTAATCTCCAAATTTCTGCCCCATATGTTAGCCCCGGTGGACTGCAGTGGTTGCGCTCTGTGGTGAAGCGCCAGGAGACGCCTGGATGACGACGACGATATTGCGTCGAGAACACGGAAGCATGTGCACCGCGATGCCTGCATCGTCCACACTAGAAACGACACATCGCTGCGCGCGTACTCGAGGGGTAGAAAAAATTATAATAAATCCAGAAGAAAACTACGAATAGGCAAGCGCCACAAAACAGCACGCATCGAATCGACAGATAACGCGTGGCTCAAGCTACCCACAGAAAGGGAAGCACCCACGTCGGTAAGCAGACGGCTCTGAGAAGAGGAGCAAGGAAAACGCGTTGGATTGGGTTTGACTTCAACGTTCGGGAGGCGAACCACTGTCGGAGGGACTCGCTTGGGCACCCACGCACGAGGGGGCTTCTAATCGACACGTCTTCCGCTCCCGTCAACCAGTCGACCAACCTGAGTCTTCGATAGCCCGCCTCCGTTCCCTTATAGTTCGCCGAACGACGCGGCACCAGCCAAACCACGAGTGTGTGGCGGCAGTTGCTCTGAACGCTGTGTAGGGGCGCTTGATCTTGCTTGTCCCCAGTGCCCTGTGCCCTTGTACTTGTATTTTGTATGTTTCAATATATATTTTTGTGCGGTGTTCATTGCCGTTCATTCCTTGCTGCTGTCGGAGGCGTCACTGACTCACAGAAATAAACCTGCTCCCCGAACCAAATCTTATTTTACACGCCCTTCCTTCCATGACAGTTGTGGGCTCCCAGTCAGGTTTTTGTAATGTTTGTCGTGTGCACTAGAACCCAATTTCATTCATTCTGTAAATTTACTTCTCGTGAGCAGGGTGCCGTGTGAGTAATTGACCTGGTTAAACGTACTCCTGCACAGACTTTAGCGGCTCACTGGCGATCATGAATTCTCATTTTCTTGCCAGGCTATTGAAGATTACCCTTGTCATCTTATTATCATTATTCAGCCGGCGAACACTACAGGATACCGCAAAGCGACCCGACAAGCATTTCAGTAGGCTATCCACTTCATGGCAATAACCGGAGCTGCTCTTTCTTCGACATGAAGCCCAACATATAGGCACACAAATACTCCTTATGAAGTGTGCCTGTTAGGCTGCAGCATAATTAAGACAGCGCCAGGCTGTACAGCATGCTTATATGGTCACCTTCTGGAAAAGCCTTCTGGTTGCTTCCAAGAGCTCCGGTGATGTAATTTACATTAAGCCGGCCGAAATATATGCATTGGGAAATCATTCGGCTGGATCTTTGAGAGTGCCGCGGTCCAGCTGACATCACTCGCAGGTGCTCTTCCCGTGGTCCTGAGAGCGTGACCAAGATTTGGCCTAGTTTCAGATACGTGGCTTCTGCAACTTCCTTTGTGATCGTTCATATTTAAAATAGCGCCAAAAAAGACACCGACAAGGGAGGACACAGGACGAGCGCGATGACTGATCCGTACCAACTAGCTTGCACCCAAACCCTTCTTTTGTGAACGCGGCGTCCGCGTCGGCGTATGCGTGCCTTGTCGGTCTACCATGTTCTTTAACAAGTGGGTGAGTGAGCACTTTATTTAGATCATGAGGAGAAAGAACTGAATCAATCTGGCGGTTCCGCCCAGGTCGGGGCCGGTAGACAGAGTCTTTCGGCGACGGCCCGGGCCCTCTGGACAGTCTTGAGTTGATCGATGAGCTCTGTGCTTCCGAGCGCTGAGTCCCAGGAGGACTGGTTAAGATGTCATGTGTTTGTGCTTCCGCGCTCCAATTCTCCAACGCTATCTCAAACTCTGATCAAGAGCAGGCTGTGCATCGCAGTGATACGAGTCGCAGCGCTGTAAAAAAACAATCAAATGTATCATTACTTTTGGCTTGTGGCGTTAAGTGAGGCATATAATATTTGCAATCTTCCATATATTTATCCACCACCGTGATTATCAATTAAATAAAAAAGCTAGTTTATATGAGTTATGTTCATGCTTATGTCCTCCGTAACGTATGTTACGAATAGAAATTTATTTTGTTCTCAAACCACGTCTAGGAAAGGTCCCAGGCTTTCTTATTGCACCTTTCATTCATAATTTCCATGATAAAGCGTGCCGTTAGTGGCTAACGACTTGTTACGTTTACATTGACCATTCTACGTGCCGGAAATGCAATTACAAGCCAGAATCAGCGTTGTTTACAACTCCATTTGCAGGTGGCAAACGCGATACTCTCGGAACTGGAAGTTCAGATGAAATTCCGCAGACGGAACCGGACACATGGGTCAGTGATTGAGGCAGCCGGCCTTGTGAGAGAGATGTGCATACGATTCAATCATGGGGCCAACCGCGACGACGCTTCTGCAGTAAAGGACTCCATTAAGTTCTTGGGCATCGATTTCAGTGTGCGCTATGCAGACATCTACGACTCCCTTCCCTATCTCATGGTCTTCCTCTCCACGAATTACGACATTCACTCCTTCGTCGCCCTCAAGGAGCGTAGACCGTACCACGTGCCTGCTGACAAGCCTAATGACTTTGTGGTGGAGGTAAAGAATGAATTTCTCAGCGAACGAGCCGATGCCAATCACGACTAAACGTGGTTGAGCACAGGGAGCCACGAGGACAAAGGAAGACAGATTCGAAACAAGAAAGCAAAGGAAGACACTTTGGACGCACAGGCCCCTGTGCGTACAATGTACCTTCCTTTGTTCTCGTGTTTCCCCTGTGTTCCACCACGTTTAAGATTTTGTCAACCAGCCCACATCGCCACCGTTGTCCGCCAATTACGAGTTGCGTGAAAGACTGGAACAGTGCAAAGTTCATCGCACAGGTTGCTGGGGTGAACTCTGTTGCCACTGCCAGGGAAGCTGCCGTTAGATAACGATTAAGATAAAGTGCGATTGATGAACAGTAATCGGAATTGTCCTATCTTCGTGCTGCTGGCTTCAAACGGCTTTGTGACTACGTAAATGTATCGTTTCAACGAAATCAATTAGGCGTAGCTGCAAGAATTTGCAATGATTGTAGAGTTATCAGGCATGTGCGCAGAGCCTGCGTCCATGCGTGCGTTTCGCACAATATGACGGCTTACAAATTCGGAAATAAACCACAATAAATAACGCCAACAGACCATCTGAGTCATCCTGCACGATGACTGTATATATCCTTATGCTATGCTCATCACTCCCATGGTACTTCACTCAATGTTATTTCTTCTTGTTTCTTTCAATAATCCTTAGATGAACCTGTACGAGGAATCCTACCAGGTATTACGGCGAGATATAAACTCAACACTATAGATGACTAAAAAGCTGCGTTTGTTATAGCTGGGCATTGGAAGTCAAGAACTATAGCCTCAAAGCCTATTGCTAATGTCACAAAGTAAAATTTGGAGCAGATAGTAATGGACCTGTGTAACTACTAGTATGTTGCAAAAAAGTAGTTTGTTCGTATCAGTGATGCAGGTAAAGCCCTACCGTACACTGCAAGAAGTCTGTATATTACTTGCATCCAGAAGCGCGAAAGTAAACCAACTAATGTTGCTCTGCTAAAAGCAGCAACTTCTGAATACTTATTACCAAAACATAACGCTTCCCCGTCAGTTGCTTAACCGGTGCACTAAAAAAAAAACACTCCAACTTACACACATACACGCCCCTTTGAAACTGTATCTTCCTTTATATCGTTGTAATTGGTTGCATTAGAAAGAGCGTAGCTTAGGATTTTTTGTGGATGTACTGGAGAGCAATTGCCTCTAGCTTTGTGTTAAAGACGCGATATTGTTTAACCAGCTTTGTTGTCGCACACAAAACGTTCTCAAAACTTTTCGAGATCAATTTTTCCCGTTCTTAAGGTATGAATACACTGTTCAGACAAAAGGTTTTGGCTTCGGCTATGAAATTCGGGGTCTGATTTTCCTTGCTAGAAGAACCGTTCTAATAGTAACGATATGTAGAAAAATGGGAAAGAAATAATAATGTAATTTTGAGTCCAATGTCTTTCCTAATAAAGCGCCAAGTTTTCCTCTCACGCCCGAATTTGAAGCTCAGAAAGCAATTGCTGTATTCCATAGTGCTATGGAATTTATGTAGGGCAACCTGTGAACTCTGCAATGAAACAACATTGACAAAAACAACTGATACGTATTTAAAAAAAATCAAATAAACGTAAAACATAGACAAACTATCTTTTAGCAAGTGGAATTCAATACTGCTAGTTCATTGCATGCATATATAGGTAAATAAAACAGTCTGCAAAATTTCAGGGAAGATCTTCATTGAATAATATTTCATTCATGTTAGTGTAGCACCAAATCAGAAAATAACAACAGAAATGATTATAAGTGTCGCGAAAAGAAAGTATTAGCGGACTAATGCGCTCCAGTCTTCTAGCAAAGCTGTCCGTGACCATTCTCCTTATTCTGTTTTACCCGCTTATAAGCTGCCATTTTTTTTTCTGGCTTACGTTGCTCCATGAGAGAAATGGCAAGATGCCTTCATTCGGAGAGAACGGGCCTTACCATGTCAAGCTTGAACACTGAGTAGAGCAGACTTCATTTCGATTGGCCTTACATATAAAGTTGCATGGCTTCCGCTGTTGTAGTGGCAGGCAACATCAAAAAGGCCAAACATGAGGATTGGCAGGCTCTCGTACATGTTTTTGGAGCTTTTGCCAATGATGATGATGATGCATTTTTTATTTGCATTCTCTGTAAAATGGGCAGCAACATGTGCTCAGCCAGCCGGCCTTTTCTGATCAGGTTCTACCTCATGTGTCGCAGTCTACTATTTTGGCTCTGTTTCCATGGGTTATTTTTTCCTCAATAAATCTTGATCTCTAAATTATACAGTTACCTGTACATGTAAGGACTCCTGGTTCTATGAATCTTCATTGCAGCGAAGCTGCTATTCTCTAATTTGTCTGGATTTTTCGTGGCATGCTCACCCAAAAACCGGTGGCTGGAAAAGCGGGTGTGTGTTTAAGTTTCCGTGTAAAAGGGTTACGTTTCCTCGTATATTCCAATCAGAATCTGGTGCTGTCATCTCTGTAGGTTTTCAGTACGTCGTACTTTACGGATATGCCGCATTCTGCTTTTCAGCATCATGTTAGTTCAATGTGGCACCTGCGCTTGGTAGACCGCCTAGAAAAGTGAGGATGTACGTATGCTGCACCTTCGCAGCACGTGCATGCACGCGTGACGTACGTCGCTTGGGGTGGTGGTGCTTGGGTGACTTCGTTTCACGTCATTCGCTGCGGTGCTAGCCGCCTAACGACCGCACCAGCTTCGCTGTACATCCACTTTCACAGAGTGGAATGGGGGCGGGCTTTTTTTTTTTACCAATGCCCTAATTCTCTCTTGCTTATCTCCACTGCTGACCAATAAAGGTTCCCGTCCGCTTTGAATTCCAGCGCTTCTGAAACACGGCTGCTTTCTGCCGGTGTCGCAATGAATGGATGGTTGGATTGATGCTGCGAGCGTCCCCTTTGAAACGGGCCCTGGGTTCCACCGCAAGTCACGTTGCGCCCCGTTGTGTGAACATTAACCAAAATACTCGCGAAATATTCTAAATATATTGCGTTTGTAGAACATATAATTCATTTGAGGAGCAAGTATGGTTAACTTACGTAACACTATTTTCAAGAGAAAAAAGTGGAAACGAAATTAGTCATTTTCGGTTTCGTAAAGTACGGTGCACGCTACAAAGGAGCCTGTAACATTTCAATGCCACAAGGTGCAGGCATGATTCGTTCTGCGATCGGTAGAGGACTGTGTGGTCCCATAAATAGATAAAAGTGAGAAATGCCATTTAAGAAGAACACTGGTACTTTAAAAGTGTCGCAGAGCGTTAAAATGCAAGCAGTACATCTCTTTGTTAAAACCGAACTATATGCTCCCGAGCAGGCGCCATCGAAATTCGTGAAGGGCCTCAGGCTACATGGGGAACTTCAAGGGGGGTTTCGTTGCTCATATGTCGTTTTTAATTTTTTCATTACTTATTAAGCCAGGTATCACGTTAGCAGTAACTTTTGGATGTATCTGGTTTCGAAATTGGTACAGATTTACTGGCATCCCCTTTGAAACAGGGCGGTGACAAGGAGTCAACTAGCTTGCTTTATTTATCAGGTATTATATGCCTGCGTTTTATTATAGCATTCCTCTCTATGTCTCTTTATTATTTCCTTGTATTCCTGAAAACTTCTTCATTTATCCTTGCAACGGTACCTATGCCTCTAACGGATCTGGTCCTATGAATCACCTTCCTGCTTTTCTCCCTCCAATACTTTAAACGTCTTTTACTTGTCTCGGCTGTTGACCGGTTGATGCTTCCATCCGCTTTAAATTTAAGCACTTCTGGAAAGTGGAAGTTACCTGCGCGTTTCACTTGGTGAATCCCTTGGCATTATATCAGGATGTGCTGAGTTGCGTCTGGAATTTTGCTCCAGCGTACGCATGCCTCATCTAGTTGCGAGTATTTGCTCCGGTTTGTTTTGTCCTTAGGTGATCGACTCCATCCTCAAACAACAAAGAGCCCTCTTCGTATCGTCGTGCACATTTTTCCTTCTAAGTTCTTTTTCCCATTCTTGCAAGCCTCCATGCTCGTTTTGTTTCCATTCCTCGCATCCCCCTCCCTGTCTCTTTTTCTCTCTGTTTCTTTCTGATGACCCCTGGTTGTCTACACTTTCAAGTAGCCTGTACATGGTTGCCAATTTTCTTGACTTTCTTCCTGCACTCTTTATCCAGGCCTTTCAGGTACACTTGTTTGTGCTCTTTAGGTGCCCATTTATTTGGTTCCATGTTCCTGAGTCTTTCCTCAAAACTAACTTCACTCTGCGCTTCTCAGACGCCTGCAGTGCCTTTGTTGTGGTTTTACCTTTGGCACCCAAAGCCAACGGGTCTACCGATCTTCGTTTAACTGCCAGCACTGACAAGTTATCCGTTTTTAAGAACAGAATGGCATTCGGGAACGCTAGCGCTGGCACCATTATTCTTTCCAGATTCCGCGCACCACCTCAATTTGATTGTCGCCCCAAAGTGCGCTGTTCAACTATTGCTCCATTCCGCTTCCTTTTATATTTAGATTATCTTATTGGGTGCTTGAGTAATTCTTCCCTTTATTTATGTATACGCCGTAGTATTTACATTGCTTCGCAATATATGACTTGCTACTCAACTGACACCACGTAATTACTCGTTTCTGCAGTAAAGATCATAATTCCCGATTTTTCCCTGCTAAGCTTAAAGCTTAGATTTGTCGCTGCATTGGCATACATATTCGCAAGTGTCTGTGAATCTCATGGATTGCCCGATAGTAGCACCATGTTGACCGCATACGCCAGTCGGGGGACCTTCTGCTGCAGTTCATGCGCCAGCAGGGGAGCCCTCTGTTGTTAAAATGTGCATGCGGTCGAAGCGGTTGCGGCAGCAGGTAAAACGTCATAAGCGTCCGCTTGGAACACCACTTGTGATAGAATGAAAACGTATTGAAACCGCTGATGGAATATTTTTCACTTTAGCGTACGCTTAATAATGACGTCCACCAGGAGATCCAGGTAGCGAGCGTTCCTAGGGGTGCGAGTCAAACCAGTGATTCGCACTGTTTCCAATAAAACCAAGATAACTTATCCGCGAAGGAATAGCGCAAGTATGTATTCGCAAAGAGTGACACAATTCATTTGGCCTTCCATGGAACCAGAGGAAGCGCGGCAGCATCTGTCACTTACGTCGTGTTGTAATTTCAGTATTGCTCTGCACGCCCAGCTCCATTTGCCAAATGGCGCTCTTCGCCAGCACGGTGACGCACGGGCCGTGCAAGATAATTATTTTTATCACGAAAGCAATTATGTGGGCGCTGGAGGCGCCATGCTTGCTGTCGCTGTTTCCGCTTTGCTGTCACGACATACAGTACCGATGCGTGGCTCCCTCGTGAGTACTATAAGGCATCCAAAGAAGGTCTCGTTTGGCTGCAGAAATAATGTGTTCAAGCGCACACACTGTCGTTATCTGCTCACTCGAATTTGCAGCGGAGCTTCGGTGGCGTCCAGTTTGTGGTTGTACAGTTGGGTGCACAGTTGCCCGAGGGAGACACTCGGTAAACTTCTAGAAACTCCTGTGCTTTTCCTTCGCTCTCATCTCATTGATCACAGAGGTGCGACGCCTGCGCAGACACTAGTGGCACTCGTAATGAACGCAGCGCTACGAGACTCCTCATATAGGCTACACGAAACTGGCCAAAATGCGCATTGAGAGTGGTCTTGCATTCCCTGTTCGCGCGTTTTGTTAGAATACCGCCCGAGTTTCAGCGAAGCAACAAAACCTTACTATCGCAATCACGTGCGTCACCCTCCGGGCGAAACTGTTACTTATTTTAACAGACGCAAGATTTGCCTAGTTGATCGCGCCTCCAGTGGTAGGTTTGTGTAAAGTATGTGATTTTCCCCCTAAATGCAGCTCGATGTCCGAGCACGCACATCACTGTTGGCGTGTAAATTATATTCTTTAAGAGTGCGTATGACTCTAAAGAAGTGCTTAGGTCACAAATACTAAAAAAAATTTGCGATTTGCTGTTTAATTATTGATTGAAAGCCATGGCTAAATTGTGAAGCTAATTGAGAAATATCCAAACGGTTTCGTTCCCTAAATATAGCACCTCATGTATAAATTTTTCTGTGCTGAGTAGAAACCATTCTAGATCTGGAAACGTTCCAGGCGACAAGGGACGCTATAATATCGTGGCATTGAATTCCGAACCGATAATTATCATTTATTCAGTTCAAGTTTTGTTCCGGTTCCGGCACACTCTAAGAATATCGGTGCGGTACCTTCTCATCTATTCGGACAGTATTCCTAATCATTAATGGTGTTTGTGCGAGCTTTTGTTTTCTTTGGATGTCCCGAGAGTAGCTCCATCATAACAGTTTTCTACAAAAACGACGTCTTGTATGATATCTGTTATGAAAGTCGGATACGTGGTGAAGAAAACCTTTCTCAATAGCATAGGCTTAACACGCGAAAAACGATGTGTTTCACATGGCGAACAAAATCGCAGCCTAACTTATTTTTGCTAAAACTTAAATCATAACTATAAAAACCTTAGGTGGAATGAGGAAAAGAATTGAAAGGCCTATTGTTATGGAAGCTTTTACAATGTCTCGCATCGTTTCATAAACTATGGGAGTAAGGATAGTTTCGTTCAAGCTGATAAGTTCTACTTCAGAATGCCCAGACGCCTTCTTTGAGCACGTCCTCTTTTAACGTGCAGTTTGTTTTTCTGCCAATAAACAACCTAAAATAGTCATTCAACTGAACCCTCACGCCGCTTCCATATTTCCGTTTTATGTTGTTTTAAGTTGCACTGAGAACACTTAAATGTTCATTGCTTATTAAGAGGTAATCTTTTTGACATAGAACCACCATTGTTTCCTATTGCGCATATTGGACGATCTGGTATGTCATTTAAAGAACATGTGGTTGTGTTATCGCTACTTAGTTAGTAAAACTGTAGACGCATAGGGCCACCACGTAAATGATTGTTCCCTTTCAGATAGCACTTGATAAAAAGACCACTGTATACTTGTTGGACTGGAACCCTCACGAGGATCCTGAGTATGGCGCCACTTATTTTTCTGACATACTCAAGGAGTACACGCATCTTGAAGAACATAAGGTAGCCACTGTGGCCAGCGAGCTCCAGACAGCGATGGGCGAAGGTCAGTGCTTCTTTTTCAGCATAAGTTACGACATTGAAGTGGATATTGCAAGTGTAAAGGCGCTATGACTTATCGCTGGGAACACATCATATCTATTCGCGTTGGAATAGCAAGAGATGCCTTTGAAATTTTAAAACTGACCATGTCCCCATATGCCATATGCGAAAGTGACCATATGCATGAAAAGTACGAGACCATATTATTGAGTATCGAAGCTGTCGCTCAAAATATGGTGTTATCTTTCACTAGGTATGCCAATGATAGGAATTCCGATTGTAGTGTAAATGAAAAATAACGCAGAAATTGGCGTCTTATTCGCGGAACCTGCGTTGGGTCCAGGACTCCACGTAACACATAAGATAACTGATCTAAGCTCGAGTAGCGTTATTGTATAAATGCGGCACCAACCTCTGGGAATTGGTTTTGGAAGGGGAAACGCGATTAATGTGCGGTTTCGCAGTGCACCCAAAGACGTTTGGATGTACGCGATGCTCGCCAACACACTGACTCAAAAGCATTGCGCATGCCTAAAAATGTGGATGGCCTTCGCCGAAACAATGCACTCCAGCCATAGAAAGTGAGTCGGAGAACCACTCTACAGAAAAAAGTCGCGCGCATGAGGCTGCAACTTTTGTTTACTGAAACACTGCGCCTACATACTTCAGCTTGTTTTCTAAACGCCAAAGTAATATGAACCAGTATTGTGCTAACAAAAAAAAATTCTTAGGAACATAAAATTGTCTGCCTACGGTAGCGAAAATTATCTCCATGCCATTCCGGTGCTTCACTACTGGCTTAGTAGAGTGATATGTTGGGCATGTTGGTGCATACATATTTGAGAAGTCGGGTGTGTGACGGAAGCCTGTCTGAACGGCATGACGCACAATATTAACTAAAATGTGCCAGCACACGGAAACAACACAGTGTAAAAAAGTTTTTAACTTTGCGCCACTTTCACAAGACCCGAAACGGTAAAACCACTTTGAAGTTCTTTAGGTCGGTGCGAGTTACAGTACGAATTACAACAAATGATTGAGGACCTTAACAGAGAGTGATGATGAATAGCTGGGCAAAGGAACAAGAGTTCAGGATCGCCAGTCAGCCTCTAGAGTCTGTGAAAGAGTAGGTTTACGTTTTAGTAAAGCAATCAACCGGGCTAGTTTGTGGACGTTCATTATTATATTGCGTACGATTATGTCCGTAAGCACTCCGCCCATCGCGCATATGGAAGCAGAGGTCGATATTGCCAGGGCGAACAGGTGCAAGTAAACGATGTGTTGCCGGCCCAAAGTATCATCAACTATCGTCACCTTGTCATATCCGTCTATAGCTCCCCTTCCCCAACCCCCCCCCCCCCCCCCCGCGCCACACTTAGTTCTATATAAGCGCGTTCTTTAACAGTATTAAACCGTTGCTAGTTTGCGCAACGTACGTTCGCGTGCTGTCCCTATCGTTCGTATGTGTAACACTAAGCGCAATATAATCATGTACGTTTAGCTAGGTCAAATAATCACAGGGAACCCTGATCATGACAAGGACATTCATAGCAGAATAAAAATGGGTTGTATCGCATACGGCAGACGTTGTCAGCTGCTCAGTGGAAGCTTAACATTATCATTGAAACTGACGCTGTACAATCAGTGCATTTTACCAGTGCTTACAAATGGGGCAGAGACTTGGAGACTGACAAAGAAGCTTGAGAACAAGTTAAGGACAGCGCGAAGAGCAATGGAAGGAAGATTGCTCGGCATAACGTTAAAAAACTAACAGAAAGAGAGTGGTTTGGATCAGAGCAAACGGGTATAGACGATATTCTAATTAACATCAAGAGAAAACATGGAGCTGGGCAGGTCATGTGATGCACCGGTTAGATAACCGTTAGACAATTAGGGTTACGGAATGGGCACCAAGAGAAGGGAAACGCAGTCGAGGACAGCCGAAGGTCAGGGGGAACGATGAAATTCGGAACTTCGCGGGCACTATTTGGAATCGACTGGCGCAGGACTGAGATAATTGAAGATCGCAGGGAGAGGCCTTCGTCCTGCAGTGGAAATAAAAGAGCGTGGTAATGATGATAATGATGATGATGATGATGATGTCGGTACATGTACTGGCCCCATCCCGTATTTATAGCTATTACAAGTAAGTCAAAGCAAAGTCAAAACACAGGACAAAAAGAAGGGGACACAATCAAGCGCCAACTTGCATCTGAATGTATTTCAGGAGGCAACAAATGTATATTAAAACCAAAGCGCGGTACACGAAGACAAGCTGTCACAGGGCAGTCTGTAAAAACTGAAATTACGAGGTATAGTGCAAAAACGCCCGTGTGTTATGCATTAGGTGCGGCTTACCACAGGTCGTCGAAATAAATCCGGAACCCTTGAATGCGGTGTGGCTCATATTCATATTACAGTATTGGCGGAAAAACAATATGGCGGAATTAAAATAAATGAAAAAAATTTAGTTCGCCATTGGAAAGAAAGATGGAAGCAATGCTAACGAACTGCTTTGAACGCAAGAATCATCTTTGTTATTTATATAAAAGGTTTCACTAGTGTCAATTCTACCCATTGGTTGACGAACTCACCCATGAGTAGAATCGTCCACATTCACTCAGACTCTGACTCAGACTCACTCAGAGTCACTCGGTGAGCCTGAATACGAGTCAGTCCGGCTAAGTAGAATTTTCGTAAGTTTCAATCCGAGTGCGCCAAGCTCAGCAGACTTTATGAAACTGAGTGAACCTTAAGCACAAAATACATTTTGTCGGTGAGCTTGAGTGAGTTTCTCTTACTTAGCTGACTTGTGACCAACCTATGGCGACGGTGGTGGCTTCAGAACCTATGGCGATGCTTGAGAACGCGCCGCATAGGTCTGCTAGCTGACATCGAGAATGCGCATTCATTCGAATCTCAATCGCATGGTTAGAGAAAAACGCCGTTCGATTACTGTGATTTCTAGAAAAATACTGCATATTGCTCGAAACAGGTTCAGGAATGGCGAATGGCGTGAATGCATTCAGAGCAGCATGAAGCCCCTTCCTCCTGATGGCAACTGCATACTCTACCTTCTAAATACCATACCTGGCATCAAGGCAAGTGCACTCAATCTTCTGCGAGAGTCATTGAACATGGATTATGTAGCAGACGAAACAAACTCAGACAAAGAAGCACTTCAAATAGGCTGAGAAGCGAACGAGATTCTGGAGGAAGCAGGAATGGCGCTACGCAAATATGCGGCCAACTCATATGACCTGGATTATACATCATAGCATGAGAAAAAGGCAGCAAGCAAAGAACTTTCCAGCTTCCTATTCAAGCTACTTTGCCGCAGCTTTCTGATCCTGTCCAAACATTTACCCACTTTCTGTGTAAGAGGAACAAGAGTGGAATAAAGATGTTGAAGTTAAAGAAGTGCAACTTGCTGTGGCCCACGAGAAAAGCGTGAAAATACTTGTAATCATATGATGTATTTTGCGTTTCTTGGATGAGCATTCGGAAATTTATGATAGAAAAATCTGACATCTATCGGCACGCAGGGTGCTCCATAGAAATTCGACTCAAAAGTCTTTGTTGCGCCATTCACTTGTGATCAGCACCTAAAAGAAGTTATGAACACGTGTGTTAGGCTCCAACCAGCAACTACCTCAAGACTTTCAAGAAGCATTATATGAATAAGTGCGGCATCCACAAGCCTTATAGTATCTGTCCATATCAAGTTATCTTGGAAGAGAAACCAAATTGCCCAGAGTGCTAGAGGTTCGCGTATTTTGTGACGCAATTCCTTTGACGTGTGGTGGAGCCCTATATGTAGTACCGAGTTGCTCAGCGAAGCGTAAGTTGATCTCAAAAGCAGGTGTGAAACCTACCAAGGCAACGAAGCAGCCACTACTGCATCTTCTAGGAGTCTTAATGAAGCAATTCTGCCGAATTACGTCTCAGTTGTTCTCATTGTATTTGAAAGCCACTGCACAATATGGTCGAATTCCATAATCACGCTGTCATGTATAAAAGAAAACGCAGTGATGTGGAAAAAAATTCCGTCAAACTAAGTGAAAGAGATCAGGGAAATATTCGAAAGTTCCCTACGGAGTTTGCGTCCCGTACCGGCGAGCCCCACAGGCCTATTAATCCGTGGAATTTCAGTAGAGCCGCTACTGTCAAGGCATACGTGGTGGAATCGAACAGACTGGGAATGTGAGTGATATGTATATCCATCCCAGAGCCAGAAGCTATAAACACCAACGAAACATTAATGAAAAATATGCTCGCCGTTCAAGTTGCCATCTTCTCTGAAATGGCATCGATATCGGTTTTGGATGTAGAAAGCTACAGTACATCTGAAAGGTGCCTCAGAGCCACATTATTTATATTCTGAGTCATCAACCACTGTCAATACAAAAACATGGCGCAAACTGGCCCTCTAGTAACTTAAGAGATATTTGTTCTGTAGAAATATTGGATCAGGCAAGTACGGCAGCTGGCCTCCAGCGAAGATATTATTAAGGTAAATGTTGCCTCATGAGTGGAAAAAGTGTGAGTGGAAAATTCGAGAAAGAAGAAAGACGCTTTGCCCCGCCTTAGCCTCGCCTTGAATCGTTTATGTAAGCTCTGTTTCTTTCATCGCCATTGAAGTAAAGTTCGTGGTCATTGGAGTATCGACAGACCCTCAACATTTATTCTTCGCCAGAGTTACCGCCTTGCCGGACTTCCATCTTTATATGCTAACATGTCTAACTACGGAGACGCTCAAGGTCCGATGCCTGCCGCTCCAGGATCAATGCCTACTGGCACGTGGTGCTACTAACGAGAGCCTTGTGTTTTCGCCGGGAAAGGAAGAGAAGATGTGGAAGAGCGGCTCAGGAATATCAACGTATGAGCAAGACCAATGACTGGGGCACTACCATCCGAGTCACCATTATTGTCTTCGCATCTACTGGCACTGCCCCGAGGTAGTTTCAAGATCATGAAGAATCATTAAGGACCTGGGCTCGTTTCGTCGTACAGCGCAAGAAATGCTCCGCTGAGTCAGACGAAAAAAAAACGCGCAAAACGCACCCTGGCATAGAGAGCACAGATATCAGCTGAAGCTTGCACTGCCTACATTGAGGAGATATTGAAATAGTGCAAGTAAGCCGACGCAATAATGTCCGAGGAAAACAAAGTAGGGCACCTGCTTAAGGGGATAGCAGAGAATTTGTAGAATTTTCTCTCCGGCAAGGACAGTTTCGCTTCATTTTCTGACGTCATTAAGCACTGCCGCACGTTCGAGTTACTGAAGAAGCGCGAAATAACACAAAAATTTGGCCAATTGGCCAGTGTTACCACTGTGGCCCGTATCGACATCAGCTTTTCATTTGACCTGGCATCCATCATAAGACACATCGTCCTCGAAGAGTTATGGAGGCACAACGATACGGCAAGTAGTCTGCTTGGTGTCTCTTACGCGTCCTTTTCACAAGCCCCGCCACTTCTCCACCTTCGACTGGGTGGCATCCATCTATCAAGATCGCGGATGTATCCGAGTACCAGCATGCACCGGCATCGAGAACCAAATACCGTTCAAGTACACTATTTGAACATCGCTCTCATTACGCCCATTCCTCGGACGTCCCACTAGTGGCAGTGCTCCACGTTACGACCCAGTCACTCGTCCGAGGCATGCGGTATTGCCTGACTATTCTGAGGACTACAGCAGTGACCTTCTCGTCCTTACGTGTTATGTTCGCAGCATTCTTGGCCACTTATCACGTTTTGGTCCTGATCGCCAATAGCCTCGGTATGATCAACTTGCAGCCCCAGAGCCCAACACTCAATGGCTTTCAATGACGCAATCGCCTTCTACCAGCAACTTGAAGAATTGAATAACAAAGTGGAAACCCTTGTTGGAGATGTGTCTGCATTGGCGTTAGTTCACACTGGTTCTGTTGTTTCTGTGATGAAATTTGCTTTTAAAAGGGTATTAGGACGCAAAGTGCTATTTCAATGGAACCATGCGGAAATTTTTTTAGGCATAGCTGGGATTCCTTGCCGCCTTTTGTTCTTTGAACTGCGCAAGTCTTACTGTGTGTTCAAGTTTTATCGACTGAAATTACAATTTTTCTCCGATCTTCACATGATGTATTAGGCGTTGATTTCCTACAGATTTGCGTTACCACAGTTGTTTGCCGAACGTGAGAGATGTTTGCAAGTGGCGACATTTCTTACGAGGTCAGAGAGGATGCTTCGAGCGAGGACGGCGCATTTCATGCTTGTGAAGACACTCTCGTGGTTCCTTTGTTAGCTGTGTGTGTTGTGGTGGACTGTGTTAGTAACAGTCATCAGGCTTTCTACGCTTGCGCATTTAACGGGCCCGAGGGATACTTTCTACTACATTATTTTTTGTCTGTGGCTTGGCGGCACTCTAAATTATGGATTGTGAGCCTGGAGCGAAAACGCAGTGGCGCCCAATGGCACGAAGCTTGCTGTCTTGAAAGATCACAAGTCGACGCCAGCCACTATACTCGCAGGTGCTCCACATAAATGAGTTGGGACTTGTTCAGAAGATTGAAAGTTTCTTCATATAATCAGCAAGTCGATCAGCAGGAATGAGCGTCGTACATTAGTGAACGTCCTAACTAAGCATTCGGGTACCTGAGATTTAACTCAGGAGGACAACGCGCCGTTGACTCCTGCGTCTCAAATCATGCACGCAATTAGGAGGGGATCGGCGCAACCTGTTCGACAAATACCGTATATAGTATCACCGTCAGAGTGCAACATTATCCGCGAGGATGTCCGCGAAATGCTACAAATACATTCGGAGCCGTACTTTCCTGCTGTTGATCTACGATCGGGGTACTGGCCAATCCCAATGCACCCGGCGGACAAAAAAAAAACAAATTTGTAACCCCGGCCGACCTTTTTCAGTTCAACATCATATCGTTTGGGATCTGTAACGCACCCGCGACTTTCGAAAAATTTATGGACAGAATGTCACGGCTTCAAATGAACTATTTGCATGTGTTACCTAGACTAGATTGTCATTATTGGAAGCACTTTTTAAGAGCACAAGTGGCGCCTGGAAGTTGTTTTACACTGCATCAAACACGCCAGCCTAGTATTCAACTCTAAGAAATGTCATTTTGGAGAGCGACAGATGTTGATACTTGGCCACCTTCTGGACAAGGATGCTATCAGGCCTGATCCACACGGGACAACAGATGTTCAAGCGCTCAAGCCTTCTGGGTTTGTTAAATTGCTTCGTAGTTTCCTAGGCGTCTGCTCTTCTTTCCGCCGATTTAACCCCCTTTTTCTCATGTCCCCTATCCACTGACTTGTCTTCCGCATAAGGACACTGCTCATGAGTGCATGCTTCTTTTTGTCGACTGAAGTTTCTACTGACGACGTGCCCTATCCTTCGGCATTTCGACCCAACCGCACCGGCGGAGGTCCACATCCATGCGAGTGGCGTGGGCCTCGTTCGAGTCCTCGTTCAGCGATGTGAAAGGAATGAGCACATGATTGCTTGTGCGAGTGTCACGTTAACTAAGCCTGAACGCAATAACACCGTTTCGGTGCAACAATACCTAGCGGTCATTTTTGATGTGCAACGTTTCCGCTCGTATGTGTACGGGCGCCCATTCACAGTCATCATGCATCATCATTCGTTCTGCTGGCTTGTCAACGTTCGTGATCCCTCTCGGTGTCTCACGCGCTGAGCTCTACGTCTTCAGCCGTGAAATTTCACAGTTTTATACCAGAGTGATCGCCGTCACGACGGTGCAGACTGCTATTCGCGAATGGCACTCAACACGATACATTGCGACGGGGATAACTTTGACCACCTTATTATTTCTACGGCACCAGAATTTCCTGATAAAGATAATTTTGTAAATGTGCAGCAAGAAGACCACTGCTTATAGCCACTTTTCAGCGCTACGCATGACTCCACAACAAACCGAGGTTTTTGTGTTCGTGATGGCCTCTTCTACAAAAGAAGTTTCGTAAGCACTGTTGTCCGCTTTCTTATTGTAGTTTTGGAGAAGCTACGCTCAACTTTTCAGCGGGCTACGCACGACGATCCTACCTCCGGACACCTAGGAACATTGTGTAGGTTTCATCTGTGCAATAACGGTTTTGCTGGCCCCGAATGCGTCACTCGAATGAAATGTATGTTACCGATTGCGCTTAGTGTCAAGCCCACAAGCATTTAACCACCACGCTAGCCGGACTCCTACGGGCACTTAAACTTCCTAGCTCTGCTTTCGTTTAATACGGAATTTATCTCATGGATCCCTTTCCGCGCACAACGCAAGGAAACCGTTGGAGCATCGTAACTGCCGACCATTTGATCTGGTACAGCCAGAATGCTGCTTTACCATCTGCCACCGCTAGCCAAGTTTCGCTTTTTCTGCTGCACTCGATCATTATTTATTTATTTTTTATTTATTTATACAATACCGCAGGCCTCATTGAGGCCCAGGCAGGAGGGGCATACAAAATACAGAATAATTGCATTTGCAAACGTAAGAACAAAAGGACCAAATTAGTGTGCACAATAGCAATGGAGTCCACCAGCTGCGAGAACCAAATGGGTAAAAAGAACACTCGGTCTTGTAACCAAACAATTCCCAAAACAAAAGTGAAGAGTAAATGTACAAATGAACCGTCAGTACAATTTTAAGCAATGAGAAGGAATGTAACACAAAGATCAATTTCAGTTATTACTATGAAATCAGTAGTTCAAACGGTCAATGGAATCAGTACTGTTTAGTAGCGACTGAGGTAAATTATTCCAATCGGTTATAGTGCGTGGGAAAAAAGAATATTTAAAAATGTTAGTTCTGGCATTACAGGGAGTTAGAGAGTCAGCATGACGATGACGTGTTCGGCGTGCTGTCATTGGCGTTACATAAGGCTCAGGAGTGAGGGCGAGGAGATTATTTTTAAGAAGAAAAAGAAATTTCAGCCGTTGTATTTTTCTTCGTATTTCCAATGTCTGAATGCCATGTTGTCTAATTATTGCTGTCGGGGAATCAGTCATACGGTATTTCGAAAAAATAAATCTGATTGCTTTACGCTGTACTCTTTCTAGTGCACCAATGTTCGTTTTTGTGTAAGGGTCCCACACTGTGCAGGCATACTCCAGTTTTGGCCTTATTATTGATGTGTAGGCTAAAAGTTTAGTTTCAGCGGGAGCTTGTTTTAGTTTATGACGTAGAAGACAGAGTTTACGAAAGGCTGAGTCACATACGTTAGAAATGTGAATGTTCCAGTGCAGGTTATGAGGTATTGTGACGCCAAGATATTTGTATTCCCTAACCTCGGTTAATGGTTCGGATCCGAGAGCGTAAGGAAAAGATAGGCTATTTATTTTTTTAGTTATCTTCATGTAAACTGTTTTGTTAGCATTTACCTCCATGTTCCAACGATTGCACCAAGAAAGAAGGTTTTCAAGATTATTGTTCAGGGTTATCTGATCATCGCAACCGGTTACCTCACTGAACAGAACACAATCGTCAGCAAACAGTTTTATTTGAACTGGTGCTGTGACAACGCTGGCAATGTCATTAATATAAATTAAGAATAATAAAGGCCCTAAAACACCACCCTGAGGGACGCCTGAGGTAACTGGAAGTTCATGGGAATGGTAAGTATCGATACTAACAAACCGCCGTCATGGCCTACCTCTATTCGTCATCATGGGCGGCAATTTGCTCCAGATGTTGTAGAAGGGCTGCTTCGATTATTCTCTCCCAGCTATCGTCACTCGACCAAGTGTCGCTCGCAGACAAAGGGGCTGCCCGTGTGTACCAACTGCACACTGATGAACATGTTGTCCGGGTACATCGCATCGGAGCATAAAGATTCGGACGACATTTTACTCTTCATTAAATATGGCTTTACCATTGCAAAGCACGAAACAGCTGGCTACAGTCAGTCTTTCCTCCTGTACGCTTGTCCACCGCGTCACACACTCGACACCATACTTTCTCCACCGTGGAGGACGTCTTCATCGCCGAGACTCGGTGCCTCGCTGAAGAAGCTGGACGCTTGCCGCATGCGTACACTCGCTTCGCAAGACCAGTCAAATGCACGGTACGACAGGCACCATCGGGATGTCACCTTTTCTCCAGGGGATCTTGTCTTGTTATGGTGTCCGGTGCGCAAACGTGGCCTATGTCAGAAACTTACCCGCCGTGGTTGCTCAGTGGCTATGGTGTCAGGCTGCTGAGCACGAGGTCGCGGGATCGAATCCCGGCCACGGCGGCTGCCCTTCGATGGGGGCGAAATGCGAAAACACCCGGGTACTTAGATTTAGGTGCACGTTAAAGAACCCGAGGTGGTCAAAATTTCCGGAATCCCCCACTACGGCGTGCCTCATAATCAGAAACTGGTTTTGGCACGTAAAACCCCACATATTATTAATATTATTATGTCAGAAACTTCTCGACAAATATACTGGCCCGTACCTTGTTGGCAATTACATGGCAGTAAACTATCGTCTGGCACGCCTTACCGCAACTGGGCAACGCTATGCCAAAACTGAGGTCGCGCACATCGCTCTTCCGAAGCCCTTCACTCCGAGGACTTAACTGACTTTACCGGCAGGCTTCGTCTATGAGGGAGAAATATTGCGGCAAATGTTGCCTCATGATTGGAAGAAGTGTGGGCGGAGGACTCAAAAAAGAGAAGAAGGTCGTTCTGTCCCGTCTGAGGCTCTCTTTGAGTCTTTTTGAGTAAATTCTGGGTTTTTTTTTTCATGACATAATAAAGTGAGCGCGACTCTCATAGGAACGTATACGAAAGTGACACCCCGCATCAATGAACTCAAACCATTCTTTGGCACCTTAAGAACCCATTGGATCGGCGGGTGCCGGTTACACCTTGAAGCTCCTGAGGAGTTAAAACGCCCAATCTTGCCTCCCACACAATCGACACTTTTCGGCGTTACTGGATATGAGAGAGCACTGCGGAGTACCACACGGAGGCAAGAACGAGAGAAGAGGATCTGAGTGGCTCGAATTTTGCTAATTATGACCAGATTAAGCGAACTGACAATGAAGCCGAGGGCACGGTGGCGCCGGCGGAATGACGGCCACTAATCCATTTGTTTTCATCGTAAAGCCGTCTCCACCGGTCTTTTCGTATCCCTGGATGGCATACACATGCTACCGGCGGCATCGTCCAGGGAAGCAAGCGACACAAGCTTCGTACCGTTTCACGGGGCGAAGATAACGTGTTCAGCACATTGCAACTGTTTGCCCCCATCCGCGACTAGGCCCACGTGTGATGAACTACGTCACCAGCAGGCAGCACCGCTTCACAGCGCACTATAAGTAGCCTGCCTCCTCGCATCGCGTCCACTGGGCACGGTGGCACCGGCGAAATGACGGTCACAAATCCGTTTGTTTTCTTCGTGCAGGTAAGAAGACAACACGACTACTGTGTCCGTTCTAGTGATCCGTTCTTGCTGTTGCTGCCGTGCCCGCAGCTTTGTTGTATGCTCTTGAACGTAGTGACTTGGTTATAAGAGCTGTCTTTGCTAGCGGGAGACA
This sequence comes from Dermacentor albipictus, assembly GCF_038994185.2. NCBI lineage: Eukaryota > Metazoa > Arthropoda > Arachnida > Ixodida > Ixodidae > Dermacentor > Dermacentor albipictus. The sequence goes on from NC_091821.1 coordinate 491,627,914, forward strand.
TTGAGAGCAATCCAGGCCCTGATCTAGCGCAAATCGTAAAGCAGTCGAAGGAAGTTGCAGCCGATGTCAAGGAAATTAAAGAAGGACGGCTTGCTAGTATAGATAAAATCTAGATGCTCTGTCATGCCTGGAGTCGACGATAACCTCATGCGTAAGCCAAATACAAGACATTTATGAGAGTGCAAGGAAAATGGAAAAACGAATGGACGACTTGGAAAACCAGAGTAGATGGTCAAACCTAATAGTTACCGGTCTGACGGAAACAGAAGGAGAAAACAGTGAAAAGCTAGAAGAAACTGTAAATAAGACCATTATCCAGGACACGCTTAGCTTGCAGCCTATTTCCATAGAGCGAATTCATCGTCTCGGTAAACCAGTGCATAACAAAACAAGACCAGTAATCTTTAGGCTTCTGGATTCTAGACAGAAATCTACAATATTAGGAAAAGGGCGCAAGCTAAAAAACGCAGGTTTCTCTATCGGGGAAGAGTTCTATAAAAGAACTCGAGAAATCAGGAAACTGCTGTGGAATAGCGCCAAGGAAAACCGAGAAAACCACGACAGGGTTTCTTTGTCATTAGACAAGCTTTACATTATTGACCAAGTTTTCGCTTGGGACTAGGACAAGGGGGAGAGAGTTTTACTTAAAAAAAGTGTAGGAGCAAAGCGTCCAATCACGCGAAGCCGAGCGCAGTCAAAGAACTGACGTTATTGAATGTAAACGCGAGAAGCATCTTAAATAAGACTGACGCGCTTGAAAATCTACTCTTTGAACATAATCCTGACATAGTAGCGATGACTGAAACGTGGCTTCCCTCGGCTGTCTTAAATCACGAATTTGTGCCTCCCGATTACTCTGCCATTCGAAAAGACAGACAGGCAGACACGTGTTGGTGGCGTGGCACTGCTAATAAAGAAATCCCTCCCCTACGAACCGTTGCCAAATGTGAGGGATGCTGAAGTCGCGTTCTGCAGAATTACCTGCAACAACACTGCCATAATTGTAGGCTGCGTTTACCGAAGTTCCGACTAGGACGAAAGCTTCATAAAGAACATACATGAGTTTCTGCAGTGCCACCCTCACAGCGTAACAATTATCATCATGGGGGACTTTAACCTTCCAGAAATTAACTGGAAGAAAATGCAATACTCATGACGTACTTCAGAAGCGCTAATTGATTTAATGCTCAACTTCAACCTACAGCAAGTAGTTGATCAACCAACATGCTCACATGGTACTGCAAGTAATATACTCGATCTAATACTGCTCTCTGATCACTTCTTTGTAAACAAAATACACACTAGTATTGTTGAAGGTATATCCGACCACGATATAGGTCTTTAGAAAGCACCGTTATCGACTTTGCGAAGTCGGACGACGCCAATGTTTTGACGTACATGGCACATGAATTCACGGATTTTGCGGAAATGGCTTGCAATCCTTCGGCAGACGCAAATTCCCTCTGGATAGGGTTTAAGACAGTAATACATTACTGCACGGAACAATTTATACCGTTAAAAACAAGAAAATCGTGCAAATACAACCCATGGCTAACGCGTGAGGACATTCATGGCAAACGAAAAGTGAAAAGATTACGTCGGTCTTTGAAGAAGACCAAAAATCAATCACTTCAGACATCAGAATTGATTACCGCCAAGGCAGAATTTAAACTCCGACTAAGCCACTCCAGAAAAGAATATTTTAATACTACCCTGCCTAACTTCGTAAAAAGTAATCCACACAGATTTTGGAATCACTTCCGTGCACGCAAAGTAATCGTGCCAGAATGACCCCACGATGAAAAAGTTTCTCAAGCTAATGCATACAACAAGTACTTTCAATCGGTATTTACTGCAGATAACAGGTTTGTCCCCCCAATAATTCCTACAGGTTTCACTATCGACTCACCAAACATAACTGACTCGGGTATCTTTAACCTCCTACTCGGATTAGACACGAAAAAATCTAGTGGCCCTGACGACGTCCCGAACGAATTCTTAAAGCAATACGCAGAATGGTGCAGCAGGTATCTTGGCATTATCTATCGCATATCACTTTCAACCGGACGTGTGCCAGATGACTGGAAAAAAGCAAAGATAATACCAATCCATAAATCAGGTGACACAAACTCTCCTTCCAACTACAGACCGATATCACTAACTAGTACATCGTGCAAGATACTAGAGCATATAATTTTAAAACACCTAACAACATATTTTGAAGAGAATGGTATACTATCAGGCAATCAGCATAGATTTCGGCACGGGATGTCAACAGTAACACAATTGACTGAAGGTATACATGGCCTAGCACAGACTATTGACAACCGCGGTCAAACAAATATAATATTTCTAGATTTTAGCAAAGCGCTCGACTGTGTGTGTCACAACAAGCTAATCGCAAAATTGGATTCAATTATTGGAAATGGAAGCATTACAGCCTGGACTAGGGATTTTTTATCACAACGCTCACGGTTCGTATTCCATGATGAAGCATCATCTGATGCAGTTCCTGTCACATCTGGCGTTCCCCAGGGCTTGGTCTTGGGGACCTTACTATTTTTAATTTACATCAATGATATCTTCAATAACATAGCATGCAGCATAAACCTTTTTGCAGATGATTGCATTATATAGAAAGAAATAAGAAGTTATGAAGCTCGCTTTACTTTGAACAAATGCCTTAACGAGATAAATGCCTGGTGTGAACAATGGAAAATGTCATTTAACATCAAGAAATGAGTGACAATGATAGTAACAACAAAGAAGATTAAGTCAGGAGTCATCTACCTTCTCAATGGTACACCACTAACTAATGTTCAGCGACACAAGTATCTAGGACTGACTCTAGTATCTGACTTGAAGTGGAACAAGCACATTGCCAACATCACTTCAGCAGCCACCCGTAAGCTTTTCTTCCTTAAAAGGTCCCTGAATTCTGCTCCCAGTCATATCAAACTGCTTTGCTATAAAACATTTGTGCGGCCAGTACTAGAATACGCCAACACAGTTTGGTTTCCTCACACAAAGACAAACATAGCCGAAGTGGAAAAAGTTCAAAGTAAAGCAATACGGTTTATTCACAAGTACAAAACCACTGACTCACCCACAGAACTCCTGGCTTAATCCGAAATGGACACACTGGTAAACAGAACACAGCAAGCTCGGCTAAAATTGATACACAACCTGTTGCACAACTGCTTTAACATAAATTCTTCAAAATAGATTACTTTCTCTACGTCCCGTATTTCACGCCATAAGCATAATAAAATGTTAGTTGAGTACCCTTGTAAAACGGACACATTTAGATACTCTTTTTTCCCTACTGCTGTTAGGGAGTGGAACCACCTCGACTCAGCAATAGCTGATATAGACTCGCCTTCAATTTTTAGTAACATGATAGAAAAGAATAAGGAATAACTGCTAGAAATATTTTAGTCTTATGCAAATTTGCTTTTTTTCATTGTTTAGATCTATCTCTTATGTTATGTTATGTTAGATTGTATTAAGTCATGCACTGTTAGGTTGTAAATGGTCGTGTTGCATTTATATTTCACGAGATTGTATTGAAAGACAATTTATTGTATTTATAATATCTGTTTTATTTTTATAGCTGACGTCACTAATTATATGCATGAAACGATGTCTTTCTTTTTTTGCATTTTGTATTTTTCCAGACAGTACTGTGTAGCTACATGTAGCGTATCTAGTTTGTTGTACTTTGTACTGACATGTTCTATGAATAATGTTGTATCAACGCATACATTGTAACAATATGCCCACCTGCTATGTTCTCGATAAAGAGACTGGCAGTATTGAAAATAAAAAAATAAAAAGCATCGCTGAAATTAGCTGTGGTTCACATTTGAATGTAGAAAATAATAAAGAAAAGGGAAACGAAAGTGGAGGTATCGATAACTTGTCTTAGCGCACGAGGCTTTGTTAGCCACGTGCCTGCTCTGCTAAGATCGCCTGTGGCGTCACGCCATCGGGCAAAAAAGGATTTACCGCATCCGCCCACCTTTGGTCTAAGTGGCGCTGGCTAACCCTCCTAGGGCTAGACCTACTAAACATACATACCAATATATTGGAAGAATTGATAGCCGTCGCCGTAGCACAATTGGTAGTGCAACGCATCCGTAATGTGAAGGTTGTGCGTTGGGCTCCCAACGGCGGCAAGCTATCTTTTCGTGCACTTTCATTTACCCCATGGCTCTGCTATATCGAGAACATCAATGTCTTCTTGCCAACGTTCGACACTCACCTTTAGCGTCTAGCAACTATACTTCATATTTTTCCAAATGCGAACCTGCAACTCAACTCCTCAGAATTTCGTGACCAATAAGACAAATATATGTAACGGTAAACTAGACAGACGTGTAATTTTCTTCCTATTGAGCTGTTCATGCACAGTACCTGGTTATTTCTTGGTACGGTGAAAGCATTTATTCAAATATGTTTCTTCCCATACAGCTCATCGATTCACCTTGCCACTGAACTCTCGCTCCGCCGAACCAGGCAGGAGACGTTTGATGACGCTATCAGAAATTTTCCAACGAAACAATGGATGCATGTCAAAAGGTTTGCAAATACCAGTGCTCCTGAAAAAATCTAGGCCCTCTGGCTGATGGCCTCCGTTCATTGTTACTGTTGCATAATTTTGAAAAAATAAGGAAGAAGAAGTAGTTCGAGCTCAACGCAAGCCAGATTGCAACATATAAATACGAATAGAACGCAAAAAAATGCTTGTATGCGACAAAACGCTGGGCAGAATTCAGCAACTCAGCAAGTGTAGAAAGCAGAATTCCCATTTAAAATCCGGTACTTGTTAGACATGTTACCAAAATAAGTAATGTATATAAGAAAGCACGAATTCTTAAAATCCGTAACTCTGCAATAAAGGCAGATGTCACGGTTCTATGAAGTGCATATTTGTCAGCGCAGCTACAACGGAATATGTTATCTTTGAGTGAAATTGTTTCAATGCTTACTAGACTTTTGATAAAGTGATACTCACCATTTAGTGACACATTTCCAATAATGCATCACAGAACAATTTTGGCAGCTTCATATATATCAACGTCTGTATTTACAAGTTATGGTGTTGCTACTTACTGATTATTTAATCATGTTGTTGAATCGTTGAACTTCAATTGCCGTTTTAAAATTATGCAGTGTCCATGAACATTTAAAATAACACTGACAAGCTATATGCAGAAATAAATTAAAAATTGGAAGACGCTTAAGCTTCGCCTGCAAGAGTGGAACGCGACAGCGTTCCCGTTGACCCGCCAAGGGGTGTAAGACAATGGGCCCGTTGAAGAGAGCGTATCAGCAACGGCTCCGGCTCGTCATACGGCTCTAATCGTCAGGCTTGTCCACCATCAGAACCCTGGTTTGTAGTCTGGTCTGTAGGAACAGCTGTTGCCCAATGGATGAAGTAGAACGCGTCAATACTAACGACATCTGGGTCTCAATGATTACGCTCATCAAAGTAATCTATCTCAGCGGCAACTAACGCGTGTGGCTCCAAGTGCGTGAAGACGAGATAACCCACTGAGACATATTCAGAGAAAAGCTACGTGAACTGTTCGGCCACTCCTTTGGGCACTAGGTTGCCGCGACAGAGGTCCGGTCGACTCCTCTTCAGACTGGTACAGAGCCCCATGCTTCATAGATTAAAAAAATGGCTGTGGCTTAGCTAAGGTTAAGCCCAGGATGCGAAGCTTACTAGCCTTTATTTTAACGCGACAGCGTTAAGGAGCTCGTGTCACAGAAAAGTCGGTGTCGTCGGCGTCGGCTCTGGCGTGCGGCGCTTGCTCAGGCGCACATTTCGTTGTCGCGCTGAACGCTGCGTTGCTCGACGCTCACCGCGTCCGATGCGGGGCGCGTAGTCGCTGCGCCGTAGCAAAGCCACCTAGAAACAGTCTCTGTAGCACGCCGCAACCTTCGCTTCTCATTTCAACGAGAGCTCTGTCTCCAGGAGGCATCTCACCTCGTGAGTGTCTAGCAGAGGCAAGCGCAGATGCTTATATACCGCCGCGACGGCGCGAGCGACGGCGCGAGTTGGAGCCCCGTTTCTCCTCTGTCGTGACGTCACGGTGTCACGTGGTCAGCCTTGAAGGCGACGCCGCGAGCGACGGCGCGAGTTGGAGCCCCGTTTCTTCTCTGTGGTGACGTCACGGTGTCACGTGGTATTGAAGGCGACACCGCCGCGCCTGAGGAGCTGGGTTGAGCTCTATTAATATGCTTCGCATAAAAGGTCTTGGCTCAATGCCGCAAAGCTGACGACACTACGGCTGAAGCTGATAAAGTGGCTAATATACTAAAAGGAATTGCAGACGACGCTTTCAATTTCCCCGTTTTCATCTACGCCTCAACTATCGGTGTCATCATAAAAGAATGCCGCCACGTTGAACGAGCTAAGAGCAGCCGTATCGCACACGACATCACGCGGCTACCTATTATTGACCGCATTACGCCAACATGTGGGGGCCGACCGCGTCAGCCTACCACATACGATGATGTAACCTGCATTGTTCCGCGCGAGCTCGAGGACGCCGGTTCTCCAACCTTCTCCGCAACACCGCCCGATCCACCAGCGACCACGATTGCGGTGATTCAGGTCGCTGTCAGACAGAAATTAGAGAACATGGGTCTCAACTGGGCACGGGATAGCGGCAACCATGCAGTCGCCGCTAAACCCTTTTTGCTTCTTCATGCAGTTCATCGTGCTCCTTGGAGTATGGCTGTATCCCTCGACCTGCGCATGTGCGGTTTCACCAGTGCTCATCTATAATGACTCACCGACACCATTGCCAGTCCTGCTATCTGACGCAAGTCAAGATCTTTGGTGCCAGCAAGTAATCCAGGGCGCCATCTTCATACCTTTGCACACGGATTCACAGCCGCCAGGAGCGACATCTCCCTTCTGGCTCTACTTAAGCAGCTGCCTTCGTCCGGCCACTTTCAGTGGGCACGGGATAGCGGCAACCATGCAGTCGCCGCTAAACCCTTTTTGCTTCTTCATGCAGTTCATCGTGCTCCTTGGAGTATGGCTGTATCCCTCGACCTGCGCATGTGCGGTTTCACCAGTGCTCATCTATAATGACTCACCGACACCATTGCCAGTCCTGCTATCTGACGCAAGTCAAGATCTTTGGTGCCAGCAAGTAATCCAGGGCGCCATCTTCATACCTTTGCACACGGATTCACAGCCGCCAGGAGCGACATCTCCCTTCTGGCTCTACTTAAGCAGCTGCCTTCGTCCGGCCACTTTCAGTGGGCACGGGATAGCGGCAACCATGCAGTCGCCGCTAAACCCTTTTTGCTTCTTCATGCAGTTCATCGTGCTCCTTGGAGTATGGCTGTATCCCTCGACCTGCGCATGTGCGGTTTCACCAGTGCTCATCTATAATGACTCACCGACACCATTGCCAGTCCTGCTATCTGACGCAAGTCAAGATCTTTGGTGCCAGCAAGTAATCCAGGGCGCCATCTTCATACCTTTGCACACGGATTCACAGCCGCCAGGAGCGACATCTCCCTTCTGGCTCTACTTAAGCAGCTGCCTTCGTCCGGCCACTTTCAGTGGGCACGGGATAGCGGCAACCATGCAGTCGCCGCTAAACCCTTTTTGCTTCTTCATGCAGGTCTGTGAAGCTCCGTCTCTTTACTCTAAACGTACAAGTAACGTCTGTCTGCTGCTTTTCCCGTGCCCAAGTGTATTTTTTGCCTCACTGTGTGAATGTGCGTTTGTTGCAAGGCTACTCATCCTATCTGGCGACGTTGAACTTAATCCGGGACCCGCAACTGACGCGCAGTACAAAGAACTTCTTGCAGCCATTTCTGCCCTTTCAGCAAAAATAGATTCACGACACACAGAGGTAATGAGTGGTCTCGCCGAATTAAAGGAAAAGCAAGCTCAATTAACTAATCAAGTTTCCGATTTAACCACTAGATTAACGACAGTTGAATCGCTTGTTGAATCACTTGAGCTTAACCCGCCGTCAGCTGACATACCTGCAGTTGTAGCTCACGCCGTTAAAACTGAAAATGCCTCCCTCCTGACACGTCTCGATGATCTGGAAGATCGCTCCCGCCGGGATAACTTAATATTTTATGGTATTTCTGACTCTCCCTCAGAAACATGGGCACAGTCTGAAAAATTGGTGTGTGAATTTTTGTCTCATCATCTTAAGTTTGAGGTCCCCGAGAATATGGTTTGTAGAGCCCACCGACTTGGCTCGTATACTGCTAATAAGACTCGCCCGATTATAATGAAATTTTCTTGCTCAAAACTAAAGGATAAAATTCTGGCACTAAAATCTAATTTCAAATCCACCGGGGTATCTGTGGGCGAAGATTTCTGCCGAGCAACGCGCCAGTCTAGGAAAAAGCTGCTTGATTTTGCTAAGGCATCAGGGCAGACATACTCAATACGGCTAAATAAGTTATTTTTGAACAAGAAGTGCTACGTTTACTGTTCTACCACTGACAATGTATGCGAAGTCAGCATGCCACGTGCAGCACGCTCTTCTGATCGGTCGCGTCAAGCTATCGAAGGAAATGGTTCGACATAGCTAGCACATGCGCAATCTAATAACACCATATCTGTTTTTGTCACTAACGTGCGAAGTCTACTAAATAAACGTGCTGCGGTGTCCTCGCTGATTGATTCATGCGCTGCTGACATAGTATGTCTCACTGAAACATGGCTCTCGGCTCGGATAAAAAATAGCGAAATTTTTGATTGTGAAAAACTGTATTCATGTTATCGCTGCGATCGTGGTGTGCGATCAGGTGGAGGTGTCTTGATTGCGGTTACTGAAACGCTCACATCGAGCTCAGTTTCCATAGAAACGCCACTTGAACTTGTTTGCGTGCGCGTTGTACTCGACAACAGAGATGTTATTTTTTGCACATGCTATCGCCCTCCTACTGCTTCGACGTCATTTTGCGATGACCTTCACGACGCATTGAACAAATTAATTGTCAGATACCCTAACGCTCCCCTTTTTCTTCTTGGTGACTTCAACTTTCCCGATATCATTTGGCGTAACGACACGGCAACGTCCCAGTCTTCTCAGAGTACCCAGTTTATAAACACTTGTTTGGATTTCCACTTCACCCAGCTTGTACTGAAACCAACGCGCGTGTCTGCCTCCTCATCTAACATACTAGATCTGATTCTCACTACGAACCCTGACACAGTTTCCCCAATTCTTTACATAAAAGGCGTAAGTGATCACCTTGCACTCACTTTTCATATCAATACACGGGCTCCTGTAAAGAAAACTACGAAGGTGATCCGCGATTACAGCAAAGCCGACTTGGCTTCCATTACCACTGAAATGGAAAATTTCGCAGCTTCTTACATCGCTAATTGCGATCAGCGCTGTGTTCAAGAAAACTGGTGCATTTTCAAAAATAAATTGTTGTCATTAATCGAACGTTTCGTACCGCAAAGAACAGTCTCTTGCAAGCCACGGTCCCCTTGGTTCAACCCCTTTCTGAAGCGACTACGTAACAAAAAAAAGCGGTTGTTTCGTCGCGCAAAAGCTTCATGCAGTGACGTTGCTTGGTCCGCTTACTACCTCACTGAAAGTGACTACAACACAGCCGCCGCTAGTGCGAAACAGCATTTTTATTCTGTTACCCTTCCGTCCATCTTGCAAACTAATCCTCGTAAATTCTGGACCATAGTTAACGGTACTCCAAGCAAAATAATCCAATTAACATACCCAAACGATCAACCTGTTGCTCCTGAAGAATGCTGTAATGTATTTAATGATGTGTTCTCTTCACATGTTACCACAATGCCTAGTGGATTACCGGTTTTATCCAATTCTGGTTTTTCGCCCATGGATCCAATCTCTATTGACTGGGTTGGTGTTAGCTGCCTAATAAACAATCAAAAAACGTCCTCCTCTGCCGGCCCAGACTGCCTGAACTCAAAAATTTTGAAGTGTACTGATGTATTTTCTGCTGTTATCTTGTCACACATTTTCACTCAGTCATTACAGCAGTCTGTTCTTCCAAACGACTGGTGCGTGGGAAAGGTGATTCCAGTTCATAAATCAGGTAACACACACTTACCCAGCAATTACAGGCCTATCTCACTAACTAGCATTTCATGTAAAATTCTTGAGCATATAATATATTCACATTTGGCTGAGTTTTTAGAATCAAACTCCTTTTTCAACCCCTGTCAACATGGTTTCCGTAAGTTCTTTTCCTGTGAAACACAGCTCTTAACATTTACTAATGATCTCTTTGCAATTTCTGATCTAGGTACCGACATTGACTGCGTATTTCTTGATTTTGCGAAGGCCTTTGACTCTGTGACCCATGATTTACTTCTGCTTAAGCTGTCTCAACTTAACTTGGACGCAAATGTACTCGAGTGGATAAAAAACTTTCTTTCTAACAGGACGCAGTTTGTAAACGCTAATAACTGTAATTCTCGGTTTTCTAACGTACCAGCAGGTGTTCCTCAAGGGTCAGTCCTGGGTCCACTTCTCTTTCTAATCTATATTAACGATCTTCCGAACTGCGTTCTTTCCTCTTCCATAAAGCTTTTCGCGGATGACTGTGTTCTCTACCGTAAAATTACTAATCCTTCAGATTCCCAAGAGCTGCAGGACGACCTTAACCGCGTAATTGAGTGGTGTTCTAATTGGTGCATGCAACTAAATTCAAATAAATGCAAGGCCATGCGTATATCTCGTAACACTGCCACGCACACCTACTTTATTAATGGTGTACCTGTGACGTCAGTTAGCTCTTACAAGTATCTCGGCCTTCACATATCAAATAACCTTTCTTGGCACTCGCATATTGACTATGTTACTAAAAACGCTAATAGCATGCTTGGTTACTTACGCCGTAATTTTAGCTCTGCCCCTTCTTCCCTGAAGCTAACCCTTTATAAAACTTTAGTTCGCTCCAAATTGGAATATGCTTCAGCCATTTGGGATCCGACTCAGTCGTCATTAGTTTCTTCTCTTGAAAGTATTCAAAACCGCAGTGCACGCTTTATATTATCTAATTATTCTCGCTATGCAAGTATTTCTTCAATGAAACGAACTCTTAACTTACCTGATCTTTCGTCACGCCGCAAATATTCCCGTCTCTCCCTTTTTCACAAAGTTTTTCACTTGAACCCCCTTTTAAAAGAGACCCTTCTTACCCCTCCGTCATATATTTCTGCCCGCACTGACCACAGCCTTAAAATCGGGGTGCCATTGTGCCGTACTAACCGGTACAGTGACTCATTCATCCCCAGGACAAGCACGGACTGGAATCGCCTTCCCGCCTCAATCGCACTCATCACCGACCCTACTAACTTCAAAACCGCCGTTCAGAATGCCTTTTGTTAATATCTTTTGTAAATTTTTTGTTAATACTTGTTTGTATTTTTTATTTTTTACTGCATTACTTCTTGTTTTGACTCCACTCCTTTCTGTAACGCCTTCGGGCCTTGAAAGTACGTGAAATAAATAAATAAATAAATAAACTCGGTGTGTTCGCCGACTCAACGCAGCGTTCCTCCTTTCTTCCGCGGACCTCATTGTCTGCGCCAGTCTTTTTCCGCTACATATCGCAAGTCCTTTGAATGGCATACCCCTGATGACGAGCTTATCTGTTTCCACTGCTACCGCATCGACCGGGTTGCTCGTCATTGTCGCAACTGATGGCTACCACCGCCCCTGACACACACCGGCGCTTATACCCGCAACTTGAACCTACTTCTCTTTGTGCCACCCGACATGAAACCACTTTCGCTAATTGCCCCAGCTATGATCCTTTGACACCTCAACGCCATTAGTCGCGTTCACCGTAACCCCGTCGCTTCTCTTCCCCGCCAATCGGCGCCTGCAACCAGCCGGAAAAGTAGGCACTGCAGCTTCTGGACGTGAAGCTGCGTTGTCGGCCCAACATTTAAGTCCTGTGCTCGCGTTACCTATCAAACAAATCCTTCTTGACGTCGGCTACTATCCTGTCACTGCACTGATTGATACAGGAGTCCATCTTTCTATTATTAGCGCTGCTTTCAACGACGACTCAGTAAGCTCCTTAGCATACTGTCGGCACGGGTCGTTGGCGTTGCGCATTGCAATACTTTTCATATTGTCGGCATGTGCACGGCACGTGTCAGCATTGACGGCCGCCAAACTCCTGTGCTCTTCACTGCGATTGCCCGTTGCCCCCACGACCTAATTATCGCACTCAATTTCCTCTCCACGCAATCGGCTCTTCCACTACCCTTCGCCTTCAGCTGCTATATCTCGCATGATCTTCTGACGCTCCTCCGTGCCGCTTACACCCCACCCGCTTTAGTCGCCTGCCACCAAAGTCAATATCTTGCATTAAAATGTCGTTTTACCCACCTGTTCCTGATGGCGAGTATCTCGTCACTCTTTTGCCCAATTTACCACTGCAGTATGGCGTCACCGTGCCTCACAATGTTCTTACCAATAATACTATCCTGACTTACAGGCCTATTTTTAACTTTGGATTAGCAAAGAAAATTCTACAGCAAGGTATTTTGCTTTGCCTACGTTGATTTTTGCTTTGCCTACGTTGATTCTCTAAGTGACCATCAAGTAGCAGCTTTATCAACCGATGATTCTTCAGTGCCTAGCAGGCCCGTAACGCCAGCCCCGGCCGCAGATTTCAACATCAAGAAAATCGTTGTGGCGGACCTGTTCTCTGCGCAAGCTGAACACCTTTGCAATGTTTGATAGTCCTACAGGGACATTTTATTTATTTATTTATTTATTTAAAATACCTTACAGGCCCATTTAAGGGCATTGGGTAAGGGGGGACACAAAGTAAGTGTTTCAACAGGAGTAAATAATATAAACATCAATACAGGCTTTCACAATATAAGTAAAGCAGTACAGGAGTAGAGAATATAAATATCTATACATGCATTCACAAGATAAGTAAAGCGAAGTTCAATAAATGTTTGTCTAGGCAAAGCTTTAGAGAGCGTAAACACAGTAATATACTCATGCTCACGAAAATATAAAAATACAAGTGTGAAAAACAGCGAAGGAAAGCAGGTCAATAACATCCTTATACAATGTTTCTACACGAAATTCAGCAATTCTTCGCGAAAAGCGTCACGATCTCTTATGCTCGCAATGTTATCAGAAAGGCTGTTCCATAGGGTTATGACACGTGGCAGTGCTGATGCGTTAAGTGACAGTGTATGACCGAATATGCGCATGAAACTATGTCTATTGTTAAGGCGACGTGACGTGCGCGCTGGTACTTCAAGCGGCAACACATGAGCTCGATTACCATGGACGTATCTATGGAAAAGGCAAAGAAGACTTATCGTGCGACGAGTTTCAAGTGGCTGGAGCGAAATATCTGCTTTGATCTTGGTCACGCTGCAAGTTCTGTCGTAGTTACTTGTGATGAAGCGCGATGCCCTGTTGTGAATTTTTTGTAGCATATCAACTAAATAATTTTGATGTGGTGACCATACTGATGACGCAAATTCTAACTGTGGGTGAACATCATCGGTTGCCGTTACGGTCTGACGCTCACGGTCAAGCATCGCATTCATAGTGGTGCTTATTCACCGATGACGATGATATCGAGCTTCTGCGTCGGAAAGCCGAGCAATTAGAGGTTAAGTCCACAATATGCTCAATGAAAACACCATTGAGCCTTCTTCGTGTAGCTGGGTGTTACCCGTGGTGTTCGGTAAGAAGAACGCCACGTGACTGTTCTGTGTAGACTACGATCATCTGAACAAACCTGCTAAGAAAGACCAGCTGCCACATAAACACGGCACCCTTGACTGCCTCCATGGTTCCAGCTATTTCTCTTCAACTGATCTTCGTTCTAGATATTGGCAAATTGCTGGTGGCTATGTGGACAGAGAAAAGACCGTTTTCTGAACACCCGATGACATATACCAATTTAAAGGGATTGCCTTTGTATTATGCAACGATGCGGCTACATTTAATCGCATGATAGACTCCTTGCTCCAAGGTTTTAAATAGTCCACATGTGTCTGCTACCTCGACAACGTCATCATCTTCTCACCAACGTTTGACACTCACCTTACACGGTTGTGAAGCCCCCTGCCTTCATCTGTGGTCATCCTTTCTCTGTAGTCACTGAACAGCATGCTCTCTGCTGGCTCTCATGCCTTAAGGATTTTACAGGGCGGTATAGTAGATGGGCTTTGAGGCTCCGATAGTTTGAGGCTCCATGGTTGACAAGTCTGGCCGTCTGCAGCAAGATGCTGACACCTTGTCGCGTTACTTGATGTTTCTCCAAAGGCGAAACTGCAACTGAACTTGTTACAATGTCGTTTTAGCCGCTGCCAAAAAACTGTTTCGGGCCATCTCGTCGACGCTACCGGAGTACAGCCTGATCCCGACAAACCTAGAACTGCGCGAAATGTTCCGATTCTGAAGACATTCGCAGATGTTCGAAGTTTTGTACATATGTGCTCATACTTGGGTATTTTTATTCAGTATTTTGCTGCAGTTGCTAGACCCCTCACTAATACTTCGAAGAAAGACATACATTTCTAAAGTAGCACTTCAGAAGCCACCGCCTTCTCTCGTCTCGTCACCCTTGGCACTTCACCAACCATCCTCGCCCACATCGACTCGGATGACCTTAACGATTTGCGTATAGATGCCAGCGGTCGTGCCGTAGGTGCTGTCCCAGCCCAGCTTCGGCGTGTCCAGAATCGTATTATTGCTTATGCAACCCGGTTCCTATCCCTGTATGAGCGCAGCTAATGAAATGCCTTGCTGCGGTCTAGGTGGTTGCGAATTTCCTGCCTAACTCTAAGGTCGTCCTTTCTCCGTAGTCACCGACCATCATGCTCTCTACTGACTCTCATACCTAAGGTATTTCAGTGGCCAGCTTGGTAGATGGGTATTGAGGCTCCAATAGTTTGACGCTCCATGGTTGACAAGCCTAGCCGTCTGCAGCAAGACGCTGACACCTTCTCACGTTACCCTGTTGAATCTGACTACACAAGTACTGACACTGCTGCTTGCATTTTCTCAGTATCACAGCTCCTTTATATCGCCGACGAGCAACCTCGTGATGCCTACATGAAAGCACTCATCGAGCGTTTTGAACATTCTCCAACCGATGCTACTGTACGCCTCTTCGCCCTCTGCGATGGTTCCTTCTACCGTCGTGATCTTCATATGGATGGAATTCCTACTTGTAATGCCTCAACAGCTCCACTCAACCATCCTAGAACAGCTACACGACGCACCAGCATCAGGACACCTCGGTGTGTATAAAACCCACGACTAAGTATGCGGCCGGTTTTGCTAGCCTGGCCTGGCTCGTTCCGTACGACGTTACGTCGTCGCTTGTGACGTATGCCAAGGACGCAAGAAGCCGTTCCATGTCCCCGTTGGTTACCTGCAGCCACTCGACATCCCGGCCGAGCCCTTGCGTTCAGTCTATTTAGACCTTCCCGGCCCCTTTCCGCAATTTACATAAGGCAAGAAGTCGGTTGCCGTCCTTGCGGACTACGCTACCCGCTATGCCATAACACGTGCTCTTCTTACCAGTTGCGCAACTGATGTTGCAGACTTCCTCCTAGACAATATAATTTTGATGCATGGTGCTAGCGTCAAATACTCACGAAACGTGCCCGTATGTCTCCATCCAAAGTCATTGACGACACCTTGCGTGTCTTCTCTACTATTACCACCTCTTACTATTCACAAATGAACTGCCTCACTGAGCGTTCGAAAGAGGTTTTTCTATTAATAATAGACAAGATACAGCACAAGCAAATATTACACAGGAGGAGGTCCTGAGGTCAAAGACCGTAATGGGGCCTCCTGTACAGCGTATAAGTAAAAATATAAAGAGCTGCAGCAAATATAGTAAAATATCTAAAAAATAGCAAAAGTAGTATTGGTTTAGGTTTGGCAGTACTAACACAAATCCGCTGCACACATGCTAGCAAAAAATAATAATTATTATTACATTCGACTAATTACAAAACTACAACGCTATTATGAAAGGAAATGGATAATGAGACGACCAAATGAACTTTTGTGTAGCGTGACCATATGTACATTTGGAAGAGAGAAAAGGAAAAAGAAAGACTTAACTAAGTGGTTGCAGATGATAAAATGTGGTCTTTTAGTTCTCATCCAAATTGAAATGAAGCATCCACTGAACCTTTACATGTGTGCTGTATATTTCTGTATAGGTATATACATCACTTGAAATCACTACTGCAATAAAGAGAGCTAACTATTACAGACCATGATAAGTTTTAAATGGAAAATCACTAATAGCCTTTCCACAACTTTGAGCCTTGTTGCAAGCAAGTTTTCAAAAAAGAACGACTGCTGCATGTCTTGCTTTCCAAAATATTAAATTTCGCCAAAGAAACATCAAAGTTGTAAAAAGAAAAGCTGCTGAAGGACCCACGTGTCGTAGACTCATTTAAGGGGACTCGTTGCGAGGAAAATAACCCAGCTTGTAGTGCAAAATATAAATCTACTTAAGGACTAGACCGTGACAAACGTTAAATGACAGACTACAAGTAGAAGTCATAGGTTGTCAGGTAGGCTTCTACCGCGATTCCTAAAGGAAGCCTCGGATTACTCATTTTGTTTTTGCCTTACCTTGAAAACTTTTGCTATTCATCACTAGTGATAACTTTTGATACTTTGTTTAGCACACGCAGAACACTCAGCAGATATTATCAATCGGTTGTTCCCAAAGTTTGCTTAGTATTGAGTATTCAATAATACCGTATACTTAATTTTCCAGTGCCTATAACGAATGCCTATAGTATCTGAAACTTTTAATATTCAGCCTTGCCTAATAAAAAGGCTTTTCTCCTGACTTCTGTAATGACACAATTAAGTTGTGATTCACGTATATGCTTATACTCACGCCAAGTAAGTAATCTTCTGCTTAGTGTTTAAGTAATAAGAAAACGGAAAAGCGCGTGAACCACTTTCCCTACGAAGAAGAATGTTACGATGTTCTAGAATTCAGATTGAGACTCTACATTCTGTATATTGCATACAGACTTTTAATACAAACTTTTAATATTCAGCCTTGCCTAATAAAAAGGCTTTTCTCCTGACTTCTGTAATGACACAATTAAGTTGTGATTCACGTATATGCTTATACTCACGCCAAGTAAGTAATATTCTGCTTAGTGTTTAAGTAATAAGAAAACGGAAAAGCGCGCGAACCACTTTCCCTACGAAGAAGAATGTTACGATGTTCTAGAATTCAGATTGAGACTCTACATTCTGTATATTGCAGTAACGTATGACTACGTCCTTGATCAATGATGTTGACTGCATTTTAAATCTACGAATCTCTCAACTGGCCAGAATAGAGCTGTCAGATGGGATGGGACATAATCTATTTACGTGTTCCCGTGCGTCACATAAACAGCACAACTTGTGCAATTAGGACACAAATATCCTGTTGTCCACAATACAAATCTATTAGGGCGGGCAACTTGATTTCCCTTCTCTTACACAAACGAAGTTAGACTAGCGGAGTTTATGTAATCTTGTTCAGCTTAACGGAACAAATCAGCTTACATTTTCAGAACATGAAAAAAGAAGAGCCCTGCTTATGACTTTAAAATTTATGGCACGATAATACTTTGTTCGGTTGTGTAGTTAATTCATGTCAAAATTGAGAGTATGACCCTGTCCTTAACAATATGGTTAATATATAGGATATTCTTTAGATGCAGCAATTTTTTTATTGCCTATCGTAGCAAAGCTGAATTTCCCGATGAGGCAGTCATGACTTCTAGGATGAAATTAATATGCTACAAGGAATAATTACCTTAACTGCACTTAATAAGGTTTAATGCTTTACGTTACAGCGTATATCTCAATAAACGAATATTAGCATGTGAGTTCGCAAGGCATATTCACTTGGAACGAATTCATCACAGGTGCCGACATACGCTGCGTAGACATTGAGGTAAAAATGGACTGTTGTTCCACTTACTTTTGAAAGAAGACGCTATTTGTTGCGTTTAAGCAAAAAGTGATTTGAACAACAAAGCATTTTTTTAGCCACTGAAAATCACCACTTATTATTAGGCACGTGGATATTAGCCACGTGCCTGCTCTTTTGAGTTCACATGTTACGTGACGTCACCGGCGAAAAAAAGGCTCTTCTAAATCCGCCCACTAGGGGTATGAATGGCGCTGGCTCACACTGCAGGGCCAGATCAAGAGTAAACATGAATACCCAGGTTAGCGGGTGAACTGATGGCTATCGCCGTAGAACAATGCGTGGAGCAACGCACGAGTAATGCCGAGGTTGTGGGTTCGTCCCCCAGCGGCGAGAAGTTGTTTTCGTCCACTTTCATTTCCCTTTTCTTAATAACTTTATATATTTCTATTTCAACCACAGCTAATTTCCCCGATGCTTTCTTTGGATTCATTGTTGTTGACTACATATGATCGTGAGGTGTCCTCTTGTTTCGGCTGAATCTTGAAAATTATATAATTATCACTCATAAGTGAAATTAAAGTTTTAAAAAGCATAATCTGGCGTTAAACAGCATGTTTAAGTGTCTGTAAAGATATTGAACTAAATATTTACAAGAAAAGATGTTCATATAGACTCGACACCAAAACAAATTTCGTGATAGCTCAATTGCAAAAATAGATTCGTCAAAAATCGTGAAAATGAAGAACAGTTCGTTAATATTAAGACAAAAAAAGGTTCATTGAATTTTAGGAAAATAAAAACCGAATCGCTGACACCAAACATGCTCACCAATTGCGCGTTTGCACCTCAAAGTTGCAATGCTTGCGACTGACGCTTTGCAGTTATTGAAATATTGAAAAAACACGCTTTTAAAGCGGAAGGTTTTTAATCGACGCGATCCTTTTATTGGTCATGTTTCCGACACGGCATTTATAGTAACGCAAGGCAAAGCAACGCAAAAATTTGCAAACTGATCCAATCCCTCTTTGATACTTCTAACAAGATCCAATGAGAATATTCGCTGAGCACTTGCCCTCTTGGTCTTAAAATATATTTACACTGGAATCGGGCGAAGTAATAGAGAAAAAATATTTTATAGCAGTAAAAAATGCTCGTTTCGCCTCCCTACCCGTGGAAAAGTGGGAAAGGTCTAGAGGAATAGGGAGACAAGGCGAAAAATAACGTAATTTATTACTTCCAAACAAAGCACCTAAAGTTCGCCCGAAGAGCCACTAAATAGCCTTAATGGAAGCAACATGGCCAATGAAGGCGCACAGACTACGGTGCTCCGTTGCTACACACATTTTTCCAATACTAACGCTGCCAGTTCCTTTTGGTGTGAGGCATATGTTACAAGCAGAACTCTTTTTCTTCATCTGGTTTACTAGTAAACAAACACTATGAATATTGTCGCATTTGCTTCATATCGCGGTCTTTTACAATTTCTACATTTTGGGTAAGAGAGCGAGACATGAGGCAGCATTTGGCCTGGCAAGTAGATGAGGAGAGGCTGGGCTCAGCTCTGCATTCTCTCATTAAAATGTTTTTTCATGGCCATAGGAGAAATGTTATGGAACGTCTTGCGATTTTCAGTACGCTTTCCTTTGTTCCGCGGTCTTCGAAAAAGCTTCTGCAGAATTGTTTTTCGGCACACCAAAAAGCCTCTGGTGCGATTTCATTTAATTCGATCCACTGGTAGAAGTGACGTCTTTGGTATATTTTTGCATCTAATTTTCTGCGAAGGAAGAACTTAATGCCTCTCTCATGAACGTGCGGCGCATCTCATACAAACGTACAGAAATTGGAAAGAGTGATAACGAACAATCGGTTCAATAATAATTATTTGGAGACAGCTTGGTGTGCTTTGCCACTGCCTTGTATATTAGACAGACTTCATGAGAGTGAATATTCGGAAGTATGGAGCTGAAATTTCATATCGGTGTACTAGTGAACGGGAAAAATAAAATAAAATTTTTGTTTGTAGAGAACCATAACAGGTGTAGGTATAGGTCAAGTAGGGCACAATGAGGTGCCGCTATTCAAATCTATTTGTATTTAATTTCTGCCACTAACGCTCTAACATTTTCCAAACTTTCTTTCGAGCCTCCGCGTAATCGCACGTATGAAATGGGACGTCACGGCCACCGAGGAAACTCCCCATGTGATATGATGAGGCCCACACAGCGATTATAAGCATGAATATGCATGATTAAGCCGAACATAAGAAAAAAAGTAAGAGTTTTGAACAAAAGGCAAAGCATCTGCTCTGATAGCAACTTCCTAGACAGCTATGCGACGTAAGTATAGTAATTTTTTTCGGCCGCATAAATTTGTAAAGGTAAACTTGCTAAATAAATTACAAAACGTGGTGTCACGCGCACAGGCAAACAGGAACACATTTTACTCGATGACCACGGGCACTCGCTGTCAAAGCGCTGGCGAGAGAAAGCACGGGAGCAGCAGCCAGTTAAATAACCTTCGGGCTGTATATCGCTTTATCGCGAACTAAGTGGTTAGAACATAGCGCACACGAAACTATCAGCCCAAGGCGCCTCAATACTCTGTCCCCATCGCAGATAGCTTAGAACTTAGGGCTTGCGTAGCTTCGGTAGGCTGCGCCATGCACAGCCACTGCCGGAATAGAACGTCCCCTCCCCCCCTCCCCCGGTGCCTCGCTTGCGACGGAAGACAGCGCGCTTCCTCCCTTCCCTCCGCCCCGCCGCCGTGTGCTTCCCTTGGGCATGCGATTTCGTACCACCATGCTCGACTCACCTTTCCACGATTTCACTCGCACAAACTTGGGCTCAATGGGAACATCACGGCAACGACGACGGCGGAATTGCACTAAGAGAGTCCCATAATTGGTATTGTAATAAATTTACGATTTTGCACCTTTTTCGCCATGAGCACTACATTAGGGGTCAGATATTTTGTCTGCGCCCACGTCATCTGTGTGACCCGCCACACCACAAATCAGTGAAAACTTACCCCCTCAAAGTGAAGTGTAAAAACTAAAGATTCATTATTATGCCGAAAAAAGCAGATTTTTTTTTTCAGTTGGATACTGCCACGTTACAAAAGGCATAAACGTTGGCTACCAACCTATCGCTGTGGTTGTGGCTACTCCTAGCGGTTGGGAGAAATGGATCTCTTACTGTACAATAAACATGTTTGGGTGGCATAATAACGTTGCCGAGCGTATGCGACATCGCTCTGCCAAGTCCCTATCACTCAGTATCCTTTTTAGACGGTATTGTTATGCTACCGTTGCACACCACCGCAATTTGCAACCAACTAGCGCAGGCGATGCTAGGTGATGCCAACCGATTTCTCACGCCGACACGGCCCTTCACATTCGATTAGAGAGAAAGAGTAAACTTTTGTTGAACCCTTAACAAATGTTGGTGCGCGCTGGCCCAAGATGGGGTGGAACCTTTTTCTCAGGTCCCATATGCGCCCAGCAGTTCCGGGCCCCTAGCCACCAGCGCGAGCTCGTGCGGTACGTCGGGGCTGTACAACAAGGTCTCCCATCGCTCGGGGAGGGGGGGGGGGGCTGTGGAGGGGGGGCTAGGGATGGTGGAGGGTTCTTGAGCTTAGTGCACTATGCAAGGATGTGTGCTGGAGCGCCTTCTGATCGTCTGCAAAACGGCCATGAAGTGTCAGGTTCTGTTGGGAACATCTTGTGCAAGAACACGGGATGCGCTAGCGACCCTGCTTGCGTGCGTCAAACGATCGTTTGCTGCCTTCGGCTGAGTTGCGGATGCGGACGGCGATGCCTACATCTGTCCCCTCTGTACATTTGGGTGATGTCTTTGTAATTTGTCACTGGGTGCGGTAGCTCTGGCTCGTCCTCGGCCCGGATTGACAGTTCTCGGACATAGTGGTCGGCGAGTGCATTGCCTTCCACACGAGCTCAACGGCCCGTCCCGGTAATTAGCGTTTGGTGAGGATCGCTAGTGCCGCGGGAGAGATGTTCCCCTTGCGGAAGCTTGCGTACGCGGTCTTGGAGCCTGCGACCATGGTCCTCACTCCCGGTTGTGCGAGTGCGAAGGCCACGGCGACTTCTTCTGCTTCGGCGTATTAAGACCAAGCCCCTCCCCCGGAACATGCAGCCGGGGAGGAATGACGAAAGACGCTCTGCGTGGGCCGAGGCAGTGGCTGGACAGCTGGAAGAGAACCCCGAGGTTCTCTACACGGACGCCTCGCTTCCCAAGCACGGCACCAGAGCAACAGTGGTCGTCACCACCATCAATAAACTGGTCACATCCGGTTATCTACTTTTCCTGCGCTAGACTGCACATACCAATACCCTCCACACTGCTGCTCGCTCTTCGCCTCTTGTAAGCCAATTTGATCCGAAAAACCTATCGAGGTAGCGAATGCTATTTGCCTTCAAAGCGAACAAATGTAACCACGGATAGACGAGGAGGGCATTTGATTGTGCCGTTAAAACAAGGCTGCCAGTCACAGCCTGATGCTTGCGTCAGCGGCTTTGTAGATATGAACTCAGAAGACTACGATAAAGTCAGAATGGAATAGTTTTAAGTCATACAGCCTATGATTTCTTCCTGTTCTTGTCGGCTCACCAACTGACAAACACTCAGTCCACAGTTTTCCCCTCAGTGCACAAAGCTCTGTAAGGTAACTTTTATAGCCTAAAAGTTGTTGAAAAGTGTCACCTGTCAATAATCTATTACGGCACTATAAGTGTGCAATTTGAAGATACGAAAGCTTAACCTGAAAATGGCGTGTTTCCCCCCGCGCCTCGTTCTGCCGCGCGTTACCCTTATATAATGGTATAATTAGAAACTTAATATGTTTTTACCACTGTTCTGTTTAAATAATTCAGTGTTTCTTTCCTGCCTTCTTTTTCCCATCTGCGTTACATTGTCATTTTCACTGATAAGAGACTAGCAAGCTCTAATTACAGCGCATGCAAAAATTTTAACTGCTATACTTAGAAGCATTCTATAAATATGGAAGGCCATGTCATGCCGCAAACGTTTAGGGCCTCAGTGTTTAACGCTAGCGGTTCGAAAGGGCATGTTAGAATTCCACTCCATCAAGCTCTACGTTTTATTCTTTTTGACAGATAAGTGGGAATTTGCTCTTTGGGACCGCCTCGATTTGAAAGGAGAGAAGCAAGACTATCTCTACCTGGTTGACCTCCACGCCTTGGATGTCATTTGTTATCTCCAAAGTGATACCTCAAACCCAGGAAGAGCGATGAAACTATTCGCTTGGTTTGCCCTCTTATATCTGGTCTTCCCGTCTAGCTATGCCGACATATGGCGAATAGGGAAATTCACACCAATATCCACGGTAAGAAAGCTGCAGCGCCTGTTGTAACGATAATTTTCATAAAGGCGACTGAATTATGCGTGTTTTAAAGCGCTCATGAACCGGAATTTGCACAGTGTTCCCATGGATGGACATATTATGCCTTCTTTACGTAAAATTTTATTACCACCCTGTAAAATTACCTCTCATATGAATACAACAATAAATCCCAGGCACTCAGTCCCCAGCAGCTGCGACGCAACGGACCACGGCGCCAGTCAGAACTGCGACGCAGCAGAGGATGATAAGAATCCCTCGCTCCGGACAGGCCGCCATTGGAATCTGAACCTGGCACCGTTTAACGCTAGAACGTTATCTAGGGAGGCGAATCTAGCAGTGCTGTTGGGGGAATTAGAGGGCATTAAATGGGATATAATAGGGCTCAGTGAAGTTAGGAGGCCAAAAGAAGCATGTACAGTGCTAAAAAGCGGGCACATCCTGTGCTACCGGGGCTTAGCGGAGAGATGAGAACTAGGAGTCGGATTTCTGATTAACAAGGATATAGCTGGTAACATACAGGAATTCTATAGCATTAACGAGAGGGTGGCAGGTATTGTTGTGAAACTTAATAAGAGGTACAAATTGATGGCTGTACAGGTCTACGCCTCTACATCCAGTCATGATGACCAGGAAGTCGAAAGCTTCTATGACGACGTGGAATCGGCCATGGGTAAAGTCAAAACAAAATACACTATACTGATGGTCGACTTCAATGCCAGGGTAGGCAAGAAGCAGGCTGGAGACAAATCAGGGGGGAATATGGCATAGCCTCTAGGAAGAGCATGGGAGAGTTATTAGTAGGGTTTGCAGAACAGAATAATATGCGGATAATGAATACCTTCTTCTACAAGCGGGATAGCCAAAAGTGGACATGGAGGAGGCCGAATGGCATTATAAAAGATGTGAACGTTTTTGGCAAGGTGCGCTGCAGTGACCATAGGATGGTAATAACTCGAATTAGCCTAGACTTGAGGAGGGAACGGAAGAAACTGGTACATAAGAAGCCGATCAACGAGTTAGCGGTAAGAGGTAAAATAAAGGAATTCCGAATCAAGCTACAGAACAGGTACTCGGCTTTAACTCAAGAGCAGGACCTTAGTGACGAAGATGTGAACGACAATCTTGTGGGCATCATTAAGGAGAGTGTAATAGAAGTCGGTGGAAACTCCGTTAGACAGGATGTCAGTAAGCTATCGCAGGAGACGAAAGATTTGATCAAGAAACGCCAAGTTATTGTTACGTGTGGAAATACACAGACGAAAAAGGGTATTTACACGCTATTTACACTGGAGCCAGGCAGCCAGGCTGACGCTCGCTCGTGCCAAGGGCACCAACCAACTTCGTCGTTCTCGCGGTCTTGAGCATGGCTCGGTGATATCGTAATACTACCCCCCGGCGGCAAAAGCACCGTCACGGTGCTGTTAAATATCCAAGGTGCCTGGAGAGTTGCAGGGCTTGAGTCGGGCAACGTGCACAATGTCACTGGTTGTCACACCGTAGGAGGTAGTGGGCATGGCTAGAACAATTTTTAGGTGACATCGGTCACTTTACGGAGCACGCGATATGCGCCTGCGTAACAGGAAAGCAGTTTTTCACAAAGGCCGACTTTACGCGATGGTGACCAAACCAACACGAGGGCGCCGGGCACAAAATGAACATCACAGTGACGGAGGTCTTAGCGTTGTTTCTGCTTGTCTTGAAACACTTGTAGACGAGCGCGCGCAAGTTGGCGAGGATGGTAAGCATGGGCGATTGCATCACGGGCATAATCGCTAGTTGAAGCTGTGGCGGACGGAAGCACAGTGTCCAGTGGTAGCGTCGGTTCGCGGCCATACAAGAGGTAAAACGGGGAAAAGCCAGCAGTTTCGAGATGGAAAGAGTTGTATGCAAAGGTAATGTAAGTTAGAGCCAGGTCCCAGTCACTGTGGTCGTCTGGAACGTATTTGGATAGCATGTCAGTAAGGGTGCGGTTCAAACGCTCAGTGCGGCCGTTCGTTTGGGGGTGGTAGGAGGTGGTAAATTTGTGCTGTATTGAGCAGGCACGCATGATGTCGACAATGACTTTGGCCAAAAAGGTACGGCCGCGGTCTGCAAGCAATGGACGCGCAGCACCATGTATCAAAATTATATCATGTGGGAGAAAGTCCGCAACATCAGTTGCGCAACTGGTTGGAGGAGCACGGGTTACGGCGTAGCGGGTTGCGTAGTCCGCCGCGACTGCAACCCACTTGTTTCCTGATGTAGATTCCGGAAATGGGCCGAGAAGGTCTAAGCCGACACGATGGAAGGGCTCGGCAGAGATGCCAAGCGGCTGCAGGTAACCAGCGGGGAGCTGGGAAGACTTCTTGCGTCGTTGGCCGAGTTCACATGCGGCGACGTAACGTCGTACGGAACGGGCAAGGCCTGGCCAGAAAAAAACGGCGACGTACACGGTCATAGGTTTGAGATACGCCGAGGTGACCTGCCATCGGTGCGTCGTACAGCTCTTCTAGAACGGTGGAGCGGAGGTGTTTAGGCATTACAAGTAGGAAGTCAGAGCCGTCTGGATGAAGGTTAGGACGGTACAGAGTACCATCGCGGAGGACAAAGAGGCGTACAGCAGCAACGGCCGGAGAGTGTTCAAAATGGTCGATGAGTGCTCTGAAGTAGGCGTCACGGCGTTGCTCATCGGTGAAATGAAGCAGCTGGGATACAAAGAATACGCAAGAAGCACTTGCAATATTGGAGGAGTAAGATTTTTCAACAGGGTAGCGCGACAAACTATCAGCGTCTTGGTGCAGGCGGCCAGACTTGTACACCACGGAATATGAAAATTCTTGTAGCCTCAAAGCCTATCGACCAAGCCGGCCTGTAGGATCCTTTAGCGATGAGACCCAGCAGAGAGCATGATGGTCAGTGACTATGGAAAAAGGGCGACTGTAAAGGTAAGGACGGAACTTCGCAACCGCCCAGACAGCAACAAGGCATTCTTGTTCCGTAATCGAATAGTTGCGCTTCGATGGTGCTAGGAGGCGGCTCGCATAAACAATAACACGATCCTTGCCACGCTGACGCTGTGCTAAGACGGCACCTACGCCATGACCGCTGGCATCTGTACGAAATTCTGCAGGGGCATGAGGGTTGAAGTGGGCGAGAATGGGTGGTGAGTTGCAGTACCCCACGAGAATTGTAGGCCCTTCTTCAAAATATTAGTTAGGGGCCTAGCAATTGTCACAAAAACTGGAAGAAAACGACGAAAGTGCGAGCACAGCCTTACGAAACTTCGAACGTCTGCGGCTGTCTTAGGAACCGGAAACTTTTTCGGAACCGGAAAAAAGATTTGTCGGGATCAGGCTGTACTCCGGAAGCGTCAACGAGATGGCCCGGAAGAGCAATTTGTCGGTGGCCAAAGCGACATTTGGACGAGCTAACTTGTAGCTTCGCCTTTCGAAATACATCAAGTAGAGATGTGAGACGCTCAATGTTAGTGTCGAACGTTGGCGAGAAGACGACGACGTCGTCGGGCTAGCAGAGGCATGCGGACCAATTGAAACCTTTTAGCAAGCAGTCCATCATACGCTCAAAGTTGGCAGGGGCATTGCATAATCTAAACGGCACAATATTAAATTGGTATAGGCCATCAGGTGTGATGAACACGGTTTTTTTCTCTGTCCATATTGTCAACAACAATCTGCCAGTATCGCGAACGAAGATCAATAGACGAGAAATAGCTGGAACCAAGCAGGCAGTCAAGGGCCTCGTCTATACGTGGGAGCGGGTGGACGTCCTTCTTTGTAATGTTGTTCAGATGACAGTTGTCTACAGAGAAGCGCCACGTGCCGTCCTTCTTCTTAACCAACACCACAGGTGACGCCCAGGGATGCGAAGAAGGCTCAATGATGTTTTATAGAGCATTTCGTTCACTTCATTTTGAATTACTCGGCGTTCCAACGCAGAAACTCTATACGGTCGTCGGCGAATAGGCGCAGCATTGCCAGTAAGACTCCGATGCTTGACCGCGAGTGTCTGGCCTAAAGGGCGGTCGTCGAAGTCGAAAATATCGTGGTAGGACGATAATACTTCACAATGGTCTTGAGCCTGCGTAGAGGACAGGTCCGTCGCAACCATTTTTTTTATGTTGGGATCGACGCCCGAGGCTGGCGCGAGGGGCGTGCTAAGCTCGCGAGAACCATCGGTCGATAACGCTGCCACCTATTGGTCGCCGAGACGATCAAGTGTGGCAAGGCAAATACCTTGCGGTAGAATTTGCTTTTCCAATCCAAAGTTACGGACGGGCATGCGAGTGTGGTTCGCAGTAATAGTAACTATACTGTGAGGCACGGTGGCGTCATACTGTATTGAAATGTCGGGCAGAGGAGTGACGAGGTACTTGCCATCAGGAACTGGTGGGAAAGACAACAGTTCAATGTACGCTATGGACTTTGGCCGCAGGCGAAGAAAGCCGGTGCGGCGTAAGCGGCAGTGGGGTGCGTGAGAAGGTTCTGCGAGAATTGGCCACTCAAGGCGAAGGGTACTGGAAGAGCAGTCAATAAGAGCAGAATGGGTGGAGAGAAAATTGAGGCCGAGAATGAGGTCGTAGGGGCAATGAGCAATTACGGTGAAGTGGACAGGAGTGTGGTGACCGGCGATGCTGACGCGTGCCGTACACATGCCGATGATAGGCGCAGTACCACCATCCGCAACGGGGACGATGCGTGTCGACGCTGGGGTGAGGAGCTTGTTCAGTCGTCGTCGGAAGGCAGCACTCATAATAGAAAGATGTGCTCCTGTATCGACGAGTGCCGTGACAGGATAGCCGTAAACGTCAACGTCATGAAGGTTTCGGTTCGTGGGTAACGTGAGCAGAGGATTTGAGGGCAGGGTCGACAACGCAGCTTCACCTCCAGAAGCTGCAGTGCATAGTTTTCCGGCTGGATCCGGGAGGCGATAGGCGGCGAAGAGAAGCGATGGGGTTGGGGCGAACGAGACTAATGGCGTCGGGGTGAGGACGAGCGGCTGTAGCGAAGGTTCGGAGCAGGAGCATCAGAGGCAGTAGATTCATGGCGAGTGGTATAGGGCACGGAAGGTACAAGGGTGCGGGAATAAGCGGCGGCGTATGTCCGAGGAGGTGGCGACCATTGGTTGCGTCAGTGACGAGCGACGTGGCCGATGCGACAGCATTGGAAGCAGATCGGCCGGTCATCAGGTCATCAGGGGTGCGCCAATCGGACGGGTTGCAGCGAGATGTGGCGGGAAAGGACTGCCGAGGACGAGGAGGGCCGCTAGAGAACTGGGGAACGCTGCGCTGAGACGTGGAACACACGGAGTGAACAATACGGGTGACGTCGTCACAGGTGGTGTCTGACGTGGTTGACTCTCACATGCCGACGTAGCAGCAATGTTCGGTAGCCGCGCAATGTCGTAAGCGGATACGGCGGCTCTTAGCTTGTTCGAGGCGACGGCATTCTTTGATAATGGCGTCAATAGTGGAGACGTTGCCGAAAACAAGCAAATTGAAAGCATCGTCGGCGATGCCTTTTAGAACATGTGACACTTTATCTGCCTCGGACATAGCACCGTCAGCTTTGCGGCATAAAGCCACGACGTCGAGGATGTAGGAAACGTATGGCTCCGTAGATGACTGAACACGAGACGCAAGACCCTTTCTCGCGGTAGCCTTGCGCCCAATGGGGTCGCCGAACAGTTCCCGTAGCTTATCTTTGAAACTGTCCCAACTGGTTATCTCGTCGTCAAGCGTTTGGTGCCACACGCGTGGGGTGCCGCCGAGATAAAAGATGACATTGGGGAGCATAATCGTTGGGTCCCACCTGTTGTTAGCACTGGCGTGTTCATAGAGCTTGATCCAGTTGTCAACATCCGCACCTCCACTAGAATGTTACGTGGGGAAATACACAGACGAAAAAGGCTATTTACATGCTATTTACAATGGGGCCAGGCAGCCAGGCTGACGCTCGCTCGTGCCAAGGGCACCGACCAACTTCGTCGTTCTCGCGGCGGCTCGTCTCTTGAGCATCGCTCGATGATATCGTAATAGTATGAAAACCTCCAACAATACAGCTGGAATAGAACTGGCAGAACTTTCCAAGGTAATCAACAAGCGTAAGACAGCTAACATAAGGAAGTATAATATTGGTATAATTGAACATCCTCTCAGGAACGGAGGGAGCCTAAAAGCAGTGAAGAGAAAACTAGGAATAGGCAGGAATTAGATGTATGCGTTAAGAAACAAAGCCCACAATATCACTACTAATATGGATGAGATAGTTCCAACGGCTGAGGAGTTCTACAGAGATTTATACAGTACCAGTGGCACCCACGACGATAATGGAAGAGAGAATAGTTTAGAGTATTTTGAAATCCCACAAGTAACGTCAGAAGAAGTAAAGAAAGCCTTGGGAGCTATGCAAAAGGGGAAGGCATCTGGGGAGGATCAGGTAACAGCAGATTTGTTGAAGGATGGTGGACAGATTGTTCCTGAGAAACTGGCCACCCTGTATACGCAATGCCTCATGACCTCGTGCTTACCGGAATCTTGTAAGAACGCTAACATAATCCTAATCCTTAAGAAAGTGGACGCTAAAGACTTGAAAAATTATAGTCTTATTAGCTTACTGTCCGTTACTTACAAAGTATTCACTATGGTAATCGCAAATAGAATCAGGAACATCTTAGACTTTTGTCAACCAAAGGACCAGGCAGGATTCCGTAAAGGCTACTCGATATTAGACCATATTCACACGATCAGTCAGGTGATAGAGAAATTTGCGAAATATAACGAACCTTTACATATAGCTTTCATTGATTACGAGGAAGCGCTCGATTCAGTCGAAACCTCAGCAGTAATGGAGCTATTACGGAATCAGGGTGTAGACGAGCCGTATGTAAAAATACTGAAAGGTATCTATAGCGGCTCCGCAGCCGCCGTAGTCCTCCATAAAGAAAGCAACAAAATCCCAATAGCGCGGTTAGAAGCCACGTTGAAGACATGGCACCAGTGGCCTTCCAAAACATGACTGGGTTATCAACCGACAATTTTTTAGAACTAATTTCCTTTTATCTTTCATCCACCATTATCACTTTTAATGATAGCTGTTTTATCCAAAAAGAAGGAGTGTGCATCGGCTCTTGCCTAGCTCCACTTTTAAGCGATATTTTTTTTAGCAAGTATTGACAAGCGCATTCAAGCGTCCCTTTACAACGCAGGCGTGCAGAAAGTTTTTAGATATGTCGACGATTACCTCGTGGTAATGAATACAACTGATGCTCAGGATAAAAGCAATAGTATAAACAACATTCTCGATATTTTTGCTAGGAACGCCTTTGGAATGAAGTTCACGCACGAACTGGCGCATGATGGTCGCATCCAGTACCTCGACTTGTGTCTGATTTTTCATGGAGCGCGCGTGTGCTGGCAGTACAAGCCACTGTCGAAAAAACAAATTCTGAATTATCAATCGGCCCACTCCAAGCTCGTAAAAAGAGCTATAGCAAAAAACTGCATCCGCTCTGCTCTAGACAAGTCATGCGAACATCATGTTCGTGACAGCGTCGACGCCCAGCTAAGGCGTCTGGAGAAGGCTGCGTTCCACGGAGAAATCGTGGCCTCGGTGGTAGAGAGCCAGATTCGCGAGGCAAAGGCTGGTGGGAGGCGCAGGCAGAAAAAAGACGCACGCCCGCAAAAGCGCCCTGTCGTAGTGCCTTATTGGCACCAGGTGTCTCACCGCCTCAAGAAGGTTGGCGACAGGTGCGGGGTGCGTGTTGTGTTTTCAGCACCGGAAAAGCTGGGACGAATGTGCCGCCTTGTAAACCAATCCCAGAAGAAACCAGCCTGCAAAATTAAGCACACCAAAGCCCTCGTTGAATGTGACGTCGGCGTTCTGTACAGTATTCCCTTCGCCTGTGGGAAATGCTATATCGGCCAAACCGGGCGCTGTCTGAATGAACGCTTGCTAGAGCATCGCAGGAATGCTACATCACTAAGTGGCGCTGGTCATTTAGCCGACCACATACGCCGTTGCTCGCACAAGCCAGCATGCGAGGCTTTTTTCGAACGAACACGCGTGTTGCACAAATATAGCGATCAGAAACACCGGGAAATATTTGAAGCGTGTTGTATCTCCAATGCAAACGAGAACTGTGTCAGTGCTCCTTCTGTTGCACTCGGGACAAAAGAAATTGATTATCTAAGGGCAAACGGATGTGTCGAATCAGCTAGGCAGGGCGGGACATGAACAAGATTGTACTGTGTGACGTAAATAGAAGGAAAAAAGAGGGAAAAGTTTCTCTTTTTATTTTTTGACACCTGTGATGACCTTGCCTAGACCAAGGAAATATTTTTGAGTGGTCCTGCGCAGTAGCAGTTCCCCACCCCCTCCCCCTGTGTACATAAAGCCCTGTTTCCAATGAATAAAACTCAGTTGAAGTCCGGCGTTTGTGTTGTCTTTCTCACCTCGTCCTTGTTCAAATGTGCGCTGGAACTATGTTTCACAATCCCAATAAAGAAAGGTGTCAGGCAGGGAGATACGATCTCTCCACCGCTATCCACAGCGTGATTACAGGAGGTATTCGGATACCTGGATTGGGAAGAATTGGGGATAAAATTTAATGGAGAATACCTTAGTAACTTGCGATTTGCTGACGATATTGCCTTGCTTAGTAACTCAGGGGACCAATTGCAATGCATGCTCACTGACCTGGAGAGGCAAAGCAAAAGGGTGGGTCTACAAATTAATATTCAGAAAACTGATGTTTAACAGTTTCGAAAGAGAACAGCAGTTCACGATAGGTAGCGAGGAACATGGAAGTGGTAAGGGAATGCATCACTTAGGACAGGTAGTGACCGCGGATCCGGATCATGAGGCTGAAATAACCAGAAGAATAAGAATGGGCTGGGGTGCATTTGGCAAACATTCTCAGATCATGAACAGCAGGTTGCCATCATTCCTGAAAAGAAAAGTGCGTAACAGCTGTGTCTTACCAGTACTCACGTGCGCGGCAGATACCTGGAGGCTTACGAAAAGGGTTCTATCTAAATTGAGGACGACGCAACGAGGTAGGGAAAGAAGAATGATGGGTGTAACGTTAAGGGATAAGAAAAGAGCAGATTCGGTGAGGGAACAAACGCGAGCTAATGACATCTTACCAGCACTCACGTGGGGGGCAGAAACCTGGAGGCTTACGAAAAGGGTTCTGCTTAAATTGAGGATGAGGCAACGAGCTATGGAGAGAAGAATTATTGGTGTAACGTTAAGGGATCAGAAAAGAGCAAATTGGGTGAGGGAACAAACGCGAGTTAATGACATCTTAGTTGAAATCAAGAAGAAGAAATGGGCATGGGCAGGACATGTATAGAGGTGGGAAGATAACCGATGGCCATCGGTTATCTTCCCACCGGGATTCGAACCACAGTCCTCTTGCATGCGAGGCGAATGCTCTACCTCTACGCCACCGCTGCAACTACTGGGCATGGGCATGGTAACTGGACATGGGCAGGACATGTAATGAGGAGGGAAGGTAACCGATGGTCATTAAGGGTTACGGACTGGATTCGAAGAAAAGGGAAGCGTAGCTGCGGACGGCAGAAAGTTAGGTGGACGGATGATATTAAGACGTTTGCAGGGACAACATGGCCACAATTAGTACATGACCGAGGTAATTGGAGAAGTA
The DNA here is from genome assembly GCF_038994185.2 of Dermacentor albipictus. Lineage (NCBI taxonomy): Eukaryota > Metazoa > Arthropoda > Arachnida > Ixodida > Ixodidae > Dermacentor > Dermacentor albipictus. The sequence goes on from NC_091821.1 coordinate 491,660,920, forward strand.
TGAGAGAGGCCTTTGCCCTGTAGTGGGCGTAACCAGGCTAATGATGATGATGATGATGAAAATTTAAGCAAGGGTAATTTCGGCACAATATCATTCGACAGACGCGGCAAACGAAAGAGTCAACGCAAGACTAAGCTCTAAAGTTGTGTTTTGTTGTGTACGATAAACAATATGTCAAAAAATCAACGCCGGAATGCAGGATTTTTTCCAGATGTACCACGGCAACATGTTATTGCGTCTCTTAACCAGTGACACAGTTGTCTCGCATTCATGCGTTTGACTTTGTTACAGTGACATGTATTATTGGATATAACACAGTGTATGATAAGTAAGCAGTTACAAGCGCTTATTTTATTACTTTCTTTTGCAACGTAAGCATTCATGTTTTACCTTAAAAATAACAAGAAAAAATGGAAACAAGTGCCTTCGCCATCTGATGTACACCAAGCTCAAGGCAACAGGATAACTGAATAATTTTTCAGTGGAAATGTTAGGTTCGAAGCAGCACTCCCCCTGTCTCTCCTTCTACTTGACTATCTGTTTTTCTTTTTTTGGTGTCGTGACTAATAATGTTTAGCCCCATAGATCCGGGCATTCTATTTTTTTCTCATGCCAGAACGAAGGCATCGAATTCGACAGTTTTGACGCCATGAGGGAGCGTAGAGACGTAGGCCGGTATCTTTCTCATAACTCGATGCACTTTTACCACAATGCAGCGGAAAAAAGGCGTACCCGCTTGGGAGGGTACAAAGAACAGGCGCACTCTTCCATGAAAAAGTTTAAGCGAACCTCACCCACTGCGTGGCACCTTTAGCTAAAAACGCGCTCCACATCCGCCGTTTTGCCGGAAAGGGGCGATGGATAACAATTCCACTTACGCACAGTTATCTTCTACGAATACATACATAAATATTCATTAATATAAATAGCAATACGGTCACCAAGGTAGCATAAATAGAAAAGCACAGTGCATTTTGTGGGAATGATGTGGGTCTGGATCCCAACATCGGCATGTGCCTCTTGGTCTAGTTTATTCTCCATTTACTCTAGTATTTCTATATCTTATTTGAACATGTCCGTTATATTGCCCTAGCATTTCCTTGGCTGGCTTCACTGTATCTTGCTTAGCATCGTTGTAGCTGCGTGAAATGAATCTCTTGGATTCACTTATGCTTAAAAGAATTAGCATGAGCCGACGAAACCCACTCGCACACAAGAAAGTTCACCGACGATTACGATACTCCCTAACGCGAAATTTGAGCACAGCTCTATACATGCTTTAATTTCGCTTGTCATTATTTTGTATTATGACTATACAGGTACGCAATTTATATTTGAAGAGAACGCTGTGAGTAGCCTGCTTTGTTTTCCTACAGACGAGATGCGCTACTGTGATGCCATGTTGTAATTATCGTTGCCACTGTTGCGTTTCGCCTACGACGCGCGGTATAGCCGGCGCGGATGCAACGGACGCCGCGCTTCGTTCAAAGCGGCGGACATTTTGGCCCGTTCGGAGCTGCCGAAACGCAACCCTGCCAAGCGCGTCCAGGCATGTTTCAGTGCCACGTGTCTTCGTGTGTGCGCGTGTGTGTGTGTGTGCCCACGCTTGTCAAAGCGCGGCAGCCGGGGAAAGGAGCTCCCCAAGTGTGAAGCGAGGAGGTCTGACCGGCGCCGGCTCGGCGGATGCGTCACTACACTCGTCTCAACATGTGTCTCAGCTTGTCCGTGCCTCGCTGTCACGTGGCCTAGTCCCGTGACGTTCCCTCTTGCCCTCAACTCCAAGAGTATAACAGCAGCTCCCCCCGGACGCCAGGAGGGAGGCTCCGATTCCTTCTGTTGAGTAACGTGCTCTCCCGTCTCTCCACTTCGGTCGACCTGACCGGCCGCCCTTTTGCGATGCTAGAATAAACAAGTTGTTCTGTTAGCAGTCGACTCATGCTTTGCTCGGACCTTCGCATGCTTCCACTTGTGCCCCAGGCCGCCAGGCCAACGCTAGCCTTGGGGCTTGCGACCCATTTGCAACAACTCGTGCCAGCGGTGCGATTGCAACAACGGGCGTCAGCGCTCAGATTACAACACCACACAGCCCATCTTACGCGGGGCTACGCTCTTCTTCTGACACCTTCGTTGTACCAACAATGAGAGTAGCCCTTCGTCGTGGGGAAATTGTCACCACTGTATGCGGCAACAATACCGAAGGAAGCGTCAAACCGAGTCTTACTATCACCCACTCGCCATCGCCCCTTGCAAGAGCAGTGACCCTTGTTGCACGCACTGGTACCGCTAACTTACCTGAGTAGTTGACGCCGTGGACGAGCGTAGCCCTCCCGAACTCAAGCCCCCTGCCCCCCTCCTCTCAGAAGCGCAGATGACATCGCCCACGCGGCTGCCGGTGCCGCAGCCGCCGGCAACTCTGCGCATGTGCAGGCTGTTTCCCCTCCGCTCCTGCTCCACTTTCCGCCTCATGCTTTCACTTTTGCCTCGTCCTCCACTTTCCTCCTCCCGCGGTGTCCTTTATTCTCCCGCGGCGCTCCACGTTCGCTTTCATCTTTCACTGTGGCCATTTGCCCGATTACGAGGTACGACGCCGAGGCATGCCGAGGCCCAACGCTGGAACTGGCACCTAAGAGCGGCGCTCTAAAATGTGCGTGACAGCACGCTTATCCCAGCTGATCTCTTGAGTGCATCTCAACGTCGAAAATTTGGAGTAGGCTTAAGATTCGCTTTGAGAATGGTATGCGATAGCATTCAGAGATCCCTGACTGCTTCTCACGCTTCCCGGCACCTGCAGCTTATGTAATCCCGCTGGCGGCGAACGGTATGCACGAAGGCGAGCTTTCTGGTAGAAAGGCGGCCTATTGCTTGGGCCGATCTTCTGTTATTCTTTCTCACTTTTATTATTTTAGTCTGAAAAAGTTTCTCATAAAAGGCATGTGCGGTGGGTATTTTGTTTCGGGATTTTTTATCGTAGGCTGTCATTGTCGAAATTCCAAAGAATATTGAATATAACACAAGGTATGAGCAACTCTATTTACAGAAAAACTTTAGTGCCGTATAGCATAGATACTGCAATTTCCGCGCGCGCGAGGCGCCAACGCCCCTGTACGGCGCGGGACGCCGGACCCTTAACGCTATAATTTTATTAGAAATAAGACAGCCTGCGAGCCACCTGCATAAAGAAAATCGATGCCAAGAGCAATGCTCCAGGAACGCTTCTCGCTTCCATTTAATCTCTAACTGAGGAATGCGGGGACCATATACGGGAGGGCTGCGTCCTGACAGCTTCTTTCTTCAGCCACAGCTGACTAATCCTGCATTCCTTCTTCTGTGATTGCTTAATGCATAATATAACTAAAACAAGCGCTTCATCCTATAAAGATAGACGTTGGGATCTCAGCCACTATTTCGTTTCACATAGATAGCGAGGAAAATGAACGCTTCTTCAGTTGGTGACAACGCCCAATACCACTGACGGTCAAAGGCATTTCTAGAACAGATAATATAAAATTACTGTGCGCACTACCACGTACCTCATAATCCAATCATAATAAATATTCGCAACCTTGCGCTCAGCAAAGCAAATTACAATGTCATCATTCCTAACTTCGTCATGGAATGAGACTAGGACTTACGCTCAGGATAGCTACATTTTGCAAGGCGCCAGAACCATTTGAAATGACAGCAATATATATTGAAGCCGTTTTACACCCTCCGTCATACAGAATTTTCCTGGCGCCAGAGCAACTGCAAGAACGTTCTTGATAGAGATGGGTGCGGCAGCATGCTTACTGACAAAAACACCACATTTTTCCTGAAAAATGCGCGAAGGCCTATTTGCACTTCGTCTTGAGACCGAAAGCTTGAACCCCTCCCTGTTCAATCACTTTAAAAGCAGTTCATGATTACAAAGGTGTATTCAGCAAGCTTCCTACATTCTGGTCATGGTTAGACAAAAGTACATCCGAACGAGGTGCACAACAAATTGACGATTTTCACAGCCAATATGTTAGTATGACTGGAAGTGCTCAAAAACAGTATATCGGGGTTTTCATGGGGTCCTGTAAATACTAGGCAATTGACATCGTTTATGTATAGTTTGTATTTATGTATGGTAGCTGAGCGGCGATATGCAGTAAACATTCCATGTGTCCGCTTTATGTAAGGGCTAAATGGAAGTGGCTAAACTGGCGTTTTCTGTCCGTTTATACGGGTTACGTAAAACGCTTAGAAATTTTCTCCACGCACCCCAGATAACCCCAAATGGCAACAATTTTATAATTCGAGACCGCGCAAGGCGTGTTATGAGCGACCAGCATAGAAATTATGAAATGCCTAGGTTAATTGCAGCCTTTGCAGCGAGTTATTTACACCAGCATTTCAGTGCTTAACAAGCGTACTTTGCGGACTGCGTAGGAAGTGTTACGGGCCGCGTAGGAATATCAGGGTGGCACAGAATTCGTATTTCCAGAGAATGACTGAAATCCTTTGGGGTCATGCGTGGGTGAAGTTTCGAGAGTGTCCGTCGACTTCTGGTCTACCGGCCATAGTTCTCGCTCTCGCCCTTGCAGCGTACCACTAAGATGTGCTGCAAGGGAGAGGTGGTGCCATATATTGACAAGGTTGCCCACAACATAGCGACGAACAGCACAGCTTTTCTAGCGCACCTCCCAAGAAACCACAAGTAGGCAAAGCTGCAGGGAAAACCGTGCCAAGTCATCTACGCAAAATGTTCTGTAGGAGGGCTGTATCACGTACCCCTGACGAGCGACAATTCCTACGTAGGCCAAATAGGCCGCTGCCTGAATCGCGGAGCCAGGCAACGCCAGCGAAACCTTTAGAAATACGACGTGATGTCTGTGCACTGCAGTGATCGCTCGTGTGACACACGGTTTCAGGTGATGAAGATTTTACAGGCAGAAGCAGAGACCAGACTGCACGCGCACCAGTGAATGCATATCACATAAAAAAGACAGGCTCAGTGTGTATCCGCGACAGCTCCATTAAATTGTTCAATACAGATATGAGCTCCTTCATAAGTGGCTGCTCGGCTAGGTTATCGTTATGTTATCTTATACGGTAAATCATTCTGACGCCCTACACATTTCTCCCGAATAAAAAAAGTTATAATTTACCACTCGTTTCTTTGTTAAGGGCTAAATATAATCCGATGTAGCGTGAGCGCGTGCCCATGTTACTTTGGCGAGAACAATAGCGTCTATATTTCGACCGATGGTTGAACGCAGCCAACTTAAGCGGACGCGGCCAATGCGCTCCGACGCGCCCGGCATCGAGCGACGCTCGCACGCGCACCGATAACATCATACTATATAGGCGCCTTTCTCTCTGGCCGTCCTCATCTTTCCTTAGCGGTAGGCATTTCAAGGGTTCTATTCGCGACACACATGGCGGCTGCACACCCGCCATTATCCGCCATGCTTACTCTCTGATTGGCTGTGGAGAGCTCACATGCCTTGAAATTTGTGCCGGGAAACAGAAGTTTTGCGAAATGTCATTTTGTGTTTTCATCAAGATGACGAAACGTGACGTGGAGCTGCAAAATTTATGCAGTAATACATTTTTTTTGGTCCTTGGCAGATATATTGTGATGTTAGCGCTTCAAAAAGAATGTGAGCGGTAGCGTTCAGAAGCCAGTGCAATGCACGTGTAATTGCGCGAATATGTAGTGGTGATCCAAGATATGCGCCATACCAGCTTGCTGATTGGCTGAAGGAATATCTCATGAGGAGCGTCACAGGAAGGGCTGTTTCGTAAACGTCATTTTGACGATGCGTGATGTTGCGCTGGGCCGCCATTGCTAAGATTTTCCGCCATAATTTTTGCTGCGACGAGCTGAGCGAATTATGCCACTTGGCAGCCATATGCAATGGCAGCCGATCGGAATGCGTATCGCTATATTTTCCCCGTCGTTTGGCGCCACGAAAATCTTTTGTTCATAACGCGTGCTCATAGAATTTGCGTCGCCCTCGGGTGGTGTTGGCATTTGTGTTTGGGGCCATCATTTTTTAAAGAACGCGTTTATACGAAATAATATTGGTTGAACATAGCAAACTTTCGCCAATCTTGTCCACTTTTCACTGCTGCATTTGTATTGTAATCAAGATTAATGCCTTTTCCCACAATCAAAAGTTATGACAACGGCCTCTTTCTAAGTTATGAAAATAAATGTACGCAAGGCCACGCCTTGAAGTTTCCTCCCGCGGTGCGAGTAACCAGCGCAATGAACAAGAGATGGCAGTGCCGGCGCTTGCGTTGCGCTAGTGGATGTATCTGGCGCCCGCAACGCTATCGCTGATATTCGGCCGCTTCTCAGGCAGCCGAGACGGGCTGAGTCACTTGCGTTTCACGAGATAGCGATAACGTGGCCTAGAACATGTGCGCATCACCAATGGTAGGTCACATATGATATCTCAAGCAAGAAAACAAGGGCGTTGACGCCAACATGCGATGACTCATTCCATTTTCCGGGGACACGCATCCTAGCTATTAAAGCAGACGACGGCTTGTACGTAGCAGACGACGGAAGCGAGAAGCGTTTTCGACGAAATAATCATACGCTTTGAGATAGCTGCTTTATTTTTACTGCGAAGGAAAATTGTTTCGCTTTAGCGATAACGCTACACTCAGTGTCTTTGTTTCAATTTCTTAGGCGAAACGTCAAGTTGACGTCACGTTACGTAAGCAAAACGGATCCACCAGCGCCATTTTGTTTGCGTCGCGCCTACGTCATGCATCGAAGAAAATGGCGGAATGTCCAGAATAGCGCCCCAAGTAGTAAATACCAAGCTAGGCTTGCCTGAAGTTCTTACTTATATTGACACGCGCACTCTTCTAATTCCGGGAACCGCATTCCGCCGGCTAACAAATGGTAAATGGAGCGTAAGCTGCGCCTTTCGGTGTCGGAAGTTTCTCGAGTGTTATCGCTAGTCCTAACCGAACCTTGTGCGATCATAATATATGCGTGGCACGAATTTCGTTGTACTTTCTGGAAGGCACGCGGCACCAGCTTATTACGCTGGAACCTTCGACGACTCATGTATTAAAGCCGACAAGCTTGACCCGCAGCTCTTGTCTTCGAAGACCAACCAAGATATGCGCAGCGAAAATTGTGCTTAGTGTTCCTTCGCTGGGCTCAGGACCGCGGAATAAGCAGTTTAATTCGCCATTAATTTTTGACATTGCGTCTTTCTTCGCCGTCACTACACAACGTGACAATATCAACAGCTCATTATTGAGCATACACAACTCCTTTGAGCTAGAAGACGCGAGCATGAATACCAAGTTGAAACGCAATCAGCGCTCTACTTGCAGTCAACTAAAGACAATGTTTGCCTTAGTGAGCGGTGGCTTACGGTGGGTTGCATGTACCACATAGCTTGTTGCGAGAGCCGCGCTGGAGCGTCAACGTTTGACCGACGTAAGCTATACTCCGGCGCAAAATCTACTTGCAGGGCAGCGAAAACTACGCGGCGTGCTAATGCACAGCCACGTGATGCACGTGCACAACATAGCAGGATACAGAATGTAGTTCGGTGCTTCCGCACTGATTATATTGAAGATACGTATAAAGATACAGTATACTGTAGCGATAAATAAAAAGTGCAGCGGAAACACTAGCTTATCTAATATTGGTGCGTCCAGAACAGGAATACGCCTGTGCAACTACGCGACTCACCTTTCTAACCTGTCTAAACTGCCAAATCTGTTTACGATGGCACGGCTAGGTTTAGCTACTACAATTTTTCCTTTCAGAGTGCTGTCACAGAACTTGACTGGCCTTCATAAGTCCTTTCAAGCTGCTTACGGACGCTTTTAGCCGAGAAGGACGTGTCTCTTGCGTACTAAAAGAATAAATAGAGTTGAAGTTAAAATCACGTGCTAGGCGAGACACCTTAACACCTACGCGCAAAGCTTGTCGGCTTTACTTATTGCACAAATTTTATTACTCACAGCTTGGCTTTTCAGCCAGGACACTAGCTCATCGCATTTCCAGTCGTAAAGGCCTCTGCAGAGCTATTTATCACTCTCATAGTTCTGCCCATCTCCAATGGAACGACTTGCTTCCCCACCTCGCGCTGCTCTCCCATTCTGCTGCTTTCAGGAATACTGTGGATTGTATTAGTTTGTGAACGTGTACACTATAGTTGTGAATGTATGCACTAATAGTGAATGTATGCACTAGTTGTGAATGTATATACTAATAGCGAATGTACGCACCTCACGTAGAACCCCTTCATTAGGGAGGGAGGGGCCTTTGATATTGCCACATGGGGTGGCACAGCAAGGGGATTGAAGAAGAGGAGAAAGGAGTTCGTGATGGATCGTACGTCGGCGCTTACGTTTCATAAAGTGCAAACGCCTGGATCTTCATTCAGCGTGCATACTACAGCTGGGCATACGCGGCAATTTGGTGGAGGTGCTGAGTACGCTCAACTTATGCAGGAGACCCCACTGCTCACCCCTCGCTGCAGTAACCAAGAGTATTTTACTCTGCTGCGGGTGTAAATTTTTGCCAGCAACACGATTACGCTAGTGCCGAAAATTTACGCCAGCAGCTAAGTAGAAAAAACTTGGTTACAGCAATATTAGCTGTTTTGGTCCGTTTGAGCTTTGCACCATCAGGTGGATGCACCATGCAGGGCGCTCCCGTTTACTACTCCGCCTGCGTTTGCCCCAATACCGGACACGGTAAACCTCTCTGATACATATAAAAACTATGTCTGTCGACACTTAGCGAAATATTTATCAGATTACCTACCCGCTAGCTACTCTGAAGTTCTCGTACACAGCGAGGGTCACGTAGGTAACGTGACCGCTTAGGGGCAGCGATGTTTTCGGCCGCCCCAAGGACGCAAGTAGACGTAGCGGTCTGCGCATGCAGTACCGTCGCCCCTAGTCCTTGCGTACGCAAGCCGCTTGCGTCCCCTAAACTCAAGCTCTTTACTGAGTGCGCGGCATAACGCTCGTATACGTGTGCTCTCTTTACGCGGTCAGGCTCGCTGCACCTTGGTTGAGGAGCAACCAATAGAGAAATTCGAGGAAAGCCGCATAAACACAGTATTTTTTTTTCTGCAAGCTTCAACCTGAACACAACCATAAGAAAACGAAACTGCCCAAGTGGTACAGCACAAGAGAGATAGTCATATTCCAAGTCCAAACGTATCCTCAGAAGTGTCACGCTCTTAACGCGTTGAGAAGGTGCTGTTATGATGTGCCTTTGCCACAGAGTTGGGTCATTGGTTGGGTCATTGTCTCATTGGTTGGGTCGCTTCTGCTACAATGGCGTGCCTAGAAAATGCATCTCGAACGCATTTGGTAAAGTAAACTCTTTTGTGGCTTCCGACGGCCTCATTTCCGCGTTTCTCAGTGCACATGGTTCGACCCTGTGCTTAGCGGTTCGCTGTTCGAAAGATTTGGTTTCACCAATTCTTATAGTGCGCAGGATCTGCAATATTTTTCCGGAAAAAGAACTCGCCGCCGCCACCATTATCAAGCTTAAAGCGTCGGTTTGCGAGCCTGCATATGGGCTATTTATTTGTGGACGTACATTATGACACGTAATTGAGGACGGTAAGCGCACCACTGCCATGCCACTTGTATGCTCTACGTTGTCTGCATGTGATGGCACAGGCGTAGAATAATACATCGCGGAATGATTAAACGTGCAGCTTGACTCCTCCGAGGTCCGGTGCGCTCACATGTCCCATCGTTATCATTGCACCACAAGTGGTCTTATTTTTTTTTTCGTAGTACAAAAGTCATTCGCCATCTTTATTTTCTGAGTGCTTGCATGATTACGGTCCGCAGTTTGTTCGGGTATGGCATGGCGATGCGAAGGCGACTGGCGAACAAGTGAGAGTCAGTGTTATTCCATTTTGCTTTCCTGACGTGCTGCAACCTTCCCTGCCGCCAGGGCAATCTAGTGTATAGAGCACTCCATAACGTCGTTCCACCTCGCCTTACAAGATATTAAGGAGCGTCGGACTTTATATTGGAGTGCTTTTGCGTGGCAGCTGGAGACAGCGTGCGATACACACTCCCGATTATCGCGAACAAGAAAGAAAACACAGTGGCTCATTGGGAATGGCTGAATAAAGCAAATTTAACTACATCAACAGATGCAGTAAATAAAATACGCTATTTCATTAGGAGCCAAGTAGGCTGTCTAGTTAGCTATTATGCAGCATTTTATTTTCAGGTTTGATATACGATATTCGTTTCTATACGCCATACAGAGGTGCACTTATTCGCCCTACTCTGCCGCTCCCTGTGCAATTACTTTATAAGACCGTTTGCTGACCTTACTCATTCCGTATGCGCATCTTCGAACCATTGCGAAACGTGGTGCGAGAACATTCATTATTAGGAAATCAAATCTTTATCTCGGCTCGGTGCCGTCTTTAAAGGCAATCAGCACCATCAACATCATCAGCATATCTTTATGTCCGCTGCGGGACGTGGGCCTCTCTCAGTGATCTTCGATTACCCCTGTCTTGCGATAACTGATCACAAGTTCCGCCTGCGTATTTCCTAATTCCATCACCCCACCTAATTTGCTGCCTTCCTTGACTCTAACTCCCTTCTCTTGGCGGGTTGAACATCAAAAGGGCAATAGGAACGTTAAAAGAAACAGATGATGTCAACTAAACAAATCAGCGTGGGATTTTGACGAAACATTGGCTGATTTTATTAGTCATTTCTTGTTGTTCTGACCGAGAACATATCGCAAGGCCAAATTCGGATTGAACTTGGGAGTATGGACTGACGTGGGCGCTGTTGTGTGTTTGCGCATTCGCAATCGCCTGCTCTCGTAGTCAATAGCCTAAAATGTGCATTCGTAGTAAACCTAACATATCATCTATCACGCAACGGCACTTTTTGTGTCACTGTATAAACAGATTTTTTAGCTACCATACCGGTTCAATATCACTCTTCACTTGGGCCTTGAATTGGTGCCGATAGGACACGTTTTAAAGTTACGTTTCCTTTCTTGCGCAGCCTTCCATCCCAGAGGAGATCTGCGCACGTGCTGCTCTCAGTGGACGCTTGGGCGTAGCAGCGAGAATGATGCTGTACCAATCGAGAGGCAAGTAGCTCGGTTTTCACGATTAGGTAGCAAAAAATTAGCCTAGTAAAACCTCGTTATAACGAATGTGTAGGAGGACCCAAATTATTTCGTATACGCTACTTCTTTATGTCCTACATTTGAACTACTGCACTCCGAACTATATGCCCATTTCAAGGGAAATTTCACTTACTTCGTTATATCCACTATTTCTTCATATCCCGTTTCGTTATGACGAGGCTTGAGTGTATTGTTTTTTCATCCGCATGATAAACAGTACCACATACCAAGTGAATATGAAACAAACGTTTTAGGAAGTACTTTTTATACTTGTCTAGCGAAGAAAAAAGGAAGAGGGACCTACATCTGCTTCACAGGCGTTCACATTGTTTCGTACTATTGGTAGCAATAAAGATTAAGTTCTTTCTCGCACGAACAAAGAGGGGGTAACATTTACAAGCTATTTACACAGTCGTTTTATAATGACTAAGCAAAGGTAGAAAACACGACCTCCATACTACGCCATCTTTGTCACACATAAGAGATTTGTGTCAGTATTGACACGTGTGCCTAATCTTTCTTTCGCGGACTGCAGTTCATCCACTGACAACCTAAAGTTATCACCCAGCTCAATAATATTAAATTATTATATGAATTCTGAGATTTTACGTGTCAAAACACCGGTTTCATTATGAGGCCCACCTTAGTGGGGGACTCCGAATTAGTTTTGGCCACCTGGGAATTATTAACGCACACTCAATGTGTGGGACCTGGGTCTATTTGCATTTCGCCCTCATGAAAAAGCGACCGCTATGGCTGGGATTCGATCCCGTAACCTCGTGCTTAACAGCGCTAACACGAAAGCCGCTAAGCGTTCGAAGCCGCAACGTCGGGTTGGGTTATTGTCGATTCTATCCGATGTGTCTGTTATCGCCGAACCTTCAGTTATCTGATTGTATGCTGGACGCGAACTGCCTAGCACTTTCCGAAAGGCATGCAGGCACCAGCGATTACGCTACAGCCTTTGACGAGTCATGTATGAAAGCCCATGCGCTAGACCGGCACATCTATGTCGACGATCGCCGACTGCTGTGCTAATAATATAATATTATATGGGGTTTTACGTGCCAAAACCACTTTCTGATTATGAGACACGGCGTAGTGGGGGACTCCGGAAATTTTGACCACCTGGGGTTCTTTAACGTGCACCTAAATCTAAGTACACGGGTGTTTTCGCATTTCGCCCCCATCGAAATGCGGCCGCCGTGGCCGGGATTCGATCCTGCGACCTCGTGCTCAGCACCCTAACACCATAGCCACTGAGCAACCACGGCGGGTGACTGCTGTGCTCGCCGCTTTCAATGAGCATCGAGCGTCACTAGCTTAGTGGGAACACGTTCGCCCCAATACACGTTAGTTTCGCAATTTAAATTTTTATTACACTACATTCTTCGCCGTCACTGCAACGTGACATCTGGTTGAGGTACTTGTGCATTCATGTACTGAACGCCCTCGCAAAGCCGTGATCCAAACCCAAACTGCGAAGACAACAGCAACTGCAACAAGAACCAGCAAGCTTGCTGCAGGCTACAAAGATTTCTACAGCAGTACGGACCTCTTGCCGAGAACACCAGAGAAATCAAGGCCAAGTCATCAACCACAGTGGCACCCCAGGGTGCCCCATCGTTCTGCAACTGTCCAAAGAGCCACCAATCTTCCGCGGATCATCATTCCAAGAGCCAGAAGGCTGGATGAACGCGTATGGTATGGTCGCTTCGTTCAAGGACTGGAACTACGATTACAAGCTGCGCCATGTCTACTTTACCTTCGAGGATGCCGGTTGAAAGTTATTTGGGAACCGAGAGTGAACCCTAATGACATGGGACGTAATTCCCAGCAGCTTCTTGAACACCTCCGCGAGCGTCGCGCGAAAGGAAAGGGCGGTGTCTTTGCTTGAAGCCCGCGGGCAACTACTCAACGAGCACATACTTGAGATATCCCGCACGCTCACTAAAACAGGGAGATGAATGAGCGCCGAAGAAATACAGATAACTTTTATTCTTCAAAAATATAAAAAATTTCAAGAAAGTTCAATAAAAAAGTAGCCCAAAAAAGACTTCCCTCGCTCACAGTTTTATGCACACTAGATCTTCCGACTTGGCTTTAACCTCCTGTTATACTACGACTTTCTCAGATTACCTCGAGCATCCATGACGGCCACCATCCGTCGGACGAGGCTGTTCAGCAGGCAGACGGCGAGGCCGGCATGCGCCGCGCTATTCCCCTCGGCCTCCTCGGCCATTCCCCGCAGGGGCGTCTGCGTCAGCAGACGACACCACGTAACCACGTCTGCGACACCCCGTAACCGAGCGCACGAGGGTTGGACCCTCCCGCGTCTAACCATGTGCGGCTTAGCCGTATCCGGGAAAAGGGGGATCCTGGCGGTTGAGCCAATGCTGTGTGTTCGGACCTTTAAGGGCCCCCGGCGGAGGCCACACACCTCTTTGGCCTCTGCTTCACGTAGACGGCACCCCGGGACTGACCCACCCGGGGATATCGGCAGTCGCCTCTTCCTGTCTCTCACGCCACAAACCTTCGTCTTTATACCTCACTTTTTGTTCTTTCCTGTCTTCTTCTCTTTTCCATTTACTCCCTTTCTCCACGGCGGCACGGGTTAACCTTGTGTATGTGCCCTCCCTTGGGTATAATATATTTGGTTGTAGTGGCAATGTACGGTTGGCGCCTTCAGCCTTACGCGTTAAGGCCTGCAGAGTCCCCATGGTGGGCTCAGTGGTGGGTGGCCGCCATTGCTGCCGAAAACGAACTGATATACTGTGGGAACACCCGCCTTTCCCCGCCTACTTGATCGTCACCCTCAGAAGAGGGGACGCCGCACCGATCACAGCCACACTTATTGATGTATTTATCTCTAACCTAAATACTAGTAGCTTACTTTCAGGTGTATTACACAGTTCTATCAGCGACCATTATCCCATTTATGTGCTCCTGAAGTGCGCCGGAAATAAACAACACAGCCTATCAGCGCAGAATACTGTGCAAAGTATTACTGCGGACACCCTCGCGTCCTTTTTTTTCTATTCTTTCAAATCAAAACTGGGATGACGTCTTTTCTTCTGAAACTGTAGATGCGGTGTATGAGGCAATAATCACCTGTTTTAAACGCTTATACCATGATAATTTCCCTGAGAAAACTGTAAAAAAGTCCACTAGACATCGTAAGCCATGGATAAATCGAGATTGCCTTAGAATGATTAAAAAGAAATACCGGTTATACAAGAAATTTATGAGGACCAAGTCCCTTGCTGATGTAGGCAAGTTTAAACAATACCGCAATAAAGTAACGTCTTTTCTCAAAAACGAAAAAAGAAACTTTCTGTACAATAAGTTTGACGGAGTTCTGTGATGGTAGCGCACAATTTGGAAAAAAGTTAATAAAATATTAAACTGAGCACAGTCTACTTCAGGAGTTACAGAGCTTTGGTTTGAAGCTGAACGTATTGAGGGTGTGGCACTTGCAGAGAAATTTAATACGTTTTTGAAAGATAATATAAATACCGGTCTGAGTTCAGATTTCGCTTGCAACACTATACGACGCAATAGCAATAGTATATTTTTGGAACCTCCGGATGACACTGAAGTGTGCAGTATTTTTACTTCCTTTAAGAACAAAAGGTATTGTCATATAGATGGCACTCGAATCTCACCTGTAAAATTTGTCCTCACTCCAATAGCACAAGTATTAACTTATATTTATAACCTTGCCTCAACAAGCGGGTCCTTTCCAATGCAGATGCAGAAATCTAAGTTAATAGTATTGCATAAAAGCGGTGATAAAAATAGAATGTCAAGTTTCCGACCGATACCATTTTACCGCTTTTTTCGAATGGGTTGGAGAAAATTATTGGAAAACGGTTAATGAAATTTTTCAATAGGTTTAAATTGTCATCAACAGCACAACATGGCTTTTTGCGAGGTAAATCTACCGAATCAGCTTTATTGTATCAGAAAGAATAAAAAATTGTGCATCGGCATCTTCATCGATTTCTCAAAGGCTTTCGATCGCCTTAATCATAATACCTTACTTAAAAAATTAGACCTTTATGGCAAACGTGGCACTCCACTTGAACTGCTGAAATCCTACCTACGTCATCGTGTACAATGCGTTAAAATAGGGCCACATATATCTCCATTTCAAACTATTACTGCTGGTGTCCCACAGGGTAGTGTTTTAGGGCCCCTACTTTTCATTTTACATATAAATTACCTTGTTTTGACTGTTAGCCAGCCAAAATTTGTAATTGATGTGGACGATGCAAGTTTATTTTTCACGAGTAGTTCCATAACAATGCTCTTGATAAACTTAAGGAATGGTGTGAAGCAAACTCTTTACTCATCAGCAGTTCTATTCAGTACAAGACAGTTTCCCACTCAACCCGATATACATATATACATAGGCAATTCACGTCTCCAGTTTCTAGACACTGTCAACATTTTAGCAGTAACTTTTAGCAAGACCATGAGCTGGGACACTGAAGTGCAGTTCATTATGAGCGAACTGGCAAAGTGCACCGGAATTCTCGCAATATTTCTGCATTTTCTGCCCGAACACATAAAATTAATTATTTACAAAGCGCTTTTTGTATCCCACCTAAATTATTGTTTCTTGGTTTGGGGTAGTACCACTAAAACAAATATTAATATAATATGCATGCTTCAAAAGAAAGCTGTACGCTACATTGCAAACCTAGACTACCTTGCTCACACTCCGGAACTGTTGGCTCGTTGCCAAATTTTGCCGATTAATACTGTGTATGGATATTACTTAGCATTAAAATATAAGCGTTGTATCCAAAATAACAAGCTTAATTTTCTTGAATTACCCTGCTTCAGTCAAAATCTTTCAGAATAGTCCTTTCGCAAGAAAGAAATTTGGCACATTCCCTTCTCCCGTACAATGTACGGGCAACAGATGCTCCGACATAGCCTGCCCTCTGTTTTGAATAAATTATACTCAAGGGGTGCAATTGCTGAAACATGTTCACTAGTTGACATGAGAAGTGCATTAATTCCCTAGTATCTTCTTTTTGAAAGCCGCGCTCATGTATTTTTTTTTCGTATCTTGCTGCGATGTATCGTGTGTAATTTTATCTTGCTGCGTTGCATTTCTGTATTTTTTTACTATTATGCAGTGTTTTTTTCTGTTCTTATGCTTTGTTCACAAACTCATGCATATACGAGATATTTTTGCCCTTGTTAAATAGCCAGAGCGTTCCTATGACTTTTACACTTTGCGTTTTCGCTGTATGCCTTGTACAGGGGGGGGCTCGGGCGTCCCTCAAGTGATTGTGTTCACTTTTTGCCCGGGCCTACCCGCATCGTTGATTTTTTTGGTGATGTAAATAAACTTCAACTTCAAGTAAGTATTTGACCCGCACAAAAGAGAACTACCCGAAATCCCATGTTGTACATAGTGAGAATGCTGCACAACAAGCCACTCATTTCACCATTCATAGCTTCCAAATATTTGATCTAAGCCTTAACGTCACGTTATAAGGTGACGAAAATGGCAAACGGAGACCTTCTTCATGAGATCCCTAAAGAAAAATACGAGAAGCTAGGTAGTCTGGCGACATTTGGTAACATACACGTTTCTGCTACACCACACCAATCAATGAATAGCTCACGCGGAGTCGTGTCAGAGGCAGACCTTCAAGATTTGACAGAGGCTGAACACCCCGAAGGGTGGAAAGATCAAAATGTTACCAATGTAAAGCGTATTACCCTTAGACGGGGCAAGAAAGAAATTCCCACCGAACACCTTGTCTTAACATTTGCATCTAGCGTTCTGCCGGAAACCAATGAAACAGGATACATTAGGCTACCTGTCCGACCATATATTCCAAACTCCAGGCATTGTTTCCAATGCCAAACATTGGGCCATGGTTCGCAGAGCGGCCGTGGTCAAATAACTTGTGTAAAGTGTGGAGTGCAGGGCCACCCCTCCGACAACTGCAGTGGCACACCTTACTGTGTAAACTGCAGTGGTCAACATCCAGCCTACTCACGCTGCTGCTGTCAGAACTGGAAGAAAGAAAAAGAGATAATCACCCTTAAAGTCAAGGAAAATATTTCGTTTAAGGAAGCCCGTAAACGGTGCTCACCTTTCCACAACACACCTTATTCTTATGCGGCGCGTCGGGGGGCAGCGTCGCAGCGGCCATTGCGAAGCGCCCAGCCCGCGAGCAGCGAGGAGGTATCTTTGGCTCCTGCCCCCAGGGTGGAAGTAGGTAAGCCTACTCCATGCAACCAGCAAACAGGCCAGGCTGCCCTTGGGTTGCCGGCCACACAAGAGTTATCTGCGGCAACCTGCGTTACACGCAGTGAACCCGCAGGAGCGATAGCGGCCTAGAAGGTAGACGCAGCCGAGGCTGCCACAACCTACCCGGCCCCTCCCAGCGCTGGAAACAGCCAGCGTAGCTCAATCCCATAGGCAGCCCCATCGACATCCGGGCTGGTGGGCGCAGGGGCCTTGCCTTCAGAGGCGGGGCTCTCTAAGGAAACTTCTCGCTCACAAGAGCGTGCGTCCGGCGCCTCGCAAGAGGCAATGGACACTACACCTCTCCTCACGACGCACCAAGTGCCTATAGGGTGGCGAGGCTCCCTCGAACGCTTCAAAAAGGGTAAAATCCCCGTTACAGGGCTGGAAAGAGCTCTGTAATCTAACGCATCACTTCTGTTTCTGTATACACAGCACCAATTTACTTTAAATATGGATACACAAATCATTCAATGGAATGTCAGAGGTCTTCTTAGGAACCATGATGATGTGCAAGAGCCTATCCACAAACACAATCCAAAAGTGCTGTGCTTACAGGAAACGCACCTAAAACCACAACACACAAACTTTCTCCGACCGTATGTCACGTTTCGCAAAGATCGCGATGATGCTGTTGTATCATCAGGCGGTGTTGCCATTTTTATCCATAGAGGCATTTCGTGTCAGCGCTTACAGCTACAAACACCCCTTGAAGCAGTGGCGGCTCGAGTTGTTCTCCTAAGCAATCTCATTTCCATTTGCTCCATTTACATACCCACTATTACACAGTACACAAACATGAATTTCAGTCCTTCATTGATGAATTGCCAGAACCTTACGTTGTCCTTGGGGATTTCAATGCGCACAACTGCCTGTGGGACGACTCTTGTATAGATGCGCGAGGTCGTCTTGTTGAACAGTTCCTTTTCTCTTCTGGTGCGTGCCTTCTGAATAAGAAGGAAGCCACATATTACTGTCTTGCAAACAAAACCTTTTCTTCAATTGATCTCATCATAGTTTCTCCTTTTATTCCGGCTGAACTGGAATGGGAAGTTACAAACAATCCTTACGGAAGCGACCACTTCCCCATACTGCTACGAGCACTTAAAGAAAACGAATATCCACCACAGACTCCTAGGTGGAAGATTGACACAGCTGACTGGGAGAAATTCCGAACGCTAACTAGTATATCATGGGATGACATGTCCTCGTTAGGAATCGATGCTGCTGTGGAGTATTTTACAGCCTTCATTATAAATGCCGCATCTAAATTCATATCACAAGCAAATGGCTTCGCATTCAAACGGCGTGTTCCGTGGTGGAACGACGACTGTAGGGTCGCCCATAAGAAACAGAACAAAGTGTGCGGGTTCCTACACGCCTCTCCCACTGCGGAGAATCTGAGTAACTTTAAACAAGTAAAATCCCAAGGTAGGAGAACGTGCCGACAGGCTAGAAGAGAGAGTTGGCAGAAGTTCTTATCGGGTATCAACTCCTATACAGATAATGCTAAAGTCTGTAACAGGGTTAATAGGATAAGAGGGCGACAAACATATTCACTTCCTTTGGTAAACACACAATGTAATACCCTGCTTGATTAGGCGGACTAACTTGGGGAGCACTTTGGGAGAGTGTCAAGTTCCACCAAATATTCAAAACGCTTTCTCAAATATAAGCAAATAGAAGAATGTAAACCACTCATAAGAAAGTGTCGGCAGTATGAACCATTCAACCGTCCTATTAGTATTGCAGAGTTGAGAGCTGCCTTCAGCGCATGCAAGATCTCTGCACTGGGATCTGATAGAATCATGTATGAAATGCTAAAAAATTTACATAATGATACGCACGTTACACTGCTTAGAATTTTCAACACTATCTGGGATGCAGGGTACCTTCCAACCACATGGAAAGAAGCCATTGTGGGCTTCCGAGTAGGGCGCTACACTACTGATCATCTGGTACGTGTTGAAGGAAATATCCGTGACGCATTTGTACACAAACAGTTTTTCTTATCCATATTCCTCTACATGGAGAAGGCGTATGACACAACGTGGCACTACGGCATCTTGAGATATTTGTCAGAAATTGGTATTCATGGTAATATGCTAAACTTAATAAAATGCTACTTGTCCAATCGTACCTTCCGGGTAAAAGTCGGCAATGTACTGTCACGTCCTTCTACACAAGAAACTGGCGTACCCCAGAGAAGCGTGCTCAGTTGCACACTCGTTATTGTTAAGATGACAACACTCCGTGCTTTTTTACCACCGGCCATTTTGTATGCTGTCTACGTGGACGACATTCAAATGGGTTTCAAATCCTGTAACCTCACAGTGTGCGAGAGACAGGTACAGCATGGTTTGAACAAGGTCCCACAGTTGGCAGAGAAAAATGGATTTAAAATCAATCCTCACAAGTATTCTTGTGTTCTGTTCACAAGAAAGAGAGGCCTGGTTCCAGATCCTTGCTTAGAACTATGCGGACAAAAGATACCTGCATACCAAGAACACAAATTTCTAGGTGTTATACTTGACAATAGACTCACTTTCGTCCAACACATTAAACATCCCAAAGAAAAATGTCTGAAAACAATGAACCTAATAAAACTTCTATTGCAGACTACGTGGGGTAGTGACAGGACGTGCTTAATGAATCTCTATAAGAGCCTGATTCGGTCACGATTAGATTATGGTGCCATGATCTATAGTTCTGCCGCCCCGAGCGCGCTAAAAATGCTAGAACCTGTTCACCGTCTAGGTATGCGCTTAGCCACGGGCGCTTTTAGAAGAAGTCCCATTGAAAGTTTATACGTAGAATCAAAAGAGTGGTCACTTCATCTGCAGAGAACATACATCAGCCAAACATATTTTCTGAAAGTGCACTCTAATCCTCAACATCCGTGTTTTAATACCGTTAACGATATGACATATGCTACACTCTTTCGCAATCGTCCCTCCGCAAGACAGCCTTTGTCGCTGCGTGTGAGGGAGCTTATTGAAGAAATGCATGTCCCATTCTTCGAGCTTCGCCTAATGCATCAAGCCAAGCTGCTACCTCCTTGGGAGTGGCAGCTGATACAATGCGATAAATTTTTAATCAAGTTACAAAGCACGCTCCAGAGATTGAAATCCAAATGCATTTCCTTGAACTCCAGTACAAGTTCGCCTGCGCCGAGTTCTGCACAGACGCATCGAAATCACGCGAGGTGGTGTCCTACGCAGCCGTCTGTCCATTCTTCTCGGAATCCGGTGTACTGCATCCGAAAACTAGTATCTTTACGGCTGAGGCCTACGCACTATTGTCGGCTGCGAAGCATATAAGGAAATCAAAACTCCAGGAATCAGTTATATATACGGACTCCCTTAGCGTTGTGAAGGCACTGATGTCATTCTGTAGCCACAAGAATCCGGTAATTAATGAACTCTGTTACTTTCTGTGTAAAGCGTACATGTGTAACCAGCATGTCATGATATGCTGGGTGCCAGGTCATAGGGGCATCGAGGGTAATGTTCTGGCGGACCAGATGGCCACGTCAGCTGCATCGCATTCTGTTAATCCCACCGCTGCAATCCCTGTCACAGATCTGAAGCCCTTCTTACGGAGGAAATTACGGAACCACTGGCAACGCCTGTGGGACGCGGAAAGTAATAATAGGCTCCACGTGATAAAGCCTTAGTTAGGATTCTGGCCCTCTGTAACAAAATCAGGTCGAACAGATGTCCTGTTCTGTCGTATCAGAATAGGACACACATTTGGCACCCATAATTTTCTACTCACCGGAAATGACCCTCCAACCTGTGGTAGATGCGAGGAAAGGCTTACCGTCTTACACGTCCTCCTAGAGTGCCCAAAAGCCGAATCTGAAAGAAAGAAACATTTTACCTTAGCATACCGCCAGCACATCCCCCTTCATCCAGTAATGTTACTCGGCCCAGAACCACTATTTGACACCAATGCAGTCCTAAGTTATCTGAAAGACGCTGTGTTGCATGTTGTTAGCCCCACATGTTCGTAGCGTCTCCTCTCTTCAGAGGATGCCGCTGTGATAGTTATTTCGTATAGCACATGCCTCTAGGCCCTTGTGTTTCAAGGGCTCTGGCGAGGCAGCAGTGCTCCAGGTAATTTTACCACCTCATATATTTCCATTTTGCATCAATATTTTACGATGGATTTGAATGCTCATAGAACACGTCATTTATCATCGACATAATCTTATTACAGAAAGATTTTACGCACTCTAGAGCGAATAATTTTAAGGCCCCTTTACATCCACGCCACACCAACTTCATAGATCTCATACCTACATTGGAAACTCATCACCGTGGACCTGGCGCTCTTTGGCCATATCTGGCCCTTGCGCCAATAAAAGCCATACATTCATTCATTCATTCCTCGGCCGTCCACAGTTCATCGATGAGGCTCTGTGAAGCGGTTGATGAGGCATGTAATTTTATGACACCCAAGCCATTGTCCAGTATATTCATGGCTAGCCCTTTCGGTTTCAAGTACGTATATATATATATATCGCTAAGAGATTTATTAGCAACGGGCGCGAACGGGTAGCTGTCACAAGCATTCGGCGAAAGACAGCAACCACGAGCTCATGCCGGTAGCGATGGTGCTGTGGCGCAGGCGGCTACTTTTCTTCGTTACAATCGCCCTCCGTAGAAAAAGGCGCCATCCTGGCGGCTTAAGGCGAAGAGACTACTATTGGGTCATAGTACGGCTTAATGCGAGAAACGTGGACAAGTTCGCGGCCGCGATGGCGTAGGTCCGTCGATGGCGTGAGGGACTCTACGATGTAATTCACGGAGGACGTTTGCTCGAGAACGCGGTATGGTCCTAGGTACTTTGCGACAAGTTTTGAGGAGAGGCTCGGAGTAGTAGCGGGCACCCGAAGCCATACGAGAGAGCCAGGCAAAAAAGTTGGTGCAGAACGGCCGGCAGGTTGACGGGATTGCTGCTGCCACTGGTCCTCGGTGGAAAAAAAGCGGGCAAGCTGGCGGCATTCCTTGGCATGACGAGCAGCTTCAGATAGCGGAGTACTTTCGGACGCGTCAGGTGTATATGAAAGAATGCTATCGAGAGTAGTAGAAGGTTCTCGTCCGTATAGGAGAAAGTAAGGGGAAAAACCAGTAGTTGCTTGGGTCGCAGTATTGTACGCATACGTCACGAAAGGGATAACTTGGTCCCAGTTTGAATGATCAGAGGCGACGTACATGGAGAGCATATCGTCAAGAGTACGGTTGAAGCGCTCGGTCATGCCGTTAGTCTGCGGATGGTATGCTGTACTGGTGCGGTGAACGATTCGGCATTCGTCGAGTAGTGCCTTCAAAGCATCGGAAAGAAAGGCGCGGCCTCTATCGCTCAGAAGTTCGCGAGGGGGCACCGTGGCGAAGAACGAAATGTCGTAACAGAAACGAGGCAACGTCGCGGGCGGCGGCAGTCGGCAGAGCAGCTGTTTCAGCATAGCGGGTCAAGTGATCCACTGCAGCAATAATCCAGCGGTTACCTGCTGGAGTGGTGGGTAGCGGTCCATAGATGTCTATACCAACACGATCAAAAGGCCGACGAGGGCAGGGAAGGGGTTGTGACGGGTAGACTTGTCCGGGAGGTAATTTTCGGAGTTGGCGTTGAGCGCAGGAGCGAATGAACTTTCTGACGTAGTTATACATGCCGCGCCAATAAAATCGGATGCGTAGTCGAGCATATGTCTTGTAGAGGCCGGCATGTGCGCACTGAGGGTCTGCGTGGAAAGCGTCGCAGATAAGGTCACGGAGATGGCGGGGTATCACGAGAAGCCACTTGCGACCGTCAGAGAGGTAATTACGACGATAAAGAAGGCCGTCGCGAATGCAGAAGTGGGTAGCCTGGCGGCGAAGAGCGCGAGATGGGGAAGAGGTGGATGGATCAGAAAGGATGCTGATGAGAGCACTGATCCAGGGATCCTTGCGCTGCTCCGACGACATGTTGCGCAGTGAATGAGATGGAACTGTGGGCTCAAGGGCGGATAGGCAAGCGCAGTCAGTGGAGACCGGTAAGCGAGAAAGGGCGTCAGCGTCCGTGTGTTTGCGGCCGGAACGGTAGAGGACACGGATGTCGTACTCCTGTAGCTTAAGGGCCCAGCGAGCAAGTCGGCCAGATGGGTCCTTAAGGGTAGACAGCCAACAAAGGGCGTGATGGTAAGTGACGACATCGAAAGGGTGACCATACAAATAAGGACGGAATTTTCCAAGGGCCCAAATAATGGCTAAACACTCTTTCTCTGTAACAGAGTAATTAGCCTCGGCCTTCGTCAGAGTTCGGCTCACGTAGGCAACGACATATTCATCAAAGCCCGCTTTTCGTTGTGCGAGTACGGCGCCAAGTCCGACGCCGCTGGCATCGGTGTGGACCTCTGTGGGCGCTGCAGGATCGAATTGGCGGAGGATAGGTGGCGAGGTTAGCAGGCGGCGTAATTTCGTGAAGGCGTCATCACAGGCGGGCGACCAAGCGGAACGTTCTTTGTCGCCACTCAGAAGGGCTGTCAGGGGTGCACTTATGGAAGCGAAATTTTGAATGAAACGTCGGAAGTATGAGCATAAAGCAAGGAAACGTTGAAGCTCCTTTAACTTCTTTGGTTGCTAAAAGTCGGTGACAGCGCGGAGCTTGGCTGGATCCGGAAGGACTCCGTCTCGTGATACAACATGGCCAAGAATAGTGAGCTTTCGGGCGCCGAAACGACATTTTTTAAGTTAAGTTGAAGTCCCGCGTCAGTAAGGCATTTGAGAACTTGCTCGCGACGGCTGAGATGGGTTCAGAAATCAGAGGTAAAGACAACTACGTAATCCAGGTAGCATAAACATGTATTCCATTTGAGGCCGCGTAAAATATCCATCATTCTCTCAAAAGTGGCTGGAGCGTTGCACAGGCCGAAAGGCATTACGATGAATTCGTACAATCCGTCAGGTTTTACAAATGCTGTTTTAGGTCGATCAGATGGTGCCAAGGGGACTTGCCAGTATCCGTAACGTAAATCCAGCGAAGAAAAGAACTCAGCTCCCTGCAAACAGTCGAGGACGTCGTCAATGCGCGGTAACGGGTAAAAGTCCTTGCGCGTTATCTTGTTCAGACGTCAGTAGTCGACGCAGAATCGAATAGAGCCATCCTTTCTCTTAACGAGGACGACCGGTGATGCCCAGGGACTGTTGGAAGGGTGCACAACACCACGCTTGAGCATGTCAGCAACCTGGTGGTCAATGACACGGCGCTCAGAGGCGGAAACTCGGTAAGGGCGCTGCCGTAAAGGTGCGGGACTGCCGGTATCTATTTGGTGAAAAATGGTCGATGTGCGGCCCAAACCGGAAGCATGGCTGTCGAAAGAAGCGCTGAACCTCTGCAGGAGAGCAATAAGCTGGCTTCGTTCTGAAGATGACGTGCCATCGTCAATGGAGCATTGGAAAGCGTCGAGGAGTGACTGATCAACCGCAGAGTCACAAGTAAGTGCGCCAAGACCCGCAGAAGTAGAAACGGCAGGAGTGTCAAAGATGCAAAAGGTGTCGACCGGTTGAACAAGGCCGAGGCATTCACCATGAGATAAAGCTAAAGGGCAGGCTGTGGGATTGTCGACGACCCTTTTCGTGACGCCATTGCGAAGAGTAAGGAGAGCAAAGGGCAGCGGAGAACATCGGCGGTGAATGAATAGCTCAGAGAGTGTAAAGAGCACAGTGGCATCAGAAATAGCGGCGCACGACACAGGCACAAGCAGGGAAGAGCGTGGAGGGACGGAATTGTCTTCGAAAACAAACAGTTTAACACTGGAAGGGTCGTTTTTGATAGGCTCGATGACGGGAAGTGCAGAAAGTTCGTGTTCGGCGTGACAACAGTCAATAACGGCGTTGTTGTTTGCAAGGAAGTTCCAGCCTAATATGATGTCATGGGAACAAGTGGGCAGCACGGCGAATTCGACGGTATACAGTAGACCTTGAATGAAGACGCGAGCAGTACAGGCAGCGAGAGGCGTTATATTTTGAGCGTTCGCGGTTCGAAGGGAGACGTCGGAGAGAGGCGTCAAAACCTTTCGTAGTGTGCGGCAGAGTTCGGCGGAAATTACGGATACGGCGGCTCCTGTATCTACAAGTACCAGGACGGCGATTCCTTCGACAGAGACTTCGATGACGTTGGCTGGAGAGGGACGAGGACTTCGGCATTGCGACGTGGGCGCAGTTCGTGCCTCGGGAACTGCGGCCATCAGTTTTCCTGCTCGGTGGACACGGGACGACGCCGCATCGGAGAAAGCGAGCGACGACGGGGAAATGGTGAGCGGCGAGCAGATGCGGTTGGGCGGTCAGGGGAAAAGGAAGAGGAAGGAAGGCTGGAAGGCGACGAGGAAAACGGATTGGGGAAAGGTGGCGCTCGCCGGATGTTCTGAAGAGGAAGCATGCCACGACGACAATGGCGCGCCACGTGACCAGCACCACCACAAGCAAAATATATTGGGCGGTTATCGAAGGTGCGCCACTGGTGGGGGTAAGATCCGAGTCGCGGTTGAGGATTCGGAAAATGCTGTCGATTGGGCAGCGGCATAGGAGGAAAATGCCGGCGGTCGTGAATCGGCATAGATGGCGGCAAAAATGTCGGTGGTCGATGCATGGGGGGCGGCAGGGGCGCTTGTGGACGAGATCGGGAAACTGCTTCAGCGTAAGTGAGAGGAGCCGTGAGTGATGGCTGCTCAACGGCTGGAGGAACGGCTTGAGAGATTTGTTCTTGAATGAAGTCGCAAATCGTAGGATTCAAAGCAGGGGGTGGTTCCTGGACAGAAGATATCAACGATAGCTGTCGGGCCACCTCTGCGCGAACGAATTCCTGGATTTTTACGAAGAGAGCAGCATGGTTGTCGTCGACTCCAAGGCTTGATAGAGAGTCGGCGGGCGGGGTGGGACGTCGGGTGTGAAGCCGTTGCCTGCGCAACTCGTCGTAACTCTGGCACAATTCTATCACTTCAGCGACAGTGTGAGGACTCTTCGATAATAACATTTGAAATGCGTCTTCCTGAATACCCTTCATTATATTTTTGATCTTCTCCTCCTCTGACAGCGACGCATTCATCCGTTTGCAAAGGTCGACAATGTCCTCAATGTAGCTCGTGAAGTTTTCTCCGATCTCTTGGGATCGTGTGCGCAAACGTTGTTCTGCACGAAGGTTTCGTACTGCAGGCCGACCGAAAACTTGGGTAAAGTTGGTCTTGAAGACCAACCACGGAGTGAGGTCGGCTTCATGGTTTAGAAACCATAGTTTCGCAACGTCCGTAAGAGGAAATGCGACGTTTCTCAACTTGGTAACGTCGTCCCACTGGTTATGTGCACTCACTCGCTCATAAGACGAGATCCAATCTTCAAAGTCTTTGTCATCTGTGCCGGAGAAGATGGGGGGATCTCGCTGACGCAAGGCACCGGCACAAACCAAGGTGGCCGGCGCCATTGGAGGAGCTGGAGGAGTGCGTGCGTCGTCGGGCATGGTGGGGGCTAGAGTGCGACTCCGAAGTTCCAGGGTGGTCGAAACCCAGCACGTCCACCACTTGCTAAGAGATTTATTAGCAACGGGTGCGAACGGGTAGCTGTCACGAGCGTTCGGCGAAAGACAGCAACCACGAGCTCATGCCGGTAGCGATGGTGCTGTGGCGCAGGAGGCTACTCTTCTTCGTTACAATATATATATATATATATATATATATATATATATATATATATATATATATATATATATATATATATATATATATATATAATAAACAGTAGGAATGGGGTATGGTATCCGCCATCTTTTTTATTCTCACCCCTCCCCCCTTCATCGTTAAGACACCCTGTAACTTCTTCACAACGTCCGCGTACACTCCCCCTCTTTGAAGACTCATCCCTCCTGGGATGATACATAAATACGTTCCCAATGGTTGCAAACTCGAGCACGCCGTCATCGTTGACGTAACCAACTCTCTTCAGAAAACCTTTTTTGCACTGCAGTTAGCTCTACGCGATACAGTCCCATGTACACCTGCTTCGCACCCGAAAAACGTTTTCTGACGAGTACTAAATGGTTGAGCTGTATAGGGGGTATAAGCGTGTTGTGGCGGCGGTCGAACTGCCTCTTCATATCTTCGCGGTATCGCTGGTAGGCTTCCGCAGTTTTCCGCTTCTCGCACAATTGCAGGCGGTCAGCAATACCAAGCTGTTGATTAGCAGGGAGCACCGGTGTCTTGCCAAATGCTGCGAAATAGGGACTACAGCCAATACGCGCAGTGTGAAACCGATTGCGATGAGCTACAGTGGCCTCCAAGCAGCACTTCCATCGGTGTTTGAAACTAGGATACTTGGAAATAAACTTTTTCAAGTCTCGTGTGATTCTTTCAGCCATGCCATTTCCTGCAGGATGGTAGGGCGCGCAGAGTCGCAAAACAACTCCTCGTTCCTTCGCCCACTCTTGCACACGCTTGCTTACGAATGCTCGTCGATTGTCTGATATTACTACTTTGATGTTCTTAAACATCTCTCGGCTCAAAAAGGGCAATCACACTATTTGGGCCTACCCTACCCAGTCGTGCGGCCACTATTCTAGTGCACTGGTCTATTGCCACTAGGAAAGACTGTGGTTTTATTAGTCCTGAAGCCTATTCCTTAAGCTCAGCAAAATCCACCTGGATGACGCCAAATGGTTTGTCAGAATGTCGAGGTAGGACCATCTCGCCTGTTCTCTAAAGGTACATTACTTTATGGACTTGACATTGATGGCAAGACTGGACGTACCGCTGGACGTCGTCTTTGAACTGTTTCCACTAGAAACGCTGAAGAATCTTGCGATAAGTTCGCCAGAACCCGTCGTGCCCGCCAGAGTCCGGGGAGTCATGATAAAGTTCCAAGATTCGAGGCATCATTGTTTCCGGGACTATGCACTTTCCATCGTGGAACTCCAGTTCTTCACTTCCCTCCCACATCAGAGTTGAGCTAACAGTCTCCTGGTATGGGGTCACCGCAAGTCTGAAGAGTGCGTCTGCATCCTTCAGGTGTTCTCCAAACCTGTGATGGACCACGAACACAAACTGTTAAAGTTCACTCACCCACCACGCAATTTTTCCTCTAGGCTCTGCGAGGTTAAGGATATACGTTAAGCCTTCGTGATCGGTAAAGAGCGTGGAGCTCCTGCCAACCCGGTAAGGTCTAAAATAGCATACGACCATAAGGACTACCAAAGCTTCTTTCTCCGTAGTCGTGTAATTCAGTTGCGCTTTCAAGAGTGCATACGAATAATATCCCACGACCTTTTGTTGCCGGCTCCGTGGAGCTTCTGAATCCCTCTGGTAAAGGACTGCGCCTGCCCCGTAATGAGAAGCGTCAGTGTTTAGCTCGGAGGGCAACTTGTAGTCTGGAAGTGTCAGAATTGGGTCAGACGAAATGATGCTTACAATGCTTTGATAAACGGCATCTCACTCTGCTGTCCACTGAAATGACATATGCTTCTTGGTAATTTGTGTGAGGCACTTTGTTTTCGTGGCATAATCTTAATGAAAGCCCGAAAATGCCCCGCAAAGCCGATGAATACCCGTAATGAGTGTAGGTCATACGGTTTCTGCATTTTTGAGATTCGTTCGACTGATTCCTGCTTTGTTGTCTTGGTTTGGTCATCAAATACTCAACCTACAAACACAACTTTTCTGTGGAAAAACTAACTTTTCTTGTCATTAATCTTAAGCTCCGCATCACTCAGTGCTCGAAGTACACTAGCAAGATGCTCTGAGTGCTCCTCCGCATTTCGAGAGTAAATGATTATATCGTCGGTGTACACTTTACAAAACTTCCCAAGGAACGGTCGCAAGACGTCATTCATCATCTTCTGGAACCAAGCGAGTGAGTTTTTCCATCCATACGGAAGTCGATTATAATACTCATAGATGTCAGAAGGCGCTATGAAGGCAGAGTATTTCTTGTATTCATCAGAAAGTGGAACTTGCCAAAATCCTTTACATAAATCAATACGCGAAAACACTCTGCAGCCACCCGTCTCCTCTATGATAGAATCTATTAGTGGCATAGGAAAAGGAAGAAAGCTTTGTCTGCTTCTTAATTTCCCTGTAACCCGTGCAGAGTAGGAGGCTTCCATCTTCCTTACGTGCAATAGTGATGGGCGACGCGAATGTAGATGTGGATGAACGAATTCTCAGTGCATCCAACATATTTTAAAGCTCGTTCTACAGCCACATTCTCTTCTCCCGCGACAAATTAAATGCCTTTTTTCTCGCCACTGAAGTAGCGCCTAACTTAAACGTTACCTCAAACATTGTAGTTGCCTTGGGATATCCCTTCAAGGATAACGATTCCGGGTAAAGCCTCTGAACATCTTCACACAACGATAGCTGCCACAGGCTCCTCGAAGAAGTTGAAGAAACGATGAGATTGTGCCGTTTTTCATCCGTAGTTACTTCTGCAGTCCAGTAGATATTAAGGCGAAGTGAACTGATGGCTGGACGTGATAGGAGTAATTCATAGGGTACTCCGTCGACTACTAGCGCCTGCGTAGCCATACTGTTGCCGAGACAGGATATGGTTAAACTTGTCTATTTAAAATGAATATCTCGCCTTCTGTCGTATCCATGAACTTCCTCAGCCCGTCTCTGTTGTACTTTCTCAGTCTCAACAATACGGGCATTTATAACTGTGATGCTTGCTCCGGTGGCAACTAACGCGCTCGTTTCCTTTCCATCAACAAAAACAGATATCTACAAGAGGTTTGCATGCGTCAAATGAACAGTTTCTCTTGATGTCTTCAGGCGGAAGCTGAAGCACTCTTTATCCCAGCATCTGACTCTTCGTGTTGGCTTTAGCCTCCTTGGTGAGTCAAAAAGGACACAGGAGAAGCGGTAGATTTTCCAGCTTGCAAGCAGGCGTCTTTCATAAGCTCGTGTGGCAGTTGGGCGCCTTGCACCAGGCATCATGGGCTGCCGCTGGGGTCCCGAGTCTTGCAGGTAGGAGAAACCTGCAGAAATTCTTCAACCGTTTTGGGCCCTCTCACTTTATTTTGCTTGTGAAGGTCCGGACTCAAACCATGAATGATAAGCGGAACCACAGACGTCTCGGGCAAGGCTGAGTCAGCCAGCTGGAGTAGCTTCCTTTTCTCATAAAAATAGCTGATTGCAGACCCAGACCTGTACTTGAACGCAATAGCTTTATGCCATAATAATACCATGTCCTCTCCAAAAGAGCTGAGAAATTGCTGCTTCCACTCCGTCCATGGCTCGTTGCTGTGAGCGTTGACAAGCAATTCGTACCAACTCGTGGCTATTCCTGATAGGAATAGAAGCATGTTTTTCACTTTATCTTCAGCACTGTGCCTTTAGTTTTCATTGCATGCATATTAATAAAATATTAGCCAGTACTCGAGACTACTGAAATTTGGATTATACATGGCTGTCTTCACGTATTCAAGACACGGCCTGTTCATTCCTCATTCAGTCACGTTTACAAGCAAATGCATTAATTCATTTTACTGTCTGTTCTGTTCCACTTCAAGAAGTTTAGTGAGCAGGTTGACGCCACTGTCAGACGAAGGAACGGTAGCAGGCTTCCTGCAGTTTCAAATTGGACTCAGAACAAACGTCTCAAAATCTGGAAGTTTCATATTCAGCTTCACTTTTTCTTTCGCAACTAAGTCATCCTAAGTGAGCTACGTTCAAGCGCTTATATAGTAGGCAAATGCGTCAGTGCTCACTGCTTCCGGAAGAGCTTCTTCCTCTTCATCTTGAGCCGTTGCAGCGATGATGCGGATGCCACGGCGTTGATTTGTTTCAATGATGAAGTCCACCCACATCTCGACTTGAATGTCCACAAAGAAAAAATGCGCCTGCACCAATTCGTAATAATACATAGTAGGGCTAGGCCATGGTGTCAGCGATCATAATTCTCACCCCTCCTCCCTTCGTCGTCTTCGTTGACACCCTGTAACTTCTTCACAACTTCCATGTACAATATATACATATATATATATATATATATATATATATATATATATATATATATATATATATATATATATATATATATATATATATATATATATATATATATATATATATATATATATATATATATATATATATATATATATATTGCACCATAGTGCCTCTTTGCTCTAGAAACGGAGTGACCGACACTGCCATATGGACAGGGTCCTGTCTTGCTGGTAGTCAATGAAGCCCTCTGGAAATGGCCAGTCCAAGACCGGGGGGGGGGGGGGGAGGCGAGGCAGGGTAGACGCTGTATAGGAAATATCTGTATGCAGCAGCGTTGAACCGTCCTTCGAGATGTGCCAAGTACCCGACTCCGCCCTTTGATATTGTAGCGAGGCTGAATAAGTGCAACATCACGCTTATATGTCGACACTGCGCATGACCCACTGCGGCACTACTTTGTATATATATCCCGTTGATTCTTGCAATAAAGTTATTCACTGCCTGACCCCGACTCGCCTACATGGTGGCAGCGGTTCACTATCGCTATGTCGGCCTCGTCACTGCTGCTTCCCCCGCCGAAACTACTGGACCCGTCAGCAGACGCATGGCTTGGATGGAAAACTTGGAAATGTGAGTTCACATTGTTCTCCACGGCTACCCAGTTAAGTAAGCAGCCCAAAGAAGTCCAAGCAGCAACGTTACTTGTAACAGTTGGAGAGGAGGATAGAAAAGCTTACAACGCCTTCAAATTCGAAAATGAAGCGGATAGGAACAACGTCGACATTTTGCTTCAGAAATTTGAAGAATTCTACAAGCTAGTGACAAATTTGACGTTTAATGAATTTCGTTTTGGATCAAGAGACCAAAAGCAAGAGGAGGGTTTCAATGACTGGATACCCGACCTCAGGGCTTTTAGCAAAGAACTGCGAGTTCGGGGACATAGAAGACCGTTTGCTCCGTAGCCAAATCATTCTGGGACTGGGATAGAAAAGCTTGCAGGAAAGGCTTATTTCCAAGAACCCGTCATACAGTAAGACCATTGAAATTTACCGGGCCCAGGAACTGGGAAAAGAGCAATATAAAGAAAATAGTGAAGGCGCAGACGCTGCACGTGCCACAGTAATTCAAGCAGTCACCAAAGAAAGGAAACCGTGTGGTCATTGTGTCTATACCACTCACCGTGGCGAAATATGCCCGGCTGAAGGGCAAACATGCAAGAAGTATGGTGGGCGTAATCACTTTGCTCAAGCATGTAGATCCTCGGTGCGACGACAAACCAGAGGCGTTAAAAAACGTGCTGCGCGAGGTACAAGCTGAAGAAGACTATTTTCTTTTTACAAGCCCTGACTGTCAGTGCATTCGAAGCGGCAGATCATTGGAGTGCAGCAGTTGACATTGAAGGCCGTAAGTTAACGTGCAAGCTGGACACAGGTGCTAACTGCTGCGTCTTTTCAAAGAAGGATGCTAAACTGCTGCCAAACAAGCCACAGCAAACCTGCCACGCCACACTGACCGCTTTTTTCGTTCATAAGACTACTGCGAGATGAAAAATTCGGCTGCGACTGTCAGCTAACAGCAGAGTGCACGAAGAGTCGTTTTTCGTAGTCGAACAAAATGTACCCGTGACTTTGAGCGGATCAGTGGCGGAACGCCTCGGGTTTCTTTGTCGCGTGCAAAACGTTCACGTCGAAGAGTTATACCCGGCAGCACAACCTTTCGCAGACGTTTTCAGTGGACTGGGACAGCTGAAAGGCGTGGAGCATACAATGCAGCTAAAGCCAGGAGCCGTAGGAGTCGTCCTGCCAGCCAGGAGAGTTCCAGTGGCCCTTCAAGACAAAGTCAAGGAAGAGCTTCTGCGCATGGAAGAACAAGGCGTGATAGCAAAGGTAAAGGGCCTGACGGAGTGGTCGAGTTACATGGTCACAGTCATTAAGAAACATAAAGTGTGGATCTGCTTAGACCCCATAGCGCTGAACAAGGCGTTGTTGTGAGAAAACTATCCTATGCCTACTCTCGAAGACGTTGTGCCGAAGCTTGCGGGCGCCAACGTTTTTTCAACCTTAGAAGCAGTATCGGGTCATTGGCAGATAAAGCTAGACGACTCAAGTTCCAAACTTTGTACAAGGAGTACACCGTACGGGCGGCACAGGTTCTTGCGCATGCCTTTTGGCGTTGCCTCTGTTCCGGAGATATTTGAGGAAGCGATGCACCGCGTCCTAGAAGGACTGCCAAATGTCGCAGCAGTAATGGATGACATTCTTCTCTGGGGCAAGACTAAGTAAGAGCACGACCACAATCTACAGCTTCTTCTAACATGCTGCCGAAAACAGTATCTTCGACTAAACTTGAAGAAATGCTTCTTTTTGCAGCGACAGGTGCGCTACCTGGGACACGTGCTCAGCGCCGAAGGCCTGCGTGTGGACGCCCAACGTTTTCAATACACTCTGGAAATGCCGACACCAAGAAACTTTAAGGAACTACAAGTGTTTTTGGGCACTATGAATTTTGTGCAGCGCTTTATCCCAAACATGTCTGTAGTAACAGCACCACTACGAACTTCGTTGCGAAAAGACATTGCATGGATTTGGACGGAAAAACAGCAAGATTGCGTGAGGCTCTGATTCAAGCACCTGTGCTCAGCTATTTTGATGCAATCAAACCCGTGACGCTATCAGTTGATGCAAACCAGCTGGGGGTAGGCGCTGTGCTTAAACAGAATGCGCAGCCTGTTGCTTTTTCCTCACGGACACTCACAGAGGCACATGCCAGATACGCTCAAATCGAAAAAGAAACTTTAGCTATTGTTCATGGATGCACCAAATTTCATGACTACATATTTGAACAGCATGCAGTAACAGTTGAAACTGACCACAGCCCCTTAGTGGCAATATTCAGTAAGCCGCTATACTAGTGCCCGCTACGTCTACAACGCATGCGCCTAACTCTTCAGCGTTATCGTATCATTGTGATGTACGAGCCTGGCAAAGAGCTGTTCCTCGCTGACGCCTTATCGAGGTTTCCTAGTAAATGATTCTTGGAAGAAAACGAGTAGTTTCAATTGAATGTTCTTGTATGTGTTTCAGCCTCTCAATGCTCCCTGCAAGATTTACTAGCAGCAACCAATGATCACGGCACCCTCGTAAAGCTACGGGAGTACGCGAATACAACGTGGCCGCTTCACAAGAAAGAAGTCCCGGAGCCACTTAGGTCGTATTGGGCGTACCGGGATGAAATACATGCACAGGACGGCCTCGTATTTCGAAGCAACAGGGTAATTGTACCACAATCAAAGATATGGGAAATGATGAGTCTTCTTCACGCAGCGCACGTAGGAGTGGATAAGATGAAGGCGAGAGTAAGAAACGTGATGTTCTGGCGCAATATTTCCAGCAACATTGAGCAGTTCTGTAAAGCCTGTAAAGTGTGCCAAAAGCAACAGCCTCGACACCCTAAAATGCCACTCCTGAGTCATGATGTGCCCTCACTACCATGGGAAGTCGTCGGCATCGACTTGTTCTCCTTTGAAGGCCACGAGTTCGCCCTTATTGTCGACTTCTACTACTTCTTTGAAATTCGAGAGTTTCGTACAACAACTGCAAGCTCTCTTAACACGTGGTGTTCTCAAATTTTCTCGGTCCACGGCTTGCCCAGGAAGTTGTGCACTGCCAATAGTCCGCCTTTTAACAGCAGTGAGTTTAAGGACTTTCTCAACACCTTGGCTGTTGATCACACCACCTCAAGCCCCTATCATCCGCGTTCCAATGGCATGACGGAGAGAGTGGTTCAGGAAGCAAAAAAGCTGTTAAATAAGTGTTCCGTTAAAATGCCTGTGTTCCAAATGGCATTGACTGAATGGCACAATACGCCACGTGATGATGTGCTCCAGTCCCCCGTGCAGAGGCTGATGGGACGCCAGACTAGGACTGTTCTGCCAGTACCTACCAGCCACTTGGAATCACGGACCATTCCCCCTGACGTGGTCCAGGGCCGCCTTCAAGAAATACGCGAAAGAGAGAGGACCTACTACAACCGTGGCAGCAGGAACTTGCCGCCTGTGAAGCCAGGTCAGCAGGTCACAGTGTACGATGCAAACCAGCGGACCTGGTCTCCCGCCATCTTTCTCCGACCAGCCGATGAACACCGCTCAACGATCGTCAGGACTGAAGACGGCCGGGAAATTCGGCGCACACGAGAGCACCTCCGCCTGGTGGACCCACAGCCTGAAGCGAGCCTCGTTCCCGACGACGTATCTTCCACAAAGCCCCCTCAAGAACTACGGAGAAGCACAAGACTTCGACGCGAGCCCTGTCGGTACCCTCAACAAGAGACACGGTAACCTCGTTTTAATTTCCCCTGTACAAGGGAAGATCTAGCAAGGCTGAATAAGTGCAATCTCACTCTTATATGTATGCACTGTGCATGACCCACCGCGGCACTACCTTGCATATATATCCCGTTCATTCTTGCAATAAAGTTGTTCATTGCCTGACCCCGACTCGCCTACAAATATGGTTTTCCAGAGGCTAATGGAGCAGCGTGCGCTGCGGGCCACTTGCTGAAGATTGCCTCCTTCAAGTCTTTGAAAATGAAGAAATGTTTTTCACTGACACATTTTTATTTGGGCGAGATATGCAAACACGAATTCCGAATACACTGGCGCCAAAGGGAAGCGTTGGCTGGATATGATTGAGCATTCCAATGACGTAGCACGCAAATGAGCATCAGCGTGTTTCGGCCGTCGACAGCCCTGCATCGATAAGGTTCTAGAACAGTCACTCAGTGAAGCCCCGCTGAATGATGTATTTTACAATGGAGAACCAGAAAATGCTATGTGACACGCAGTTTACTGCGTCTGCTCGAATCTCTCCCTCTGCATATGGCAAGGTAACTTCTCCAACGAAAGCAATGCACACCTAGAGTGACTATACGCAGGAATACATAGGTAGTGCTTTATCGTAGCTTAGAGGCTACTGACTACTTCGGTGTCTCGTTCACAAATATAAGGGTTAAAAGAAATGTCGGGCCAGTGAGCATACCTTGGTGCTGGTCCCATCGGGTCGTGAATGTAGACTCGCCCTAGACCACGACACCGCAGCACTCCTGTGCTGTCCATATGTCTGGTGCTCCTGAGCAAATACCAGCCGTTTGGCACTGTTCATGCCAGAGAGCAGTGGCTGCCTAGCCGGCAGGCGGCTTCGAAGGCCACTTTCAGAAGCCGCCGTCTCACCGAGTTTGAGTTAGCGATGAGGCCGCAATAATTTCGGATCTCCTTAGCGGTCAAAAGTGGGTCGTACTCGGCAGCATTCGGGATGCGTTCCTTTTGGTCGGACGCTGCTCTCGATCGGCATCCTCAAGGCTTGTTCTTTAGGCGGCCTTCATTGTGGCACGCATTCAGAATTCTGCCAATCAAGGAATGCGCGTGCTCAGTAACTGTCGCAGTTTAATGTTACATGCCCCAGTCATACGCGGGAATATTTCTATACGCTTTGCCCCAAATATACCCAGCATGGCTGATCCCATACGACATTCTGCATGGATAGTTCTCTCCTTTTATAAAAACTTGGTCACATAATTGATAAGGGTGGGCGCCTTGTCCCTTCTTTCGTTCCTTCTTAGTGTGCCGTTACCGCTGGCGCTTAATTTTTCGAAAGCTATGCACCAACTAGCCCTACAACGTGTTTTACTCTCTTTAGTACCCAGTCTATTAAATAGGACGGGCAACATCGGTCGCTGTCAGTATTTTTCGCCATTGAGGCTCGAAGCATAAGGTTATCTATTGGCAGCAGCAACTCCTCATGAGCAGTGAGCGCATCGGGTGAGGGGCGTATTAAAGAACGTTTGTACTGCTTGGTATTCCTCTAGCCGATTTTAAGCCGGCGAAAACGGTGATCTCGTGGACAACGACTTCCACCTCTATTTTTTTCACTGGCCTTTCGCTGACTTCATCCTAACAGAGGCCAACGCTCCTTCATATGACGGCGTCAATTAGACGACTTCGGCTGCGTGGAGACATTTGGTGAATGGGTGAATGTATTGCTAGGTTTTACGTGCAATATAACGATCTACTTATGACGCCGTAGGGCATGTTGTTAGGCCCACATATACATTAACGCCAGTGCAAGAAATGAACAGAAATCTTGTGCACCAAGCACTGTTTATTAAGTTGGTCACGCCTTTCAGGCATATTTCACATTTCACAGAGAGAACAATTTTGCAGGAATAAAATTCAAAATGTTATGGAACAGTAGAAGCACGTAAGTACAACAAACCGTGTGCCTCGAGAAAATGGCGCGAATTAGTACAATGTGTAGTATTTCTCTAACAATAATATTGCAACGCCCACACTCAAGAATATACAAGGTAAACTGAAATAACGCATGCGTATCTGTGCATCTGAAATACTCACTCAAGAGAAAGGTGCACCTTGTCGCTCTATTTTTTTCAATAAACATTAAGCACAGCGTGATTTGGGGAAAGGTGAGTGGAGCCTCGAGCTCAGCAGCGCAACGACGTAGCCTCCGACTACTTCAGCAGCCTGCCTGTTTAAAGACCTGTCTCTACGGATGTTGGCGGTCGTGGCGGCTCGAGTTGATATAATGAAGAATTCTTTGGACTGCTAAGCACGAGGCCGTGGGATCGAATCCCAGCCACGGCGGCCGCATTTCAATGGGGGCAACATCCTAAAACACCCGTGAACTTAGGTTCAGGTACACGTTAGGAAACCCCAGGTGGTCAAAATTTCCGGCCCCCACTAAGGCGTGCCTCATAACTACATTGTGGTTTTGGTATGTAAAGCATTATAGTTTTTTTAATAATAACGTAGTTCGCTACATATAGAGTCCCAAGCTGCAAAAGCGTATGCAGATGAGTCAATACGGAAAGTGCTTGCAATCTCTCGTTCTTTTTCCTCTTGCGTTTCTCCTGCGTTTTGATTACTTCCCTTTTTTGTAGGAAGTCCCTTACACGGGTGTCTGCGCCCGTTCTTCTCGTTTACCTGATCACGCAATACGCTGCGAACAAATTAACTCTACTCGAAAACATTAGGCCGCGCTATCACGTTGCAAAAGCGAGAAATAAAATTCCTTTGCCAGCCTCCCGTCAAAGTACGCCCGCGGCACGTCCGCTTCGAATGGCGCGGCAGCCGAAAGTGGTGTAGAAGCCATGGTGGCTTTAAGAAACCTTGGCTTGCAGCGCTCCAGCGGCGCCACCGCGAAACACAGACCGAATGACTGTCGGCCGAATGCAGCCTTCATGTGTCGCCAACCCTCTTGCCCCCAGCGTATACCACAATGCGACAGCTTGCCTTCACGAGCGTTCCCCGACGTCGTAACGAACTTCGGCGGCCACGCGTCTCCGAATGTCGCGTTAGATTTGCTGAGCACTGTACCTTGCTGGCGCGAACGTGTGCGGAAGTACAACATATACCTTCATTCGTCTAGGCTTCCCGCCAAGTGCCTTATGATCTAATTGATTTTTCAAAAAATACGTTGCGTCAGAAAATTCGCAAAATATGACTTACGAAGAAGCTGCAAACACGACAGCCTTCGAACTGTAATTCGAATACCTGAGACAACATAAGATAAACTCAGATACAAAGCCCTTTTCTAGCTGCCGTTTAAGATCTGCCTGAGTGGTCGCGGCCGTTAGGTGGCGGCACTGTCTTTGGATTAGCACGAGTGACGTTACATCGTGCTGTTTTAGTTCTGATGACATATATACATAAGAAGTATAGGTTTACGTACAAAAGGCAAGAAGTGCCGGCCCACTGGGATAACTTAATGGCTGCGTGGTTGCGCTGCAAAGCTCGACGTCTCCGGTTTTACCGCGGCCGCCCAAGCCGCATTTCAAAAAACGCGAAGTACAAGAACGCTCATGCACTTTGATTCAGGCTCGTATATACCGCCCACTACGGCCTGCCACATATTCACAGCGCGGTTTGGCACGAGAAAATCCGTGATATCATAATTTTTAAGATGTATAATCATTATCATCATCATCATTATCGTCATCGTCAGCAGCAGCAGTGGCAGCAGCTGCCTATTCAGGTCCGTTGCAGGACGAACGCCTCTCCCTGCGATCTCCAATTACCCCTGTCCTGCGCCAACCGATTCCAACCAGCACCTGCAAATTTCCTAATTTCACCGCACCATCTAGACTTCTGCCATCCTCTACTGCGCTTCCCTTCTCTTGGTACCCATTCTGTCACCCTAACGGTCCAATGGTTATCTAGTCTGCGCATTACATGAGCTTCCCAGCGCCATATTTTTCTCTTATGTCTATTAGAATATCGTCTATACCCGTTTGCTCTGTTATTATATACGCCTTAAACGTGCCGGTATTCCCTGGTGGAAGGATTTCCTCTTGTGGTGTATTGTATATTGCTGTCTACAAATGTTGAGATCTGGAGCATTAGGGAATGTACCTCCTGCCTGAATAAATTAACTGAAAGAATAGCGGAGCACCACTGCCTTGATTATTAGCCTGCATTGCCCTATTCTTTCTTCGTAGCAGATAACGCTATCATGATGCTTTGTGCCATAGAAATGCGTTCCGCATCGGCGCGCGTCATAGCGCAACCACTTATGAGGGTTCTTAGCCCGAGCAAGATTGGCTTCACCAAAATTGAAGCCAAGAAAAGGTGGCCAAGCACGTGAATACGAGGCAGTGCGCTTTATTTTCTTCTACCAGTGATGGACTCCTATGCAATGTTTCCTCATGCACCACACAGTTCACAACGTTAAGGGAAACGCCAGGATAACATCTCCAGCACATCCTTAAAGCTTGTTTCTTGCTGTCTCTACCTCTTGAAATCAGACGCTTAATTCACGGGGAAAAATCACGCGCAAAAGCCGACACGAAGAGACGGCAACCAAACGGTCGCGCGCGCAGAGCGACATTAAGAGGTCGGTGCCCTCGATACAGCATGTCGCCGTAGTTGGATATTCTTTGAATTGATCAGTACGAGCGAATGAATCATAATACAGACTGTCGTAAAAGCATACCGCGCTACAAATCTCGCGTGTTCGCTTATAACGACCAGCACGTATGCAACGAGCCAGAAAGCTGAGACGCCACCCGAAGGCCCCGTCTTTTCGTAAGGGACACCTCGTAGTAACCACAACTTGCAGTGCAGGTGAATATTAGAAATGCGCGTAGGTACCTACAGTTACCTCACAAACCCTACATGAAAGAAAATGTCGCTTGATTAGAAATGTCGCATGTCAAAAACGCATAGAAATCAGAGGGCCGAATCTGAACCACGAATTTTTGTCTGCCTTTATGGTGTGTCGGTGCTGAATAATAAAAATAATAATAATATACCTTTATTCATAAAAAAAAGTGGTACAAAGTGCCAAGGCATTAGGAAAGAAGTTGCTACAAAAGCAACTTTTCTGGTCCTAATGACCAGAAGGTCCAAAAGGCAGCAGACAGCTAGGAGCGAGAAAAAAAAGAAGAAAATGAAAGGAAAAGAGGAACAATGAAAATGGAGACGTACCGAAAGAGGTACTTACGGTGGTACGTACCGCTTTCGCAGTCCACAGCTTCATTCGCTTAGCTGCAGTTTGATGGATTTGTTGAACGACAGAAATTTCTCAAAACCTCCATCAGAAAAATGTGTTAAAAATTGACAACAAACGCGAAATAGCTCTC
This sequence comes from Dermacentor albipictus, assembly GCF_038994185.2. NCBI lineage: Eukaryota > Metazoa > Arthropoda > Arachnida > Ixodida > Ixodidae > Dermacentor > Dermacentor albipictus. The sequence continues at coordinate 491,701,966 of NC_091821.1, forward strand.
GTTTCAAGTTCGACGGACTTTTACCCTGCTTGTTTCTTTATTTTAGCATGTTGGCGCCCAAACATTGCACCGATTGGTGCGACGCGTCGTAGAGAGAGAGGGTGGTGGGCAAATCTTTTTTCCGGAGGGACGAAAATCACGCGATGTGAAACAGGCTTTACTCGGAGGCCGCAAAGTGCACGGGCACATGCTGGCCCGGTCGGAATTTTAACGCGCCACGTCGTTTGACATGCCGCACCTAAAATCTATCCCACATATGTACGTGAGGCAATCATCAACAGCTCGCAACCTGGCAATACCTTGCCGTTTTGTGCCGACCTACTCGTAAGAACAGTGGGCAAAGAAAGGTTACAATAATGTGCTTCATTACACAAATTGCGCTTTGCTGACGGATATTTGTTGCAATGACACTATTTAGGTCACGTTTGTTCCACAAGTGCGTGTTTCAGTATTAAAAAATGTTGGGCCCCTTTACGTCTGTGGGGGTAGTAAACGTCGTAGTGGTTAGAAGTTTCTCGAATTAGCAACTTGCCGCTTTCAGAATGCCTTATATGTAGAAAAGTAAGCTTCGGAATGGTTTGCTTTGCTTTTATAGTAGCGCTCTTGATGGCGTATATTTGTTGCGATGGGATAAGCCGGTATGATGCCTTTCATCACTGAGTATTTCTGTAGATAGCTTGGCCGACAGCCGAGACACTTATAAAAGCATACACAGTAAAGTTGGTAACGCTTGTAATTGTCTTCCAGTCTGCCAAGGTCAGCATGTATGGGCGACGGCATTCGTGGTGCTTTTTCCGAGATGATCCCCGAATACCGCCACCGCGCGGTGGCGCTGCCATGGCTCACATTGTTTTCAGACGTCCGCGCACGTTTCGACATATCTACGAGCGCACGCCTCCGGTGTGATGTGTGCGCTGTGCGGCAGCGCATACCTCACATTCTTGCAATCACCGTCATTGGTTCTACTTTCAAATGAAACTGGTTTTCAGAAAGTAAAGGGCTGCGTGCATTCATAGAATCGTGTTTATGATTTCACAACAACGCTGGCACAGCTTTTTAGCATACACGCTTCACGTTGCTGTTATGACCATTTCCTCTAAAAAGCTGCATCCACCAATTTCTAGAGAGACAAGGCGAAGGGGATGGCTTCACGTAGATTTGGCTTCGAAAGCTGGCTGCGTAACGTAATGCTTCCGCCTAGTTCATTTCCTTCCTCCAAGAGCTTTGCCCTCTATACACATGATACAGTCGCAGAACGACGATGCATATGTACATGTGGGCGTATGCATGCCAAGCATTTAAAGCAGGCAGTGAATAGGGTAGACTGTATTTATGTCTTGCGGCATGACACCGTAGCCAGCGACAATGACACAGCAAGCAGTTGCCAAAATATGCACTGTCCAGCAGGTCTGCCGATACAGTAGTCTTTTCTGAACAGTAGACTTCGAAATATCAATCCTTCGTTCGTTTAGAGGTTTCTTTTTTTTTGTCCTTATAGTTTAGCCCAATCATACAAACATTGCGAAATGGCAATGGAAACACTGCGAAATTGCTCACCTATGCGGGCATCAGCATGATCCATATTTTTGCAATCACTGATATATTCCTGAAATTCTTCTTGCGCAGTGTCATCAGAATCCTTGGCTGCAGCGGATCAGATACGACAGAGTGTTTTCTCCACGCTCGCGTCTCACCTCGCCAGTGGTTCCTCGATTGTCAAGAGTGATGAGGAAGCTGTTAGCGCTATCATCGTGACCATGGGCTTTCCGGATGAAACGGTCAAGTACATTAACGAACATTTGCGCCAATTCAAGTTCAACTTCGATGCCAATGGATACCTGGCGTCTTTGGCAGCCGCGCGGACTGTGAAGTGGTGGCCATTACTGTGGGTCGATTATGATGCGGCAGCCCGGATGACCGAATCGGGAGCGACAAACGCCCTGTGCGACGGCCCTCGACGTCACATCTACCTCCCTCCCGGCCTGCTCTCTTCGCCATTGCTTTACGCCAAAGGATCGCCAGCCTACAATTACGGAATCTTTGGAAATGTGAGTTGCACCAAGAGGTTCACAAGTTTGCACTTTCACCACAGAGAGCGAATACTAAGAGCTTTTGTGAAAACGTAATGCGGACATTCGATACATGGGTGTGTCGAAGTTACACTTTGTTTTTTCAAGGCCTTGTATAGTTCGCAGGAACGGACCCTTAGCTTTTTTTCAGTCTTCATAACCACAAGTAACAGACCATATGCACGGCATGAAAGCTCTGTGTCTTTGACATCTTGCTCGGCATAGCAAAGATGACGGACTCCGCAACCGAATTATAATCGAGATGTCAGCATGCGGGCTCTTGAAGTCATTCATGCCATCCTACATTCCCCACACCGTCCATGCTTTGAAAACGCATCCTTCATATTCAACAGTGCTACTAGTAGAAGGGCGCCTATCTTAGTGAGGGCAAGTTAGATGTGTGGATAAGCCTTCTTCACAGAACTTCATATATCGCCTAATAAAACACAATTTATTCTGAACTCTGAAATGCAGCGTTCTTTTTTCTTTTTGGGACAAACGTAATAAAACAAACTCAAGAACATATGTGCAGCTTTAGTAATGCCTGAAAGCGATAGGAGAAAGAGGGAATTTTCTTTTCGGGATTTTTCAGGGAACGTGGTACGCGGGAGATCACGTGAAGCTTACATGGCAGTGCGTTTGCCAACATGGTCCCGTGCAGTGATGCTTTGCACTCTGAGTTTGCATGCAGTTTAGTTTACTCGTCGGTCAATGTCCATTTACTGCGATAGCAAATTATTAGACAGACATACGAATTAAGGCTACCGTGTTGATCAGCTGTATAAACTAATGTAAACATTCGCTTACAAACTAAAGTAACAGGAACGTTGTCACGCGCGCACAACCAAACACGAAAACATCTCACTAAATGACTGCGGCCATTCGCTGTCGGAACGCTGGTGCGGTGAAGAGCGACAGCATCAGTGAGCGAATTCTCCTTCCTGCTGCCTGTCGCTTTAACACAAACTAAGAGCTCAACAACACGGCGCACACTGTGCCATCAGCTATCTCCGGTCGGCTAGCCTTCGAACCAAGCGCCGATTGCTCAGCACATGGCCGCGCTCAGCAGCCGCACCTGGAGTAAAAGAGGAGATGCGCACTAGCCAGCCCCCGTCCTAGCGTACACACATCTTCCCGCTCCTTCCTTGCGCACGTGAGAAGACGGCGTGCACCGTCCACGCCTTCCTTCATTGCAAACTCGAGAAAGCGCCGCATACTTCTCAGCTCGCCCTCGCATACTTTCGCTCGCACCTACGGCATACGGCGCACGGCCGAGACGTTATACCACTTAATCCACTTAGACTTTGTACGGAGCATCACAGTGACGGCGGACATTTGTCGGGATGGTCCGTACTTTTGCTATCGCAATAAGTGCTACGGGTTCGAGCGCGTACGCCATCACTAGCTGAGAGGGTTTAACAAAGCTGCTGTTACGTGTGATACTTCGCCGAGGTTATCGTGGAAGGTTGCCTTCTGAATTTCACCCGCCTAAAGGTTTTCACCATTTTGTAAAGTTCGTGCAGCTAAGTAGCACAGACACTATACTCTTAGAAATACTTACACCCTTTGGGCCTTATCTTGTCCCACAACAATAATCGTCATCTGTCTTGCCCGAGTTTCCTTTCTTGAAAACTCGGCGCTCTCTACTTTCCTGTCGAGAATGCTGCGTCACACTGATAACGCGCATGCCGTTCGTGACTGGGAAGTACCGGGCTCGCAGCGTTAAAGAAAGGAAACGCGGTCAAGACAGATGACGATTATTGTTGTGTGACAAGATACGCCCCAAAGGGTGTATATTTGTAAGAGTGTACACCACAGTAAGGGTGCTAAGTACTTATTTTACTGTGTTGCTCCAAAATGTTAAGGAGCTCACGACTGTTCATACGATATACGGTATTGATTCATTGATCAGCTGCACTACTAAATCGAAATTAACACAAATATCAGAAAGGAAGCGTAGAATAGGTTGGAAGCGGCGGCAAACAACCTTTAGCCCCGCACGAATTTTAAGCATCCTCATGGGAGTAACATTTATTAAGCAATCAATCCACGACAACGCTGTCGTGGCTTCACATATCTCTAAGTACAAAAATTCGAACAAACACCTCATATTGGCAGGAATGCCAGTCTTGAAACGATAATCTGTCTCGCTCACCTTACACTGAGCCTTAGTGCTATGAGTCAACTACCGTCGGAAGGCCTATTACAAACCTTTACCTATGTTCCTTCACCGCATCTCAAACCTGGCTGTATCCCCGCCAGAGTCGGAAAGACAAGGCAGAAGTCGCTTCATTGTAGTACGTAACATAATTTATCTACTAGGAACAAAAAGCGCAGGACACATGGTACATTAGCAAGCACTACATAAAGACTGATCAATATTACCAGTAAACAGTCGTAACACCTAAAGAAATATAGACTTTGACACCCAAGGAAGATGTGGAGAGCATTACTTCTCGCCGAGGATGTCGCTCATTTACGTCGCTGAGTTTAGTGTTGCGGTGGAACGTGACTGAATTGCGAGCTACTGGGGTTTGCACGTTGCCTCGCTGCAGCCGCTGCCGCTAGCCGCGTGCTCGCTCTGCCTTTCGCGTTGTCGGCGACTTGGGTGGTGAACGTTGTTTATCTGCAGCAGCTCGCTTCGCACGTTTCGCTGCGTTAAGGTAGTCTCGTACTTCGCGGACAGTGAAATGGCACCTCCTGCCCAGATTTGGTGTCTCGCTCGATGACCTAAGAGCGAGGGGTTCAACTTGGGGCAACGCAGACTCCATAGCGTCGACAGTGGCGCCATTCCTATGACGCGCCATCAAGCGAATCGCCCGCTAGGCAGAGCCCAACCACGCGCACAGTATCGAAGATATTCATCGTTGTCGCGTGATTTAACGGTAGTGCAGTGGTTAGCGCACTCGGCTACGGAACGTAAGTAGCGGCCATGGGGAGTGGCGGTGGGGCAGTGCCCACTGTGGCTACTGTGTGTTTTGTAGTTAAATGAAAATGACGTAACTTGTGCGTCGGTTTTCCCACGGCTTTCTGTCACGCCTTTCTGGTGACGGTGGGTCGTATAATGGACCAAGTAATGCCATCACACACACACAAACACACACACACACACACACACACACACACACACACACACATTGCCCTCGAAATACACATTTTATCTACGAGCTTCCCATATGTTCTCACCAGCCCTGCGGGAAAGAGCGAGATCGTCTTCTATGCACGCCATGTAGGCGCCTTGGCTTGAGTGCGCATCACACCCAAAAAGCGACCGCTGCACAGCTCCTACTCCGACACAGAAGTTCCCGCTCCTTAACAGTCAGATGAATATAATTTCAGGCAAATTACAGCACTTGAGTCACATGCAAAATTGCGCGTGAAGTCAGCTTAAATCAGTATGGGCCGTCGCCTTCAGTGCACTCTTCAGTTTACTCTTCGGCACCCCTTTCACGAAATATTTAGCAGGCTATGCTGCCCATGCAACATTAATGTTCGCATTAACGGGGAAGAATCCCGCCGCGTGCTTCAGGCAGTAGATAGTGTGTCGCGAAGGCAGTCAAGCGACAATCTTTTGTTGTCGCGGAGCGAATGCATCTCGGAACTACTTTTCGCGGGCGGCCTCTTACCGCCGGTCGGGAAAATTAATCAGGAAGGACCGTTTCATTCGCGAGTTCAAATGGCGCCAATAGATATGTCATCTTCTCTGCTCATCGCTGATCACAGTTACACATTGAATCCAATTGGTAGCAAATGACTAGCTTGCCGCGGGGGAAAAAACGTGCGCAAGTGTGGCCGTGTAATAGCTGGAACGTTCTGCCGACTGCGGCGAGCCGAGTCCGTTTTTATCGCTTTTGTGAACGTACATTAACGTACATTTACATTTCTTCTTAATTGCGTAAAATTATTCTACTATATCAACTAGTCAAAAGCACCAGCCACCGCAACTCCAACTGCTAAATATCCCAACGTTTCAGACAATCCATTCATCGTTTAAAAACATTTGCAATACCAGCTGAGGACCCACGCAATATTTTATTGCAATATACTTTCTCGTAAAGGTTTAAGCCTGGGCCAGTCAATTATATACGATCTCGATGTTTACACAAGCTTTGTGGTCATTTTAGATACTAGCTACGGAGCTACTGGGTCTCCTGTATATCTACAACAACGGGACTATGAAGAGCGCCACGGATCCATACAGCAAGATGTGGAACCAACAAGCCAGGCATCACTTCGAGTCAATAACTCGCTGCCTTCTTCATCAGGAAAAAGAGGTATATGGCGTTTTTCGCTTAGTTCACGCTAAATATCCGTAGGGAGAGGGTAATGGAGGGGCCATACATTTGCACTGCAGAAGCATTGAAAAACGGGCGAGTGAGAATTTATCCAATTTTAAGAAGTGTTCCAATTAGAAACGAAACACGAGAGAGAATACAGGACAAGCGCTTGTCTAGCAATTACAGATTTTTGTTGGAAGAAAAAGACTATTAGACAGTGATTATGAACTCATTTGGGCGACGTGTAAAAAAATCTTGGTATCATCACGAGTGATCAGTTAATGCTGTCTCATCGTTTGGTAGGAAAGCTAACAACTGACCTATACATTTGTCCTTGTTCTTGACTATGTTATATTGCTCAGCAATTTCACGTCTGCGCTGATACCTCAATCGTAATGAAACAACGCGATAAACACACTCAGCGCTTATCGTGCGAGGTCAGCTCTTGTACTTGTTGCGCAGCCAAGCGTCAGATACCATTGCGATTCAGGGAAAAAAACTGAATCCGATGATGAGACAACGGCTGTTGTAGCTCATGATTAATGTTATTTGCGCGCCGCTTGGAACTAACACTGGAAGACCACGGAAACAAGCGCAAAGAATTGTAACCAATTAGCCCAAAGCAGTACCCTGCTGAAGCGCCACTCGCAGTATGAAGTATGAGCAGCCACGCGACTGACGTCTAGTACGCTATTTGTGAGCAAAACACGGCAACGCAACCTATTGGGAGTGTGCATTGATAGGAAAGAGTGCCTTAAATTTTGGTGTCAATAACGAAAGTCAAGTTTGGAGAAGAGTACATATTTGGGCTCCTTGGTTCCTGATTACGAGCCCTAAACAACTGCGCTAAACAGGACGAGTGAAGGGACACAGACAACAGCGCTGCTGTCTGTGTCTCTTAACACGTCGTGTTTTTTAGCGCTGTTTTTATTGCTCGCAAGTTTGGAGGTTTCTTAGCGTGTATGCGCCAAGTAGGGCACGTGACTGGCAATACTACTTTTTCTCATTGACCCAGCACTTCCGCACTGATCGTGTATTGGTTTTCTTAGGCCACTTCAATTGTTTGTGTAGTGCACAGGAACGGTCGTCTATAAGACAACAGCATGATACCAACGTTCACACCTTTGAATGCCGTGACATGTGACTATCGCCTTGCTGATTTAGGGCCACAGGAAAACGTCCCATGCGGCTACACACACTTTCGAAGTACATCTCTTGCAAGGCATGATCGGATTTATATACCCTTACCTGTCCTTCCTAGAATGTACGGCGACAATTAATGGGCACGCTGTGTTTTTCAGTGATCATTGTTCAGTGCATCTTTGTTTTGGCAACCGGCAATTTCAATGTTCACTGATGAGCAGCAATTTATGGAACAATAACACACTGTTACTCTCTGATATGCCTTTTCTCAAGCGCGTCCCAGAAATCTTTATTGAAGTATCAAGTCGCAGTTATTTATCTATCTTTGCGCAGTGGGAGATATTCAATCAACAAGTTGAAATGACAGCCAATAAAGAAGCTTCCATAGTCTCCTCTGAGAAAAAAGGAAAACTTAAGAGTTGTGTAAGCCGCTAGATGAGCTACACGTACTTGAATGCCTACATCCTGGCAAATGGATTCAAGGCATTCACAATATTATGGCTCAGATATATAGAAGGAACAATGAGAGATACAGAGGTGCACTAGCCCGTGCGCGTACACGTCAGTATATGTAGCTACACCCTTGTAGTTATTCATTTGGTGATGAGCGTTGGCATGCTCTGTCGAAGCAAGTGTTCGAGATAGAATATGCCGCAGCAATTGTTAATGACCACGCTAGAATAAATAAAGCGTTCACTGACCAATATGAGGATATTTTTCCATGTAATAAAGTAACTTAATGTGAAGCGGTAACGGAAAATTTGTTTTATTACTGCCACAGCTCAGTGACGAAGGACATGCTGAGAAGTTGAAGCAACAATTGATTCGCTAGCTGAAAGCAAAACTTCAGGGCATGATGGCTTGAGTGCAGAGTAAGATCAGTGATTTTGCTCTATATTCACTCGTTTTCTCCTTAATGTGTACGAAGATGCTTACAGAATTGGATACTTACCCACCAGGCTGTGCCAAGGGCGCACAGCACTTATTCCAAAAAGGAGCGATGCAACCATGTTGTACAAAGTAGATGGATATCAACTTGCAACGTGGATAATAAAATATTTGCGAATATATTAGCTAATTGCCTTCAAGATGTAATTCGGTCAGACGTGGGAGACTATCAAACATGTTGCATTGCAGGAAGATCAATCCAGTCAAATATCCACGCTGTGCGGTGTGCTAGAGTGTGTAACAGAAAGTGTCGGTTCGATCAGAATAGTTAAGGTGGACTTAATCACTGCTTCTTGTGCCGTGTGTAAGAGCACATAAACAGTGGGTATGTTCTTTTTAAAGGCACCACTATCTGTTACGGTAATAGCACAAGAATGTTAAGGGTTAATGATTCTCGATTCCAATCGATCTACCTCAGAGCATCTATAAGGCAAGGTTGTTCCTTGTCAAATCAAAATTATCAAATCAAAAGGGTAATTTCATTACACAATAATATGAAAAGTGCGTACAAAGATATTTGGTCCCATAGCCTAAAGTGGCTAGTGATGGGTCCAATAGAAAAAATGTATTCCAATAATTATCAGTCTTATACAAACAAAATAGCGAAAGTATCACACATAAGCGGTAAATACTATATATAACCCCAGAGCTACGCTAAAAACGAACAAAACAAAACAAACAAAACTCAAGAACGTGCTAGGTAAGATAAGAAGTGGCATTTACATGTAATGACAAAATTTCTTCTGACTTTTATTTCAAGAGGAAATTATTCCACGGCTTAAGATCAGAGAATAGAACTAATCTTTCGCCGTACACATTCGAACATAAAGGGAGATTAAGATTACCGATGCGTGCATGCCGTGTGTTTGACGACGGAAACGTGAAGATGGTACTCGGCAGAGGCGTGTTTGTGTTTATTATTTTATTTACTAAGCAGGAAATCTCGTAGCACATATGTCAGTAAACGGCAGTACACGCAGCCTCTGAAAAAGAGGATGAGAGGGATGACGCACCGAAGAGAAAGTAATCGCACGAACAGCTCGTTTTTTTTTAATCGGAATAATGGAGTAAGGTATGTTATCTACGTTTAGCCCCACCACTCGCAAGAATAGCTAAGGTGGCAGTGAAATTGGCAGATATATAATATCCGTAGCAATGTCAAATCAAAGTATTGACGTGCTCGTATACGAGAGTGTAACAGATGAATCACTTTTTGCAAACGGTATTGATTTGGTCTCTCCAGTTAAGGTTACTGTCAAATATAATGCCTAGATATTTAATAGTCGGAACACACCCAATGGTTCAATTGTTTAATGACATGCTAATAGAATCGTAGTTCACAGTTTACATTCGTCAATGGAAAATAAAGTGTTTTGTCGGCATTTAGTAATAGTTCATTTTCAAGAAACCACATTGAAACAGCTAGTAGTTCATTGTATACAGTATCTTGCAAGGTTCGAAGTGAATTACCTGTGAATAAAATTACAGTCTCGTCCACATACATTAATGCTTTATATGATTGTAAAATTCGCGGAAAATAATTCACGTATAGAGCGAATAAAATGGGACCCAATACGGATCCTTGCGGTCACCACATGTGACATCGCGGTCACCACATGTGACATCCCTAGATTCGGATAAAAAACCATCAATTAGTACTTTCTGCTTTCGCGATGTGAGATAACTGAAAAACAAGTCGTGAGCGCCATCGATAACACCATAGCACTCCAGTTTTTTCAGTAGTGCCGAGTGACGAATGGTATGAAACGCCTTTTTATGTCGATAAAAATTCCAATAACAATCTTTTGATGGTTGAGGGCAGAGTTGAGTATCTGAGGTAAAGCAAGCACAACTGTTGATGTGGACTTCCCTGGGACGAAATTATGCATTATTTCCCTGGGATTTCCCAGGGATGAATTATGACCTCCGCTTTCCCAGGGGCAAATTATGTTATTCTTACTAAGGAAGTCCTTCTGCTGGTGAGCGATTAATTTTTCAAAGATATTATTCACTATACTGAGTACGGATATTCATCTATAGCTGCTGGGAATATTATGGTTGCCCGTTTTGTATATTGGTACAACTTTGGCCAGCTTTAATACATCTGGATTGGAATTCGCATTTAATGAATGGTTAAATAAATGACAAAGTGGAGCAGTCCAATATATGGCTTGTCTTTCAGTACCCTAGCTGGTGGACCATCAATTCCTATGGCTTTGTTCAACTGTACATTTTTATAGCAGACGTCACTAGCTCTTCTGTTATGGCCTGAAAGCTAAATCTGGTTTCACTTCTTTCAACATAAGTGGTGGGCCATGCTCTACTAAATTGTTTCGTAATGTTTTCACCAACCATGACAAATCGATCATTAAAATCATTTCTAAGGCTATTTGTGATGTTGTCAGGGATAATTTTCTTTTTGTTACTGAGCCCTGTCACTTCTCTGACTATTTGCCATGTTTGTTTTGTTTTGATTTTGTTTTGACTATTTGCCATGTTTGTTTTCCTTTGCAAGACGCAAGTTGTTGTTTATTTCCCTATTGTCGTCCTTAACTTTGGTTACTTCGCTCTTTAGTGTTTGCATTTCTGCTCGAAATGCCTCAAAACTTTCATTGATGAAGTTTCTTGCTTCTTTTACAGGGTCCAGCTCATTTCTTATCAAGCTCATTAGGTCGTGCTTTATTTCAGCACATTTGTCATCAAGTTTACTAGTCAATCTAAAGCCCCTCCATCCACGCCCCACCGCCGACCAGGTTAAGTACCGCCAACCTCCTTTTCCCCTCACACCAAATCCGCTTCCGGCATTTCCGCTTCCGGCATTTCCGGTTCCGGCATGTCCGGTTTTAAGATTTCCGGTTCCGGCCTTTACGCTTCTTAGAGTTACGCTGCGAGAACTTCCACTGTGATTGCAGACGATGGTGAGACGCCCGTGCTTAGCAGCCGGTGCTAATTTGAGTAGCTCGCTCTAGGCATTCCACCAAGCGTCATTCGTGTGCATCTACGTGCTTGTTTGCGTACGCTGCGCCCGCACGCTTTGCCTGTCGTCCCCTTTCTCTGACAAAGTGCGGAGAGCCATGGGCTGGGGCACAACACACGAACATAATTCGCCGTACACATCTGCTCGCGTCACAACACTAACACAATTCGCCGTACACCTTTGCACGCGTAACAACACGCGCGCACGCACCAATTCACTGCACACCTCCGCTCATATCGCACAAGAAAAGCACACTTGTTTTCACCATGTCACTGAATGCCCTCCACGCAAATTTGAACTTGTTATATTTCATAGCCTCACGTCATTGCAGTTCTTCACGCAGTGCACGCACTTGGGACGTTCGTTACCTTCGATCTGCCGTACGAGACAAGTTCCACCTCAGAATCAACAGCATAAACTCTATGCGTCTGCCGTACAAATTGGCGTCGCGAACACCTTCACTAAAGTCCCTCCATACGTGCTGACTGGAAGGAATGTATGCTTCAAAACAAGAAGAATTCAAAGGGGACAAGCTGTTGTATTCCGCTGAAGTAGTAGTTTGCGGTCGCTGTTTTCCAAATGCACGAAAAACGGGAGCGCTCTCCAAGCACCCAGGCACTACGTTCCACTGTACGTTGTCTCTCGTGGCACAACCCGTCGCAGGTTGACGCGAAGCAGCGAACACGACCAGATCGCCGATTACAATAGGCGGTGGTTCTTGGATGGAATCGCATTAACAGTTTCAACCGCAGCTGGTGCAATTAATCCCTCTCCGTAGACGCGAAAGTAAACAACGCTAAAAAAGATAGGGTCACTTCCACTCGGAACAGGAAGCTGAAGCTACGTAAGTTCCGCTTGACGCCGGAAGCTGAGGGGGTGAGTGGGAGAGGAGCGGTTGGCGGTACTTAACCTGGTCGGCGGTGGCGCGTGGATGGAGGGGCTTTAAGTCAATCTACCAAAGCCTTGGAAAGTTCTTTCACGGTAGTAGGAGCCTTTTCACTCATATTGCGCGCACATTAGGGAGCAGTCCGCCAGCCTAAGTAATTATTATTTAAGTAACGATATGAATAGAATGCACAAGCACAAAATAAGTACTTCGTTAACGGCTGTTCGTTTGTTATGGCTGCCTGGACTGCTCCTGTGTGATGCTGCTCTCAGTCAGGGAACAATTTAAGTACCCGGCTGATGACGTCAGGGCTCATGAGGATGCCCAGAAGCATTTGTGGGTCCGGCGGGTTCTTTCCAACGGACAGTTGGATGGTCCCCTGTGGCTGCGTGATCTGGAAGGGTGACTGAGCGTAGGCGCTCTACGTAAAACGGTGACGGGTGATCTGCGCAAAATAGGTACTTCGTTAAAGGCCGTTCGACTGTTGTGGCTGCCTGGACTGGTCCTGTGTGATGCCGCTCTCAGTGAAGGAACCATTTAAGTACCCGGCTGGTTACGTCAGGGCTCATGAGGATGCGCAGAAGCATTTGTGGGTCCGGCGGGTCCTTTCTAATGGTCAGTTGGATGGTTCCCGTGTCGCTGAGTGACCAGACAGAGTGACTAGGCGCAGGCGGTCGACGTAAAATGGCGACGGGCGATCTGCACAAAATAAGTACTTCGTTAAAGGCCGTTCGTTTGTTCTGGCTACCTGGACTGCTCCTGTGCCTTCTGTTATTCGCTTTGTGCTTGGAAACGCTTCGTGCCCGAATTCTGAAGTGCCATGCCTTTCATGGATTCAGTGTGTTGTCTAATCAGATTCGTGTACTTGGCTATGCAAATAACATATCCTTCTTCTGTGCTGGCAAGAATAGTGTGAATATTGTCTTGCCAAAACGCAACAGTTTTGTTCAGCTTCCAGTGCAGCAGGGAACTTAGAGAAGAGTTCTGGGTTTTGGTTCGGTCTATGGTGTACTGTATCCGTAATTGTGTAATGGTGTACGGTGGTCTGTGGTCGTATGGGAAAAATAAGGATGGGCTGAGGTGTGTTTGGCAGGCATTCTCAGATCATGAACAGGTTGCCATTATCCCTCAAAAGAAAAGTGCATGACGGCTGTGTCTTACCAGTACTCACCTACGGGGTAGAAACTTAGAGGCTTATGAAAAGGGTTCTACTTAAATTGAGGACGATGCAATGAGCTATGGAAAGAAGAATGGTGGGTGTAACGTTTGCGGGATAAGAAGAGGGCAGATTGGGGTGAGGGAACAAGCGCGAGTTAATGACATCTTGGTTGAAATCAAGAAAAAATTACCGACGATTACGTTACTTCCTAATGCGAAATTTGAGCGCAGCAAATAAGCTGTTTCACCTTTTCGATAGATTGAGGCAAAGAAATCGAGCAACACATGTATGCGCTATCACAGAATTTTTTTTTATTTTTCACACGTATTCCTTTAACAAAGACTCCATTAACAGTTCTTGACAGTCATGAAGGAAGCTTTGTGGTCGGAGAAATAGACTGAGATATGTTCGACTTGGTACACCAATGCTTGATTCTCAAAGACGAGATCTATACAAGTGCCTCGCGAGGTTGTCACAGCCGTGGGACGCGTTACGAGCGAGAGGAACGGGATGTTCTCCCGCATAAGTGTTAGGAAATTGCTGTTTGTCTTTATGTCAACATTAAAGTCCCCCACTACTAACATCGGTGTGGATCGATGGACGGTTAATGCGAGTTGCAGGAAGTGCACGACGTCTTTCGTGAGTGCGGTAGCGGACTCACGAAAGCGGTATCAGTCGGTCGCTGCTAGCGCTGGGGGGATGAAAGGGGGGCGGAGCTGGTTATGAGGCCGACGACAACGCGAAACCCAGGAACGGACGCCAAAGAGCCATTTGTGTAGCCAGCCCTCCTCCACAGTCTCTCCTCCTCCCTTCCATCATCCTCCCTCGCCCGGAGAGCCGACAGCGCGCATGCGCGGCGGCGGAGCAGCGGCGCATGCGCGGCGGCGGAGCGCGGCGGCGGAAGCGAGCTGGTTACGAGGCCGACGCCGTCGACGACGACGCCGACGACGACGACGACGACGCGAAACCCAGGAACGGACGCCAAAGAGCTGCGCTCTAAAACGGGTTTGGGCAGGGCAGGTAATGAGGAAGGAAGATAATCGATGGTCATTAAGGCTTTCGGACTGGATTCCAAGAGAAGGAATGCGTAGCAAGGGGTGGCAGAAAGTTAGGTGGACGGTTGAAACTAAGAAGTTTGCAGGGACATGGCCACAATTAGCACATGACAGTGGTAGTTGGAGAAGTATGGGAGAGGTCTTTGCCCTGCAGTAGGCGTGGCCAGGCTCATGATGATGGTGTACGATGCCAACTCACTTCGCAGGTATTCAGGGAGGGGCAGGACTTCAAGTACTTAGGTCTACCCCTCTCTCACTATCGCAATACTAATCCTCACTGGCTAGCGGCAGTTGCAGAAGTACAACGTAAGATTAAAAACTGGCAGGTGAGGCAGCTGTCCATATTCAGCCGAGCTGAAGCTTGCAATTTGTTTCCACCAGCTGGACTTATTTCCCGCAGGTATTGGACTGCTCGTGGCTTAGGTTCCCAGATTGCCATCGTGTATCTGCTACCTACGTATTGAGCTCGCGTGTTGAGGCCCTGCAGCGTGATAAGCTTTTCTTTTTCTCTTGACCGTGGGGGTCATGGCCTAATTCACCTTTTTGTTAGGCAACTCATTTCCCGGTTATTCTTCTTTCGTGATGCAAACCGTTCATTTCTGAGAGGGTGTAGCAATTTAAATTGTACAATTACGGTCCAGAAATACTTCCGTATTCATATGTCAGAGATGCACCAGAGGCATCTTGAAGGGGATCGTCCAAAGCATTCACTTCCTTAAAGGTCACTTTAGCATTGTTGATATTTTCACTCCCTCCCCCAAAGAAAATTCCGCAGCACTCATAGACACTTTGTTTCCTGTTACGAATTCTGGTGCGCCTTATTTGAAATGTACCTAAGCGTGTCCATTGAAGGATCATTCCTCCAGGGATCAAAACTTTTTTTTAAGCTACAGTTGGCAACGCTTCCTATCAAATCCTCGTTGCAAAGAAGGCACTGTTTCGTGAAAATTGTCGTTTCTGTCCACACGCCGAAACGATTGATGACTGCTTTGTAGATTCTAGGGAATGCTCTGTTCTTCAGGGACATTCTCCAAAGAACACTGAAAATATATTTAGATATCACACCATACATATTTTCCTACCTTTTAAAGATCCCTTTGACCCACCACATGAAGTGTTCATGTTACTTGGCCTACATAGCCTTCGGCGCAGTAGAATGTGTGACAGGCACGCTGAAGCACCGTGAAGCACTTGGTTGTTTTTTTCTGGAACATCTTGCTTACGTTCATAGGGCGTACTCTGCACTGGAAACAACGCCGGACATCATACCTTTACTGGACACTTGCAAGTGTTTAACTTTTAAATGCAGTTTCAATAACTTTAAATTTGTGTAGTGCCTTGTTTATCTTGTTTCTCTGAAAATTCTGCTCCCATGCATTAAAGAATAAGAAAGAGTGAGGTGACGACTACGATACTTGCTAATGCGAAATTGGAGAGCAGCTCTATACATGCGTTCATTTCGCGATATATTGGCTGTCGGGGACAGTGCGTCTCGTGCGACACGTTTCAAACGGAGCGAAGTGTGGCGCGACTCCATCGCTAATCGGATGATCCCGAGACGCATTGCGTAGATGATGCGTGGGCGACATTCACGGTAACCACCACAGAGTGACCTCGGCTCATGCAGTACTTTGGTGAACAGACGACGCGTAGGGTGCCTCGATGGCCGCCCGCCTGCGAACGGAGTGGAGGCGACCGAGGGCATCTAAACAAGCGCGCTACCCTCACGCCATCTCGTAACAATGGTCGCCGCAGAGCCCGTCTTGCGCGGCGCTACGCTACGCGTCTCTTCTCACGCTTTCGCTTACACTCTTCCTTCGTTTTCCGCCTCATGGTTCCGCTGCACCCTCCTCCGTTTTCATTCTCGCCCTCACTGTCTTTCACCACCCGCTCCACTCTCATTTTTCGCTGTGCTCGCTCGCTTGGTTGCGAAGCGCGGCGCCGACACTCGCAGCAGGAACGGACGCCAAGGAGCGACGCTGTAAAAGTTTGTACTTAGCCCAATGGGGAAGACACACGGCTTCGGTGCGTACAATCATAGGTTCCACAGACCAGCGTGGTTCTTGGATTTCTTTTCTTTGTGGATGCATCGTGTTTCACATTACGGACAAGCCGATTGATCTACGGACCAATTTCCTGGGTGAGTCGCCAAAGAATGCTTACGCATTAAAAAAAAAAAAAGACCCGGCTTGCGCAAGTTCACCATCGATTGCCTTCTTTGGCAAGAAGCAGAGTTTTCTCCCCCTTTAATTTTGCTGGTTTACCCCACTGAAATAACATTCAATGCGAAAGCATTTTATACCGCATGAAGCGAAAAATCCATCGTCCGTAACGCGTTAAGAGGAAGCTTTAGCTCGGGCCCAACACCGATGCGGCCTATCCAAATGCATGTAAAAACGCAAAAACGTTTTTCTGGGCTAACCCCTGGACCGATTTTAATGAAATTGGTTGCATTTGAGAGAGAAAGGTAAATTCTCGTGACTGTTGGAAGCGTAAGTTTAATTTAGGGATTGAATTTTGTTCAAAAAAGATTTTCAAAAATTCAGAAGTATGAAAAAAATATAAGACAAAGTTCACAAACTAATAGCTATGGATCAAGAACAAATATCACCGTTTTCTGTAAACGGCATCCATTAGATAATTGAAAGCGGACAAATTCGTTATATCACTTTACATCTTACGTGAATTTGTTACGTTGTTTACGAGGGTTCTGCAAAAGTTGTAATCACATATTAATAATTTTTTGAGATTCATGTGTAAGATTTCAAATTTGTCCGCTTTACATGTGCTATCAGATACAGTTCACAGAATTGCGATACCACTTTTTCTTGTTGAGTTACAGAGTTGTTAACTTGATAGTTTCGCTTTCTGAAAGTTTGCGATAATTGCAAATTCTTAATAAAAAATTGACGACCTAAATCGAAAATTCGAAACCAAGAGTCACTAGATTTTAAGTTTTTTCTTTTAAATGCAACAACCCTTGTCAAATTTGGCGCAGTGGTTGCCGAGAAAAATGAATTCTCCTTTTACATATATTTAGATAGGCGCATAAGAGCTAAAGCTTCCTCTTAACATCCGATGGTAGCAAAACCGAGGTAACCGAGTATGAAGAGAGAGAGAATCAACCTTTGTACTCAGCCCTTAGTAAAGGTTGGTGCGCGCTGGCACCCGATGGGGTGGAACCTTCTTCTCAGGTCCCATATGCATCCAGCAGTTCCTGGCCCCTAGCCGCCAGCGCGAGCTGGGTCGGTAGGTCGGGGCTGGACAACAAGTTCTCCCATGGCTCGGGGGGTTGAGGTTGGGGAGGGTGTGGAGTAGGGATGGTGGGGGGTTCTTGAGCTTAGTGCACTCTGCAAGGATGTGTGCTAGAGTGCCTTTTGATCGTTTGCAAAACGGGCATGAAGTGTGATGCGCTGTTGGGAACATCTTGTGCAAGAGCACGGGATGCGCTAGCGACCCCGCTTGCGTGCATCGCACGATCGTTTGGTGCATTTGGCTGAGTTGCGGATGCGGACGGGGAAGCCTACATCTGCCGCTTCTGTACATTTGGGTGATTTCTTTGTAACTTGTCATGGAGTGCGTTAGCTCTGGCTCGTCCTCGGCCCGGATTCACAGTTCTAGGGCATAGTGATCGGCGAGTGCGTTGCCTTCCACTTGCGAGTGAGCCGGGACCCACACGAGCTCAACGGCCCGTCCCGGTGATTTGCATTTGGTGAGGATCGCTAGTGGCGCAGGAGAGAAGTTGCCCTTGCGGTAGCTTGCGTAGGTGGTCTGGGAGTCTGTGATGATGGTCCTCACTCCTGGTTGTGCGAGTGCGAGGGCCACGACCACTTCTTCTGCATCTGCTGTATTCGTCGTCCGTACCGACGCGCCTATGAAAAGTTTATCGATGGTGGTGACGACCGCCGTTGCTCTGGTTCCGTGCTTGGGAAGCGAGGCGTCCGCGTAGAGGTCATCGGGGTCCTCTTCCAGCTGTCGAGCCAGTGCCTTGGCCCGCGCAGAGCGTCTCTCGTTGCTCCTCCCCGGCTGCATGTTCCGGGGGAGGGGTTTGGTCTTAACACGTCTCTCCATGTTGTGGGGAGCGGCTCCGTTGTCGGTTGCTGTTCAATTTGCCATCCTATCTTGCGTAGGACGGCCCTACCGTGCTCTGTCCGGCTCAGCCTTACTCTCTGGTGGGATAGGTGTGCTTCCACCAGCTCTTCCACCGTGTTGTGGGCACCGATTTCCAGCAGCTCATGCGTTGACGAGTAGACTGGGATGCCCATGGCGAGTTTGACTACTTTCCGTATCGTCGTGTTCAGCGTCTCGTGGTTCACCTTCGCAAGCTAGAGGTACGGGTCGCAGTACGTTATGCGTGACACGACGAATACCTGCACCAGGCGCAGTGTGTCTTCTTCCTTGATTCCTCTGTTCCGGTTAGTGACTCTCAGGACCATGCTCAGGACCTGCTCTGATGTGGTCTTAATTTTGTCGACGGCTGCATGCGCCATGCCATCGCTCCGCAACAGCAAGCCCACTATCCGTACCTGCTGCGTTGGCTTGAGTATGCAGTCATGTTCCCAGCGCTGGACCTGCTGCGGCCCGCACTGGATTGGGCTGTGCCCAATTCGAAAACTGGGTTTACCAGTGTTCGAAAGCTACCTGGCCCACTCCCAAAATTGCCGTGAACCATCCCAGAAAACTTGAATGACCAACCCCCAAAATTGGCTTTGCCAATTCGAGCACATACCTAATTAAAGGTATCGCCCAGAAGAGGCGGTTAAAAAAGGAACTTGAGAAGTTCAAGACCGCTCAAAGAGCTATGGAACGGAAAACGTTAGGGGCAACGTGAGGAGATAGGAAGAGGGCGGTGTGGGCCGCAGAAGAGATGGGAATAGCCGATTTTCTAGTTGACATTCAGAGAAAACAAGGAGCCGCGCACTAGGGTAGATACCACAACTAGGGTAGATAACCGGTTTACCATTATAGTTACCGAATTGATGCCAAGATAAGGCAAGCGCAGTCGAGGAGGGCAGAAAACTAGGTGCGGCCATTAAATTTGGAAACATGTAGGCGCAAGTTGGAATCAGCTACCGAAAGACAGGGGTAATTGGAGATCGCAGGGAGAGGCATTTGTCCTGCAGTGTTTTTAGGATGGGCTGCTGGATACTGATGGTGCTATATCTCCAGCCTTCTGTGAAATATGTATGGGCTACTCCGCACCTATATATGAGATATGCTGTTCGGTTGTGTAGTTAGGTTCCAGTGTCTCTCCTGATAGTCCAGGTATCTGGATGGCTCGCACAATAACTATTTTCATTCCAGATGGTGTTTCGGCTTACGGCATACCATAGGGGCTCCCTAAAACAACCTGTTGTCAGCCAGCTAGTGACAGGCAACAAAACACGCATACATTTTGGCAAAAAATTGGAGGCCGCTTAAGCTTTGCCTTCAACAGTGGAACGCCACAGCCTTCCCATCGACCCGCCAAAGGGTGTAAGACAATGCGCTATAGCACAGCGACCAGTTACGAGGTGTCCGCATCGTACTTTGCACCCACCAATCGCGCGGTGAGGGCACAGCAACGCAGCGTTCGGCGCGGCAACGAAACGTGCACCTGAGCAAGTGGAACGAGCCAAAGAACTCGGTGTCTCGGAGGGACAAATGATCTACGCGAGCCAAACGTCATGATCGGCACGAACAGCCGGGCCGTGACGCGCCGGACTCGCAGCGCCGTACATTGCGAGGAGGGGGTCTTCTGTGTTTGCCGCAAAATGGCTCTGCGTGTGCGACAAGCGCAGAAGAAATGCAGCGGAAACGTACCTCGCTACGCGTTTAACTGCGACTTCTGTAATTTACATGCTCATATTTACCGATATACACCGCAGTATAACTTTCTACGGCACGTTACTAAGGTAACACCGCATTCACTAGAGGCGTTTTTGTCCCACTTTGAACTATCGAACTCATGGCTGAGTGGTAGCGTCTCCTTCTCACACTCCGGAGACCCTGGTTCGATTCTATCCTAGCCCGTCTTGCAAGTTCTTTTTATTTATGGATTGCCTTCAGGGACTTTTCACTCACGACCAACGCCGCCGACGCCGACGACACCCGCTTTTCAGCGACACGAGCTCCTTAACGCTGTCTCGTAACACGGTACCTGCACTTCCGCACAATTAGGGAGTGGACATGAGCCGCGATCCTGCGCGTCCACCCACCGCCATTTCATCCACGTCCTTCTAACGCCTGTAAATTTCTGCCTGGCAACATGGCACCTCGAGACCACGCCTTTGATTGCCCCGATTTGTCTGTCGTCTGCCGGTCGCTCTGCCGTGATCTCTGCTACAGACAGACGGCGCCAATAGGATTTTTCTACCGAGCGCATTGTTTTTTGACGAGCAGCCACCTACTTGTCAGAGCACTCTTGCAAAATGAGGTCTCAGGATCTTTGACTGGATTCACACCTCAACAATTCCAAGCTTCACCGAAATTTTTTTATATGTGCATTTATTCGGGTTGCGGCTTTCCAGTGTTAGCAGTCATAGTTCTAAACTTTCCCGCATTTCGTTAAAGCGCGTTGCTTTACTACGAATCGGAAGGGAACCATAAACAGAACAAAGAGGATGTTTACGTGAACCCGAACAGGACCTTTATTACTCTTGTTTACACTGGAATAAAATCAGTAAGGAAATATAACGATTTCGAAATTAGTTTAGCCAACTGCTGTCCATGCATTACTATTTACATTTAACACTGGCTACATGGCCACTGCTTTGTAGAGGGTCAGTGTTCTTTCTCTGAAGTCGACTTACCAGAAGACAGTGATAAGCGCGTAGTAATATTTAATGTAGGAAAAGTATACTACTTACGTCCATCCTTCGACTGGCAAAACCGTTTATGTACATAAAGCTCCTGCAAAAATGTATGCTGGCAATTTGTGGAGATTCTGAGCAGCTTATTAAACTTAGTTTAAGAAAACAGCTATCATTAAATGTGCTAGCACTAACCTTCGGCGCACTGCAATCTATTTAAAAAGACTCGTAGTTTGTGGGCATTTTGTCCTAAAGGTGACGTATTGAGAACTGCAAAATAAAATAAAAGTTAACAGTAGAAAGAGCGGCTATGATGGCGGCCTCAAGGCATTGGTAGTATAATAATTTCTATAAGACAATAAGAAATAGACGCATTCTTTACTAATAATAATATTTCAGAAGTTTCATGTATAATTGCAGACTCTATTGTACAAATACTTTACTGATATGCCTGTGGCTGTTCCGTATTTCCATTCTGTTTTATTCAAGTGCTATTACACTAAGCCACGTGACGCTGCTAACGTAACATTTCTTTACCTTCATATACATTTACCATGCCTAATGTTCTACACTGGCGTTAAATTTTACGAGGGCGAGAAATGAAAGGCTATCCAGAATTGATAACTGGATGGATAACTGAAATTTTTGATCTCGGTTTATTGAGCGCTGCTGTATATTCGACAAAGTGGAGGTAGTTTACTAGTATGCCTACCAAATAAGAGAAATAAATTAGGGAATATGAAGAATTCTAAACACGTTTTACTGTTGGAAAAACTAGTGCGACTCTTAAGAGGTAAATTACGTTAGTGGGAGTCACTGTTTAGCTAGAAAATAATATTTCAGCGTGGTAGCAATATCGTTATATAAATATTGAAAGCCTGACTATGTTGCTTTAAGAGCGTTATATAGGTTAGATAACCGTAGGACCGTTAGGGTTACAGAATGGTTACCAACAGAAAAGAAGCGCAGGTCGAGGACGGCCGAAAACTGGGTGCATGGGCAATGAAATTAGGAAATTCGCGGGCGCTAGTTGGAATCGGTTGGCGCAGGACAGGGGTAATTGGAGATTGCAGGGGAGGCTTTCGTCCTGCAGTAAACATAAAATAGGCTGATGATGGTGATGATGATGATGATGATGATGATGAACAGCGTTATATGTGTTTAGCTTCATTATAGTGCGGCAGTGCTACTCAATCCGCTTTTTTTTAATTAAAAGCTTTGGATTTCATTCATTACCTTTAATTGCCAAGTTTCGAAGCGATAGGAGCCCAACTTGCATATGTCTCTGCCCATATGAGTTAAATATTTGCGGGCCCGCTGTCCGGACAAATTACGCACCTTTGCTAAAAGAAAACGTTCGCTTTGAACACGTTGCACATCCAAAACTTATTGCAACATAATTGAGAACGAAACCAAATAAAACAAATGAACAAACGCTCAGGTATATCACCATTGTCAATGAAAAAATAGCCGCTTTCAATGTGCCGGCACCCATTTTCATAAAACATAAAAACTACGAATTACTGAAACTCTGAAACCCAGTGTATCTCTTGAGAGGCGTGTACTGTATATTATTCCTGGTATTGTTTTAGTGCAGCAATAGCTTTCGATGGAAAATTTCGGCATCAAACTGTTTCCTTTGCAAGCCTGCAGCTCTTTGTTGTAGCTGAAAAAATATACTTACTGTGGGTTACATTTTTGTTTGTCACAAATGTTGTTGTAAATATCGTTCTTTTTGGCGTTGCTACCAAACAACTTGCATGGCGTGCTATTGATTCATCTACTAACTGGTACAATACAGCCCAGTCTACATTTTGGAAATTTTTTGGAGCTTGAAAAAACATGGGCAGAAACGTTGTTTAATCCAAGAACCCTTTCCTAAATTGCCGTCACACATTACTAGCCAAGAGCAACAAATTAGTCTTTCTATATGAAGCCCTGCTTTTCGTGACAGTGAGAACATGTGAGTGGAGCATGCAGTCGTGGTTTTAATATTCATAGAAACTAATTGCTGTTAATCGGGACGAATTAAATAATTGTTTTACATTGGCGCATTTGCGGGTTACGACAACCTGATACTTCTGTGGTTATTTATTTGGCCATACTACCGCATAGAGGTTTGTAACACGTTCGAGCACATGCTTTAGTTACGGCAAAGCAGCGACGCATCACAGTCATAAATATATTATTGATTCAATGCAGCATGCACCTTTCAGTCGGCATTTGTGGACACGAGAGGCCCCGAAGGTCTCCCTGATAAACCACATCGCCACGTGGCTGTCGTACAAGGCCTATCAAAGCAGCGCTGCATCGGCGAAGCACAGGTGGACACCCATGGGTCTGCAATTGACTTCGGAGCAACTTTTCTTTGTGTCTCACTGTGTGCCTTGGTGTTCGGACAAAAAGGAAGACCTCGCGGCGCGCCAGCGGTGCGTACAGCCTCTGCTGAACATGCCAGAGTTTGCCGAGGCCTTCAGATGCGGTTCCAACGACAGGATGTTCAGCAGCTCTAAGTGTCCGTTTCTCTAGCGGCTCTCTTGACAAGCTGCGCCAATGGCGATCACTGGCGAATCGCACTTCCAATTTATACTAGAGGCACCATCACCATTGGCCTTATAGAGGCACTGCGGCAGAGACTTCGGGTCGTTTCGAAGAGGTAAATATATTTCAGAGCTGGTATGATCTAGAATTTTTGCACTACGTTATCATATTACCTTACAAAATTATGTTGCCTTTGCGCCAGCTATACAACAGCTATGCTAATGCTACGCAGTTGTTCTAGCGTGTCGTGGAACATTTGTTTACTCTTACAAACAATCATTCCTGCTCATTTCACCAATAGTAAATACATCATATTTATTTCCCCAATGAACATATTTAGAACTATGGCACCCAATAAAACTTGTTTCCCAACAAGATAAGCATTAGCCTTTTCTTATCCTTATGCTACAAAATGTATTTGTTCTCGCACCAATGATTACAATACGAATGATTACTGCACGAAGCCAACAATATACCTCTAGCTGACCACGAGTGCCCTGTCAATATTCATAATTTTTTTTCATCAGTATTTACGACGGAGGATCAGTCCACTGTACCCGATCCCGACTACCCTTACATGGAACCTATTAACATCACCGTCGAAGGTATTTCTCGTCTAATTACGAACCTTAAATTATCTACATCTGCCGGTATTGATAACATTAGCTCCAAAATACTAAAAAACACTGTCTCCGTTTCCAGCCAAATGTTATTTCACATATTCGGACAATCATTATCATCCGGACGCCTCCCTTCTGATTGGAAAATTCCTAAGGTAGTGTCTGAATTTAAGGCGGGAGATAGAAATTCGCCTGCTAAATACCGTCCTATCTCCTTAACTTGCATTTATTGTACATTACTTGAACATATCATCGCTTCTCATGTCTACAGCCACCTTGAGTCCATTAATTGTTTTTCACTAACCAACATGGCTACAAGAAAGGGTTTTCATGCGATTCACAGCTATTTGAACTTACAGCCGACCTACATTTTAGCATGAATAACAACAAACAATCCGATTGCATTTTTCTTGATCACCCAAAAGCCTTTGACCATAACGCTCATTGCGGTCTGATCTCAGTACAAAATGTATTTGTTCTCGCACCAATGATTACAATACGAATGATTACTGCACGGAGCCAACAATATACCTCTAGCTGACCACGAGTGCCCTGTCAATATTCACAATTTTTTTTCATCAGTATTTACGACGGAGGATCAGTCCACTGTACCCGATCCCGACTACCCTTACATGGAACCTATTAACATCACCGTCGAAGGTATTTCTCGTCTAATTACGAACCTTAAATTATCTACATCTGCCGGTATTGATAACATTAGCTCCAAAATACTAAAAAACACTGTCTCCGTTTCCAGCCAAATGTTATTTCACATATTCGGACAATCATTATCATCCGGACGCCTCCCTTCTGATTGGAAAATTCCTAAGGTAGTGTCTGAATTTAAGGCGGGAGATAGAAATTCGCCTGCTAAATACCGTCCTATCTCCTTAACTTGCATTTATTGTACATTACTTGAACATATCATCGCTTCTCATGTCTACAGCCACCTTGAGTCCATTAATTGTTTTTCACTAACCAACATGGCTACAAGAAAGGGTTTTCATGCGATTCACAGCTATTTGAACTTACAGCCGACCTACATTTTAGCATGAATAACAACAAACAATCCGATTGCATTTTTCTTGATCACCCAAAAGCCTTTGACCATAACGCTCATTGCGGTCTGATCTCGAAATTATTTTCCCTCCGCCTAGATTCGGTAACTTTTTCTTGGCTGCGGAATTTTTTGTCACTTCTCCAGCAGTTCACAATTGTGAACAGTTCGTATTCACTTCCTTGCTATGTCAGTTCCGGTGTTCCACAAGGCAGCGTTTTAGGAGCCTTACTATTTCTAATATACATCAACGACCTGCCTACTAACATATCTTCTTCCATCCGTCTTTTTGCTGACGATTGCAGAATTTACCGTACCATTAAAAAAATCGACGACAACATCGCACTTCAATATGACCTCAAAGATGTTTCTGATTGGTGTAGTACTTGGCAAATGCATCTTAACGAATCTAAATATAGCGTTATCACTTTTCGCCTTAAGCATGTCAATTCTAATTTCACCTACTTCCTTAACTACTCTCAGGTCTCGGAATCATCTTGATATAAATATCTCTGAGTTCACCTTGCTTCTAAGCTCACGAACTTTGGGGTATTTACGAAGAAACTTAAAACACGCCCCAACCAGCATCCGGAAGCTTGCATATGCAAAATTTGTCCGGCCTCAACTAGAATTTGCAAGCCCAGTGCGGTCGTCTCATCAAATATATCTAATCAGTATGCTAGAAGCCCTACAGGACAGAGCAGCACGGTTTTATTTTTTGCGATTATAACTATTCTCATAGCGTAACTGAGATTAAATAAAACAATTATATTTTCATATGAAACTCGCCATTGCATCGCACTTCTCTGTTTGTTCCCCAAATACGTTCATGGAAATAGGCTGTCTCCGCTACCTCTCGAAAGGCCTTTGCGCATGTCAAAACGCCTCCATAACAATTTAAGTCACGCGCACATCTGCGGTCACATTAACGTTCAGCAGCTCTGCGCTTCCCCATGCCATTTCTCTGTGGAACGATTTGTCCGATACTATCGCTTCCTCAACACACCATGATTCCTTCCGTAACCAAGTCAGCCGTCACATTCCCAGAATACCCTTTTAATCTCTTCACCAACTCATTGTTTTCATTGTTAGTTCTCAGTTGCATTCTGGTTTGTAATGCGCATCAGTTACATTTTCAAAGTATGCTGTATCTGTTGTGTTTGAATGCTTTGTATAAGAAATGTATAAGTGCCACTTGCAGCATAATATGTTTGCTAGCTCTTATAGTACTGTTTCCGTTTATACCCCCCCCCCCCTTACATCATGCTTCTACGGGGGGGTAAGGTCTTTTCTAAATAAAAAAATGGATGCATTTCTTTAGCACTCCAATCTATGTTTTGTTACTGATTCTACGGAATTTTGCATATTGCTTACTATGTCTTGCTTGTTTTTCTCATCCGCATGCCTTCACCATCTCTAAAATATAACTGCATTCTTAAATGAGCTTCTTCCTCAGTGTGCCCTCAAGCCGATCCACTGCATTCTCAAAACGGCTGAATAGAGAACGAGAAGCATTGTTTATCGACCTCTTATCGCAAGTTGAAAAAATATAATCTGGCTAATTGTAATCCACGGCGTGCTACTACAGTCTTTCTCCTAGCCACCGTTTCTCTCTTTTGATTCGTGGGAAATACTGTTCGTTTTTCTTGTCAGCATCGTATTTGTAAGGTACATCACGCGCTGTATAATTTTTCATACTGTTACATGAATATAAATGTGCGTCACTGCCGGTATTCCAAAAGACATATTTGGGCAATAATTTACAGCTACAGGTTATTTCGGTGAAGGAAGGCATTGGGAAAACTAAAATTATTTACTGTGCTTCGCTTTGTGGTGGAGCTACAAAATTCCACTTGGAAACCACCTGATTGGCTAAAAAAATCGTAAACTACACACGTAAGCAGCAAATAAAACATTCCTTCTGACAGGCGACAGGGCAAAATATCCAGCTTTGACCATGTTCCTGCAGGGACACTATATTTTTCAAGGATATCCATCAAAGAACCTTTTACATATGTATTCATGTATCGCTCTTCCCAGCTCCATTTCTACCTTTCAAGAAACCCGCAGAAGCTCTTTATGATAAGTACATTAATTCTTCTACATACCATCTAAACAACTGCTCTGGCAATGGTACGGAGAAACCCTCAGAGCCACAAGATAGCTTTTTCTGGACAATGTGGCATATGTACACAGTACGTACGTGGCTCAAAGGCCGTGGTACCAAGGACGGTCTCGGTTAGATGCATTTTTGTTGCCTGATATTGAGCTGTATAGCGCGTATTAGGAGCGGGCCACGCTTGGCAGCCGCGGCCTACTCCTTTCGGTCGTATTCGCCCGCCGTCGCGGCACATGTTTTCACTGCTGCTGCCCCCGACGCTCCAGACTTCTTCGTTGGTGTACCACAGCGACCACAGAGTTATTGTCACTGTGGCAACGAATTTAACTAAAAAAACGATACAAACCCCGAATTTACGTGTACGTGCCTTTATTCAATCAGTACAGTGTCACGTGCCAGTTACGGTAAAGAACACTGTAGTAATACTGGGAATGACGAAACTAACTTTTATTGGGCGATCCTGTGCTCACAAAAACAGCCCACACTTAAAGTAGAACCGTAGCAGCGAACACAGTCGGCGATCGTCTAAATCTGATCTGCCGGTCAAGCGCGTCGGCTTCTATACACGAGCCATCGAACATTCCAGAGTAATTGCTGGCGCCCGCGTGTCTTCCAGAAATTTCTACACCACTCACCTCGCGCACAAATGCAATCAGATTACACAGGGTTCGCTGACAAGAGACAGTGCCTATAGAATCATCGACAACACTCCAGAAATTTCCGATACATTCAGGTGCGTCCCGCGCTGAGCGATCACATATTTTAGACAGCGTAAAGCGATCGACCGAAATATCTAAACAAGTACACGTGTCGATGCTCCCCTTTCAAAACGCATCGTCCCGATGCTATAAACAACAGGGGAACGAAACACAAAAGGACGCCTATCAAAGCAACCAAGTGCAAATTTACACAGTCCAAAAAAATAAAGTAGTCCGGAGGTCAACTACGCAAAGTCGTAAAGTTCATTAGCGCTGGTAGAACGGTCTCATTCGCACTGGGCTATTTCAGGTCATGAGCAGCACCACTGTGATAGTGAAATGCCATCGGCTAGGACATCACATTCGAGTGCGCCAATGCGTCGGATGATCTTGTACGGGTCCGAAATAGCAGCGTAAAAGCTTCTCACTATGTCCTCGTTGGCATATTGGGGTCCAAACCCAAACATGGTCACGGGGCTGGTGGTCGACGTAGCGTCGTCGAAGATTGCAGTGTGGGCTGTCAGTCCTCTGCTGGTTCTTGATACCTAAGCGGGCGAGCTGTTGGACTTCCTCAGCGTACTGGAGATAGGTGGTGACGTCAAGATTCTCTTCGCCGGAGCCGTGCGGCAGCGTGGCGTCGAGAGTCGTCGTCGTGTGCCTGCCGCAAACCAGCTTGAACGGTGTGATGTGTGTTGTTTCTTACACAGCCGTGTTGTAAGTGAACGTTACGTATGGCAGGACGGCATCCCAGGTCTTGTGTTCGACGTCGACGTACATTGCTAGCATATCAGCGAGCGTCTTATTCAGGCGCTCCGTAAAACCATTCGTCTGCTGGTGGTGGGCAGTTGTCTTCCTGTAGCTTGTCTGACTATATTACAGAATGCCTTGGGTGAGCTCCGCTGCAAAGGCCGTTCATTTGTCGGTGACGAGCACTGCTGGGGCGCCATGTTGCAGCAGAATGTTCTCGACGAATTATTTCGCCGCTTCAGCTGGGCGACCTTTCGGCACACTTTCGTTTCAGCGAAGTGGGTGAGGTAGTCCATCGCCACGATGATCCACTTATTTCCGGATGTTCTACGTCGGGAAGGGTCCCAACAAATCCATCCTGGTCTGCTGAAAAGGTAGGCAAGAAGGCTTGATCGGCTGTAGTAATCCCGCTGGCCTTGTCGCTAGTGCCTCGCGTCGCTGACAATCTCGGCATGGCTCGACGTAACAGGCGACGTCGGTGGTCAGGCGTGGCCAGTAATACGTTTCCTGTATCCTTATTAGTGTCCGCGAGAATCTGAGATGTTCAGCGGTCGGATAGTCATGTAAGGCGTGCAGTCATGTAAGGCGGGCTTCTGTACGCAGCGCTGGGGGAACAACAAGAAGGTAGTTGGCGCGAACTGGTGAGAAGTTTTTACGAGTAGTTTGTTTTGAAGCGAGAACGAAGGCAATCCTCGCTTATATGCCCTAGGGACAACGTCGGTGTACCCTTCGAAATACACGACGAAGTTTTTTAGTTCCGATTCTGCCCGTTGCTGCTCAGCGAAGTGTTCTGCGCTTATTATTCCAACGAATTCCTCGTCATCGTGCGGCGGTGGGTCAAAGGAGGCGCGTGATAGGCAATTGACATCAAATTGTTTTTGTCCGCCCTTGTAGGTAACAGTGCTGTCATATTCTTGCAGTCTGACACTCCACCGCGCCAGCATCCTGAAGGGCTCCTTAAATTCACTAGCCAACATAACTCGTGATTGTCGTTGACGACTTCGAATGACCTGCCACATAAGTAGGGGCCAAATTTCGCTGACGTCCAAATGGTGGCGAGGCATTCCTTTTTTTTTGCATTCCACCTGTGAACGCGACGGCTAGCGTAAGCTATCACCCGTTAAAGTCCGTCTTTCCTCTGGACTAGAAGGGCACCGAGGCCTAGGCTACTGCGTGGATTTCTGTATCGGCATCCTCGTCGAAGTGCGCAAGCACCGTTTGCGACTGCATGCGTCATTTGAGTTCTTGAAATGCGTCGGCATGCGGCGTTTCTCACTTCAATTGCAAACTTGAACGTCGCAGAGTAATCGCTGGTGCCCGCTTGTCTTCCAGAAAGTTCTACTTCATTCGCGTCGCCCATACATGTAGTCAGATTAAGCAAGTTTCGGTGACAACCGACAGCGGATGAACCGTCGATAATATTCTAAAAACTTCAGGTGCATGCAGGTGTGTCCCGCGTTGAGCGATAACATTTGTTTGACGTTGAAATGCGCTCACCGAAAAAAGACAAACAAGCCCACGCGTCAATAGCAATAACTATATAAATCAATATAGTTATCACAATAGTCATCTCAAAACAGCTTCGTTGGTTATCCTACTTCGCACAGTAGAGGGGCGCTAAGTTTGGTTTTAAACAAACAAGTGCAATGATAATACACGTACTCACGATTATGTCTGCGAAGTAGTGAAGCACTGAGCACCTTTCCTCTCGAAGAGGCCCACTCACAGTCAGAAAGTCCGTCACTCGCAACCTTCCTCGTCTCAGTTCGCGTTTCGTTACTCACCCAAGACAAATCATTCAACACGGATAGCGTAAGGCCACAAAAGAAATAATAATAATAAACAGGACAGGAAGAGATAAGACAAAAATGCAGCAAATCCAACCTCTTTTTAGCGTCTGTATGTAGCGCAGCTTCCCTTAAGGCATGAAGAATGTTGAAACACGTGTTTGTGTTTGATATATGTGACAGACAGCAGAGCTAAACGTACGTTTCATTCATGTTGGCGAAGTATGCAATGCACCTTTGACAGCAACGAGCGAATTTGTACATGTACAATAACATGTACCGACACCTATAGCATTCTTTGTATGAAAATTTAAGGTGTTGACTACGGCCTTATTTAGTCTCTCATAACATGCTGCAAGAACGTAGCTATACCGAGAGTGTGGCTTTTCCTTGGAGCACGAAGGCTGCCACAAAGAGAAGACCGGAGGCGAGGCAGGCTGCGCTGAGCACAAGGAAGGGTGACCCCGTCTGTTCGGGGCCAAAGCGACCGGTTTCTCTTCGAGGCGTGTTGGCCACAGATGAACTGCCAC
Organism: Dermacentor albipictus; assembly: GCF_038994185.2. Taxonomy (NCBI): domain Eukaryota; kingdom Metazoa; phylum Arthropoda; class Arachnida; order Ixodida; family Ixodidae; genus Dermacentor; species Dermacentor albipictus. The sequence goes on from NC_091821.1 coordinate 491,733,370, forward strand.
TGCTGCTTCTGCAGCACGGATAGCCAGCGTTGAACAATACATGATGGTCACGTTGAACAAATGGCTAACAATTCGTAAGGACCGCGAACACAGAATCGCGCCCTTTACAGCCCTTTGCAGGAGGAACCAGTGTGCACAAAGGAAGGAAAACCCGTGGTACCAACGATGGCAGCAAGCGCAGTCATCAAATTTGAATGTACGGGTCAAGTCCGTCTGCTATTTATGCATGTCCTGCACGACCACGTATTCCAAAAAAGTCGCTGGTGCTTGTTTAAAATGGAGAATGCGCAACAGCCACAATTCGTGTTACGTGCGCAATCTAATAAGGCGATACTCGTGACGACCATAACGCGGCATACTCACTCTTCAACACAGTCATTCATGCTCATTCCGAATACGTGAGTGCGAGTGAAAGACGAGTTGTGCGAGTGGACGCAAGTATGAAGGTGAGTAAGCTTGTACCTACAAAAGCCACTGTCCGTGAATGTGGCGACGAATGAGTGCCTACTGGTGCGTATAGACGTGGTTACGAACACGAAGGAGTGTTGTTTAGTGTGTGTTTATGAGAGAATAGAAACGTCAGGGAGTGCCGGTGAGATTGCGCAGACGTGAGTGAGTGCGGAGCTTCAAAAAAAATTGCGAGGGAGTGGTCAATTTTACTACAAACCTATGCAGCGATGACAAAGATAGTGACAATATCGCCGAAGTTTAGATACAGTTAGTGATGTTCTGCACCGAGCCATGACTTGATAAAAGCGAGAATCGGGTATAACCGGACACTCGCAAAAAGCAAGAACAATGTCCCCATGATAGTGTAGGCTTGTGCTTACAACCATACCATAAATTGCAAAGACCTCAAGGATGAGGAAATTAGCTCAGTCTGGCTTGGCAGGCGACCACGATAGGCTTGGGTAAATGTACCTTTTTAAGACCATGTGCAAGTTGAAGAAATGTGCGATATACATAAGAGGGTCGCGTGATGAAATCCCTGCAGCTGGAACACATGCGATGTCATTCGCTAGAGTTTTTCTTTTCTAAATTTGCAGAACATGACATTGATAGATTTATTCAAAATTTGGCATAGTTGAAATTGCAATTATGGTAGTGTTTGTGCCGCCAGCATCCTTTGATAACAAAAATTTTCTGTATGGGGGAACATCGACACCACAATATGAATGGATCGCAAACATTCAGTTATTGCCAATAGTTTACTGAGAGATTGGTTGACATATCTTTTGTGGGTCTGTTACGGTTACGAAAAGTCATGCAGCACAGAGTGGCACAAAGCTTTGCTCAATTAGGATGCATTATTTGCTTTTTCACTCGCTTACTGGTAAACATTCTTTGGAGAGAAGTTCCTCATCAGTGAGAAATATACACCTGTTCCGTTCTAGCTCCAGTATTTCTAGATGACGAAAATTACCTGCACAAGCTATTGAGCTCAGGTATCGTAAAGTGTTCACTGTTCAGATTTTAAACCGAAATTAGGAAAAATGTAGCACATGAATAATTAAATACAACCAGTAGTACAGTTATGCCTACTTAAAAGCAATTTAAGCTCGTCATTACTTTCGGGGCCACCGTCACTGACATCTATTAACAAGAGCATACGTGTTTCAATTGTGATTGCCCCCCAACTGCTAGAACAATGCGTTTAACAATTTCTTTAGTGAAATGGTAATCTGTCCATAGCAATTTTAAATGACGGATGCCTTGGAAGTGGTGCTGCTCCTAGGATCATTGTTAAGCAGGCGTGACTTGACTGCTGCGCAGGTTTGGTAAAGTGTGCTTCTTAAAGGAATTCCCATGAGAACATGGAACAGCTGTGTCACGCATAATCAAGCGAAAAATTTTTTCGCTTTAAAAAAGCTTGCATGCATTTGTGTCCGCTCAAAAGCACACATATGCTATATATAGGACTCCTTAGGAAAAAACAATTCGAAATCTTGAAAATCTCTATTGACGTTCTTATATTATTACTCAAGCGCAACGTCTTGAACCTAATCCGCTTCAAACGCACAAGCAGCTTCAGTATGACTGCTGTGTGTCCCGTACCTTTTGAGAAAACATTCTTGTGGTTAGGAACCACCTATGACAACCACTTTTCTAAAGGTAGCTCTACTTGATGTTCGTGCCGCAATTTAGTGGGAATAAAACTGATTGATGAGGCTGCTGAAATGGACAGGTTTCTTAACACACAAAGGAGGACTCGAAGACTCGGAAGAGGATATTTCATTTTTATCAGTTCCTAAATGTCACAAAATCGTGGCGGCATTGTTGAAATCATTTGTTGAATTGCGTTAGCAAGAATATTGCTACATACATTTATTCAGGTAATTAGAAACACCACATGTAAAAACTATTGGCTACATCTCGATACACTCTCTCACCTGCTTGTCCTTTGCACCTTGGTGACGCCAGTTTCCGAAGCCATAAAGGGATTGTTGTGGTGTACTCAATAACTTTCGTTCAGTGGGCCGCTTGGCGGCTCGTTAGTTTTACTGTAAAGAGCTACTTTGTCATTCTTTGGATAAATCATTGTCAAGGTAGAAAATGTCAGCTACCTGCCGCTTTTGCTTTCTTCTTCTTCAAAGCACGTTAACCGCGCACATTCGATTCTGGTATTCAATAGAAAAGAATCGGTTCACATGTTTGTCATTGCACACTACCTACTTTATGCACTTCAGAAAATGTCACCAGAGCCGATTATTTATTTATTTCGGGAGGCCAGCCGCAATATATATGTGGTGTTTTTTAGACCTTAGAGCATTTTTCAAAACAGACTCATGCCGATAGCACAATTCTAGTCTGTGAGACAAAATGCTAGAACAAGCGCACATGCATTAAGCGAGAAAATAAAAAACCCGCAATCATATCACTTAAAAATGAAGATTTCGTGCACTGAGGGAATCAGTTCTATGTGAAGAATTCGGCAAGTATTTAGTTATCGTGCACTGGTTGCGGTTCCGCGAACCATTACCGGGTGTACCAACGTGTTTTTGTAAAGAGTGGTAGTGTGTGAGGCTCATCAGCATACATGTGTGTGAAAGCGTGGACAGCAGTACGATGGTGACCACCTCGAAGACACCTCGAAGACGATCGTATGGCATTAAAGGCATGATAACTGTGCTGCTTGTAAGACACGAGCTTACATGACCACTTTTGGTCTCTACATGGAAATTATATGAGCGTTAGTCGGGAAAATATGGATTGCAACGTCACCAACAACAACGTTTTATACAGTCTTACATTCTAATGGCTATTTCAAATGGTGCCTATTAAAACGACACTGGTATTTGTACCCAAGGGAAGATATATTAAACAAACATGTATGATTTGATCGATCAATAACGATCATTAACGGTCATTAACAGACCGAGGTAAAATTCATGCTGTCTCTCAGTTCCCTGCTCCGTAGTGTGTCAAGGATGTACGCAGCTCCATCGGCCTTTTTTCGTACTTTCACCGCTTCGTGAAAAATTTCGCGGCCATAGCACAACCAATCGAGCTTTTGAAGAAGGACGCTCCTTTCAAGTGGGGCGATCCCGAGGCCTCTGCGTCCTCGCATGTAATTGGCCTTCTCACAACGCAGCCCGTTCTGGTCCATTTTGATCCTTCTGCGCCTACCGAAGTCCATACTGATGCCAGTGGCCACGGAATCGACCCAGTAGTAGAACAACGCCGGCGCGGCAACCAGCGTGTTATCGCTTACGCTAACAGGCTCCCTCCCTCCTCTGTGCGCGACTATTCAATCTTTGAGGATGAGTATCTGAACCTTGTTCGGGTGGTTGCGAAGTTCCGTCTGGACTTATAGGGCCGGCCATTTTCGGTCGCTACGGACCATCACGCGCTTTGCTGGTTGTGCTCACTGAAGGATCGAACAGGAACACTTGATCGTTGGGCGTTCCGCCTCCAAGAATATTCGTATCCTGTCATCTAAATATCTGGCTCTCTCCACAAGGACGCTGGTCACCTGTCTTGCTACCCGGTCGATGAGCCTAAAGACGCTAACAGTAGTACCGCCACCGGCATTATCTCTTTGTCTGCCTTCGCGAACATCGCCGATGAGTACTAAGACCTATCGCTGCGAGCACTCATCGAGCGTCTACACTCTGCACCTACCGACGCATACGTTCACCGGTATGTCCTCCATGGCAGCATTCTGTACCGAAGGAACTTCCTGCCTTGTAGATCTGATCTTCTTCTTGTCGTGCCTATGCATCTACGGCGGACTGTGCTGTTTGAGCTCCATGACACACCCGCTGCAGCGCATCTTGTCGTAACTCGGATGTACGACAGCGTACGCCGCCGCTTCTCTTGGCCCTGTCTCGCTCGCTCCTTCAGACGCTATGCTTCTGCCTGCGATTCCTGCCAGCGTAGGAAAACCCCCACGTGCTACCAGCCGACCATCTCCGGCTGATCACCGCCCTTGTGGAACCGTTCCTTTGCGTTGAATTAGACCTCCTCGCCCTTTTCCCCCGTCGTCCTCCGAGAACAAATGGGTAGCTGCTGCAAGTGATTACGCCCACCCATACGTGATTACTCGGGCTTCCCCCCTGTTGCGCCACTGAAGTCGCAGACTTTCTCTTGCATGACATTGTATTGTTTCATTGTGCCCCGATACAACTGCTTACTCACCATGTTCGTAGCTTCTTGTCAAAAGTCATCGCCAACAATGTGCGCTCCGGCTCCACTCAACACAATCTGACCACCTCATACCATCCTCAAACCAATGAATTCACGGAGCGCTTCAACCGCGCCCTCACAGATATGCTGTCCATGCACGTTTCGAAGAACCACCATAAACTACAATGGGACATTGTCACCGGGTCCAGAGACTGCAAGGAGCGCCTGAAGCAGTTCAAGGAGCTTCGCGGGCCGGCCTATGGCGGGCGGCAAAGCCGCCAAAAGAGCCGGAGCGGGCAGCAGCAGCAGCAGCATCGGAAGAGATGGCTCAGCTCAGAGGGCGACCATAGCCAATCCCGGAACCAGAGCCAGGAGCGGAGGGGGAGTTCGCGGAGCCGTTCACGGAACCGTTCACGAAGCCGATCACGGACCAACGCTCCCCAGTCGTCCCAAGGCATCAAGGGAGGCAAGCAACAGCCGCAGCAGCAGCGGCACCAGAAGAAGCAGAAGCCCAACAACAACATGAACAACGGCAAGGTGAGCTGGGATGCAGGCCCTCCCAAATCGCTTGTTCCGCACTCGGGTAACAATAGTCCAAATAACATCAATACACACGAGACTCAGTTAGAAAAAGAAAATAGGGTCCTCAGGCAGAAGGTAGAGGAGCAGGATAAGAAGATTGAAGAGCTAATGAGAGCAGTTAGGGACCTCCAATCGGGAGCCCCTCACAGGCCATCGCATCCACAAGAACAGGCATCAGAAGCACCAGAATACTTTGTCAAGTTCATGGCAGAGATGAGACAGAAATTCAACATAATTGAGCAACGAATAGAGATGCAAAACACAGACATACGCAACATGCGTAAACAAGAAAGAACACAAGGGGTCAAAGACAAATTTGACCAGCGACGTCCAACATTAGGCCTGTATTCAGACAACTAATCATGGCCAGAACCAATAAAGGAAAAGGCAAAAACGAAAAACTTGAAATCTGGCAGTGGAATTGCAGAGGCTACCGAAGAAAACAAGGACAATTACAGCAGTTCATCAACAAGCAATTAATTCCGCCCGACGTCATTGCTCTGCAAGAGACCTGGGGCTTCACGCCAAAATTACAGGGGAATACATGCCAAGTAAATGAGGTCACTGGTCGAACAGCCATTCTGATCAGCAACACCCTTGCCGCCATAGCATACGACAAGATTGCTGACACAGACATAGATCATGAGATTACCGAAATTATACCGAAAAAGAAGAACGGGGGAAGTACTTTTATTGTAAGCGTATACAGTCCTCCAAAGCAGAAGAAGGGCAAATTCACGCACCTTTTCCACGGTGTGAGCAGGTTGGCTAAAAACAACACGCTCGTAATCGTTGGAGACTTCAACGCCAAGGATCCTAGCTGGGGATACAAGACCACCGATAAAAAGGCTACGACAGTCAAGGAGGCGGCTGACAACATAAACTGCCAACTCTTAACGGACCCAGAGGTCTCCACCAGGATGGGAAACAGCGTCCAGGAGGACACCAGCCCTGACCTCACCTTCGTAAGAAGAGCGAGACAGGCGGTCTGGGAAAATATGCTGGAAAGCCTGGGTAGCGATCATTACATCATCAAGACGCAAATTGGAATGGCTCACGTAAAGCGTCGGATAGGTACAGCAAACATAACGGATTGGGATGCCTTTATAGAAGCCTGTGATGGACATCCGCTGGGCGCGATACTGTCAATCGAGGAATGGGGGAATATGCTGAAGGAAAGGCAAAGCGAGTACACCAAGGAGATCGACCGCACAGAGCAAATACCGGAGGTTGACTCTAGACTGCTTCGGCTATGGGAGGCAAGACAGAGCCTGACCAAAAGGTGGAAGAGACAGAAGTTTAATAGGAAGCTAAAGCTGAAGATTGCGGAAATTTTGCAAAACACAGAAGAGTATGCGGAACAATTGGCGAGAGCAAATTGGCAGCAATTTAGCAATTCCTTAGGCGGAACCCTGAGTACCGCTCGAACATGGAGCATACTCAAAGCACTCCTGGACCCGACTAAAACCAAGTCGGAGAACAACAAGGCCATACAGAGGCTGGTTCACCAGTTTCAGGGCTCAGAGTATGAGCTCATGGAAAGAGTAAGACACAAGTGATTCGGGGACGGTGACCCAGCAGCCTACACGGAGTGCTACAAGGGGAAAGAAAATTCTGATCTGCACCGGCCTATAACCAAAGAGGAAGTATACGCACCAATAAGAAATACCACTAGGAATACGGCTACAGGCGCAGACAAGATAAAAAACGCGCTGATTCGCAACCTGAGTGATGAGCTGGTAGTCGAACTTACTATCTCAACAAGCACTGGGCGGAGGAGACAGTACCCGAGGAGTGGAAGCATTCGAATGTAGTGATGATTCCAAAACCTGGCAAAAAACTGCAAGTAGAAAATCTTAGACCAATCTCTCTCACGTCATGCTTAGGCAAGCTGTACGAGCGGGTGGTTACAATGAGGCTACAAAATTATATGGAGGACAACGAGCTGTACCCCCCCAGCATGTTTGGATTCCGCGCTAAATTATCGACGCAAGACGTGCTCCTCCAGCTCAAGGAGGAGGTGCTCAGCAACGTCCCACGAAACAGCGAACACGTCATCATGGCACTGGACATTAAAGGAGCCTTCGACAATGTCAGCCACGAAGCCATACTCACAGGAATGGATAGCCTTAACTGTGGCAGAAGGATTCATGGCTATGTCAAGGCCTTCCTCTCTAACCGGACAGCAACAATCGGCCTGGGAGCAGTCAGATCAGAGAAGTTTCGCGCCCTAAACAAGGGAACTCCTCAAGGGTCGGTCATCTCCCCCATCCTCTTCAACGTCGCAATGATCGGGCTAGCAAGACAACTCGAACAACTTGAAGTCATACGGCACGCCATTTACGCTGACGACATCACGGTATGGGTGAATCGGGGATCGCTCAGCGAAAAAGAAGAGTGCCTGCAAAAAGCGGCCACCTGCGTAGAAACCTACGTTAGGGCCAGGGGCCTCAACTGCTCGACGGAGAAGTCCGAGCTCCTAAGGGTATGGCGAGGCAAACAAAATCGAACGGTCCCTACAAGCGATGACCTCAGCCTCAACGTATACCTCGCGGGACAACGCATTCCGGAGAAGACCACCATTCGGATCCTGGGGATGTGGCTTTAATCCAATCAACGGTGCAATCATACTCTGACACTGCTGAAGACTGCCACCATGCAGGTAGCCCGTATGATCAACAGAGTATCTAGCAAGAGACACGGTATGAAGGAGAGCGACACACTTAGGCTAGTCACGAGCCTCGTGGTTAGCAGAGTGGTGTATAGCCTTCCCTACCACAAATGCATCAAGCAAGAAAAAGAACAAGCGGACGCCATACTGGGAAAGGCGTACAAAACTGCACTTCACCTGCCGCAGCGCACATCAACCGACAAACTGCTGGCCCTGGGACTGCACAATACCTTCAGTGAACTAAGAGAAGCACTACTATGCTCTCAGGCACCTAGGTTGATGCAGACCCCCACGGGAAGGGTGCTCCTGCGAAGATATGGCGGCGGCAACATGATCCAAGAGATCGAGCGTACCGAGGCCATTCCGGACAAGTATCGCAGTACACTGCGAGTCGCACCGATACCCAAGAATATGGACCGGAACCTGCACAAGGCGCGTAGAGAAGCAAGAGCGGAGTACGTGCAGAGAACCTTGGCGAACAAGGACAACACAAGGTATACGGACGCGGCAACGTTCGTCAAAGACGGAAGACACAACAGCAGAGCAGTGGCGTCGGTGGTTAATTCGGACCTCAAGGAGATCACCAGCGCATCACTACAGGACTGCAGGGTAGTCGAGGCCGAAGAGGCAGCTGTGGCTCTGGCAGCACTGGAGGGCTATCGATCTGGCAGGTCCCTAACAATAATAACAGACTCTCAAGCCTGTGATTGCAGACAGAAGAATCCATCAGAAGATGGAAGACGCCGTCTGAAGCCGCGAAGATCTCTTTTCTAGAGCCCAATAAATGTTTTCCGATCCAATCCTTACGTCACATTTGCGTGCAATTATTTTCGGCCCGTAAACCACCAGATTTTCTCTATTTTATGTATTGTACGGTCGCGAAACGACCTTGCTTTTGATGCTGCACTTCCTCCTGCTGCGACCTCAATGAGCGAATATCTGTGCGACGCCGTCGCCCTCGCTGACCATGCACGCGAGCTCGCCTGTACTCGACTGACAACCTCGCAAACCACCCAGCAGCGTCTGTACAACGCCCGCCATCGTGACGCACAATTTTCGGCTGGTGTGTCCGTGCTCCTTTCATAGAGCTTCGTAAGGTACTTTCATAGAAGCTCCTTACGCAATACACGGGGCCCTACCTCGTGCTGCGCCAGGAGACGCCAGGGGCGTGCGAAATTGCTCCTGTGAATTCGACCTCACCCTCTACTCAGGCATCCATTGATGTTGTGCGCGTCAGTAGGCTCAATGTGTCAGTAGACTACACTGCTTCCGAGCCCGTTCTTTACACTCTAATAACAGTTTACACCCTTTGGCGTGCCCCTTCTGCCACACAACAATAATCGTCATCCGCCTTGATGCGCTTCCTTTCTTTAACGCTGCGAGCCCGGAACTTTCCAGTAACGAACGGCACGCGCGTTATCAGCATAGAACAGTTTACACCCTTTGGAGTGCCCCGTCGGATAACGTGCTATTACGCAGCGCCACGGTGTGCGACCGAGTCATGTCCGAGCCATGGACGAAGGGCCAAAAACAAAACGGGAAATTTGACATGGATCATTAGTAAAGGTAAGAGCCAAGTCACCGTTCTGCTGCACTCGCTACATAGAAAGTGCTCGCAGTGCATACCCGGTCCATGCATAGTGCAAGCTCCTAGTAGCAAACGACCATGGGGGTGCGCTCTGCACACTCATTTGCGCGTACGACACCTCTCGGCTCAGAATGAAAATGAATGAAATTAATAAGTTACTTGAAGCTTTGCGTAAACGTCTGGCACCACACGTTCATACTTTAAAGCTCGTACCGTAATATTTAATTTATATTTATTGAGCAAGCAGAAACATTGTGCAATTGTTGGACTAGCTTTCAATAGAATAAGCGCCAAAAGTGACGGCGCACAAGAAGAAATACAGACAGGACAAGGCGCTTCCTGTCTGACGGCACACAGTTCGGCACACAGTGACGGCACACAGTTCTTGTGTGCCGTCACTTTTGGCGCTTATTCTATTGAAAGCTATGCACCAACTAGCTCCCCAACGTGTTTTACTGTTGGACTAGCGCACAGTAGCACCTTCTCCTCCATTGGCCCCAGAGTCCTACTCTTCTTCGACCTCAGTCACTGGAGTGGCTCTTTTAGTGACTGAAGTGGCGAAGTCAACCGTTCGGTTTCCGAACAATTGCAAGATTACACTCCAGGCTTACAAAGGCCTAGTTTCAAGCATCCGCCTGTCTGTATTTCCTGCAGTGAAGACGAAACAACTGAACAAATGTTTATGCCATGCTGCCTCTTCAATATAATGGGCAAACAAATATCTCACAAATTCGTGTTCTGCGAAATTGCTCTTATTTGGCCAATTTCCGTTATCCTTTTATATGGAACGTCGACTGTCGGTTTCAGTCATAAGGATATTTGCGCTACCGTTGAGAAACTTATTATCGACTCAAAGAAATTGCCAAGTTAGACATGCTTCCGTTGTTGTTATTATTAGTATTTTATTATGTGTTACTTTTGGCTACGTCAATTATTTTGCTCGTCTTTTTCATTGAATTCACGAGTTTACGTATATAGGAAAGTTAGATTTCGTTTATACTATCATTATTCCTTGTTTACATGGGTATCAGCCAATGCTCCATAGTGGGTATCAGCCACACGTTCAGAAGAAGAGAAAAAGGAAGAGAACCGGTTGGTCTTCTGGTTGTCCGCTGTGTTGCTCGGCCCAAGTCCACGTACTTCAGCACTGGACTGCCCTTCTTCGGAACGCCTGTCAACTCGGCAAAGTAAGACAATTTGCTATATGTGCGATGTGGCGAGTGAATGAAATTTCGGTGCCCATTTCCCTAACTGAGCGTTAGCATCTGAGATTACAAGAAATTAGTGCTACGTAAGCGCCAGGTGGGAGCAGAATAAGGTTTTTCCGATTTTTTCTGAGATTCATCCGCATGGAACCGACGGACAGTGAAGCTAAGAAAAGTATACACGCCATTGATGCACCGCCCCGTTCGACCGATATAAAAACGCTTGCATGAAAGACCAGTCTTATAAACCGCACAGTCACAACAGTCACCAAAAAACCTCTCTCAGTGCCGCCTTTTACAACTTTTTTTTGTTGTTCTAGGTAACCCGATTGACTTGATGGCACAGGCTACCTAACTTATTTCTGGCAGTGAACAGCAACCTAACGTCTGCCCTGCTGACAACGTTATTAGAGAGTTTTAGAATAGGGGCCCCAAACGTTTTGGGGCCCCAAGGAAATAGCGTCGAAGCCACTACACATGCGCGAGACGCAAACTGCGTTTGGGTTTTGCGTTGGGAACGCTATTTCACCGATTTAGTGGGAGCTCAAATAGCGTTCCCAAAAGCTTTGCGTCAACAAACATGGCGGCACCCATCGAAGCGACTGCTCTAACCTAACACCAAACTGGGTTCGGTTCGCGGTAACGCGTGAAGTTCGCCAGGTAGGAGAAATGACTGCAGTTATCGCTTTCTCTCAACTAGCGCGCGTTATGAAGATTGATTCATTAGACGCCGCTGATTCCGAATTCGAGTGTGGATTTTATGGCTCGTAGGCCTAACACGGCTAAGCTTGTCTGGTGAAGGCACGTAAAGTTGGTTTTATTGCTCAAAACCAAGCACAACTAATTGTTTGCTGCTTGAAGAATAACCTCTAAATTGTAATTAACGCAAATACACGCTCGTCAAAATTACTAATCATGTCATAAAATGGTATATCTTATTTAATTATTTTAACCGTTTTTTTAGACGCCGTAGTGGCGCTGTCAGCGCAAGATGCTATCCGTAAACACAAAGCCCTATTCTAAATCTCTTCACTCCTGCGTGCTCCAAAGCTAACACCCGCAAAGCTCTTTGGGGCTCCAACATATTGGGGCCCTTATACTAAAACTCTCCATTGATATTATGTGCCACCAAGGGCAAGGCACCAGTGACCGCATGCGCGAACACTCAAACAACGTTCAAAAACGGGGTAGAGCTAGTGAGTTATCACTGCATTGCCATGAATGCGGCTGCAAGCCGTCTTTTAAAGATGTGACCTATCTGTCAAAATACCGCGATGATCGCGCACGTCTTATTTCCGAAGCTTTCCACATTCATATTAGCGGCGTAGCATGTGTAAGCTTTCCCTCTATTTCTCTACTTCCGAAGGAGATTGCCTTCCTATCGCATTAATTGCGTTTCTCGCCCCTGCGCTTGCTGAATTCTGTTGATTCTGTGCTTTGAGATAGCGGTGGAGTATATATATGCTGACTAAAGGAATAAAGACACTTGGTTGTTAGTCAGCGCTGTTGTCTATGTCCCTCTCATTGTCTGGTTGTTTAGCGCTGTTTACTACTCGTAATCATGAACCAACCAGCCCCAATGCGTACTCTTCTGTAATTTTCTCTCAGGGATATATATTAATTGCGTAAGCACTTCTATCTTTAACCAACGACGAAACCTGTCCGTAACGTAAGACTAATCACTATAAAAAAGTTATGTATAAAAGATTGTTGCTATGAAGACTCTGTTGAAATAGTTGGTGATGGTGGTAAAAGCCATCTCTAGAACCACATGCAGAGCCGACTTGGTGCATTGTAGAAATCAGAAAAGTTCTGCTTTCGGGTAAATGTAATGCTAAACACGCCACATCCCCTTTGCGTACCGGTGTGTGCGAGAGGAGCGTTCCGTTCGGGCATTCCTTCACCGACCAAAAGGCCACCGAACCATGCAGTAAGATATGACAGGAGCGCTGACTCTGCTCGTCTGGAAGGGACAGATTATGAAAAATTGACTCCTTCTTCACAGCGCCTTAGCCAGACGGTGCTACGGATGAGGAAAGAACAGTAGATCGGAGAGGCATGTCTTCCAGCAAGCCAAAGAAGTAGAAGCGCTTGCGGACCAAGCTCGGGTCTCTCTGTTGTTGTACGTCCCACGGTCGTGTTTAGAGGTGTTTTCGCGCCTGCTGCTTGCCTATCTGTTTTGTCGTCTGCTCCGCACATTCCCTGACGCCTGTAGCGCGCATAGCGCTTGCGGTTCACGGAGTGACGCTATCAGAAGGAGCAAGTGTTCGTATAATGTTCTTTTATTAAATTTATACAGGCGAAATGCAGGATATTTGTAAGGTGGGCTGCATCTAGTTATACAAGACACATGAAGGGAATATATAAGCCAATTACGGAAACCAAGACCGAAGGAAAAACTAGGAAAATGGGAGGGGAATATAACGGCAGTTCGTGTAGTCTCAAGCGCTGAGAGACGACAGCGAAAAAGAGTGTATAACACGAAGGTGACGTTTATCCCTGTTTTTATGCGATCATCCACCAACTGCAAAGATGCTTCGCTTGCTTCTTTTCTCGCCAAGCTTCCCGTGTCACCCGGTTCTCTCGCAAACCACAGTGCCACATTCTCATTCAAATGTGATAATGTAGAAATCCTGCTAGTGCTTCCTGCTTATGAACTTCACAAGAGAAGCTAAGATCCTGTCTCCAGCATATGGTGAATTGTTCCTTCGTGTACATTCGTCGAAAAGTTGTCCTCGGCATCGCGTGGCAACGCAATGTGCCCGCAAGTCTTTCAGAGTGCGAACACTGGTCAGTGTTGTAAATTGTGCCCCTTCTGTGCGTCCTCACACCAAGGAGTCCACGTAAGCACCCTGAGCGTTCGCAGCGGGGTGCTCCTGCTTTGCAGGACCACCCCTGCACATCTTTATCTTGTCAGTAGTCACTACCATGCGCTAGAAGTCTTCGGTGGTAGTCGGTTGTGCTTCAAGGTCGATTGCGTTATTCAAATTAGAGTTTACTATAAATGCCTCGAATGATTTTTCATGAAAGCCTTCCGTGACATAGCTGCACTTCGTTACACAAGGAACTGTGTCTTCACTTACAAAAACCGTCGTTCTGCTTGGGGAGCAGCACCCAACTATCTGATTTAGCAATTTTTCGTACCTTGTAGTGGTCCCATGAAGGTGGAAGCTTGACTTCTTCCGGATGCAGAAAAATCGCCTGCAAAAGTAACTTTTGATCTCTATTCAGGTAGTGTGTCTTGCCGTTTCAAGCAGTGGAGCTGCTTGTGCCGCTTTTTCCGCATTCTTGCTTTGAAGGCACACTCAAACTATTCCCCTTGCTTAACAGATTCCTACCGGGCTGTCAACAGAACGACTCTTCTATTGGACTCCTCTCGAAGGCAAGGCAGAGAATTTTCCTTACGGCACGTGTCTAGAGAAAGGAAGGCGCCCACACCTTGTGTAGTTGTATACAAATTGGTCTCCTCCTGTCCTTCCTCATCGGCGTCTTCTGTTTTCTCCTGACATTATGTACCATTGAGTTGTGCCAGGCTTCCCTCCAAAATTGAAGGAACGGCTGCCTTTCGAAGTTGAGGCAATTTCTATACATCGCTGAAGTACCTGTCAAAACTAAGGTGCATCTCGAAGTGTCGCGCACATATTTTGTCTTTTGCTGCAAATGGTCGCTGATATTCAGCAATTTTTGGTCTCCACTGATGCAGCAGCTGCGGATTAGATGGCGCCATGCAGAGCGAATATTCCCCCTATCCTTTGTTTTACCCATATTTGCAGCAGGTAACATCGTTCATCGTTTCCTTTCCTGTTTCTTCTTCTCGCCGCGCATAAGTATTAAAATACCTTATTTCGTGAGGCATGTATAAACATGCTGCAGACATGCATGGTAAACAAAGCGAGGAATATGAAAATTTCTACTCTTTCGCGCTCTTTCAGGCATTAAAAACAAGTACGTCTGTTGTGCGTTCTTGCGCAGCATTATTTTTCGTCTGCTTCCTCCAAAAACGGGCAAACATGTTTCGCATACGTGCAGAAGTGCGGTACGATGCGTTTATTTCCGCTTTTATTTTTTGCGCGTATATATTTCTTGTGTTTGATCGCTGTCAAATTAACGCAGGTGAGGGTCGGATTTTCTAGCAGACGACACGCTCTACACACGCCGCACCGCCCGTTCTGCACCGCCGTTGTCGCCGGCCTCCGCCACTCAGCGTGTGCGCATCTGGAAGCAAGCTTTTCAATTATTTACACGCGCCTCGCAGATGGCGCTACGCGCTGAGAGTAGATAGGACATGAGGCAGTATGCACTCTTAGGAACATTTACACCCTTTGTGGCTTATCTTGTCCCACGACAGTGATCGTCATCTGTCTTGCCCGCGTTTCCTTTTTCTAACGCTGCGAGCCCGGTACTTCCCAGTCACGAACAGCATACGCGTTATTAGTGTGACGCAGCATTCTCGACAGGAAAGTAGCGAGTGCCAAGCTTTCAGGAGGGGAGACGCGGGCGGAGCAGATGGCGGTTGTTGTTGTGGGACAAATATAGACTCCAAAGGGTGCAATCGTTTTAAGAGTGTAATCACAAGAGCTTGGTGGCGCAACCCACCGCCCCGTTCCAAAGGAGACGCTCATAACATCCATCCATCCATCCAGCCGGCGGAAAGTGGAAGGTAAGGAGAAAGCATGTGCGAGACCGTGACGAGAAGCAGAGTGAGCGAGAAAAGGAATGAGCGTGACCCCCGGCGTTCCACGGTTTGTCCCGAGCGAATGCGTTTCGCGGCGTCGGAGTCGGCGCTCCTGTTTATCTTACTCCGTGCACCAAGTTATGAGGGCTAATGCGCCTCACGTCGCACATCACAGACAGACAAGCACTCAATGACTTGATAAGGATGATAAGGAGTGATGAGGGGTTATATGGGTATTATCGCAATTGATATGGCTCTACACGGAAGGATAAGGTGCTAGAGAGGGAGAAGGGCTTATAATGGTCGGGTCAATTCTGATGTTATTAAGCGCTAATAACGATTGATAATGGTCGTATCATGTCCTATAAGGTTCATAAGGATAGCTAAGAGTGCATAAGGTTCGGATCAATTCCATTAAGTTTGATACCGACCGATAAGGGTTCATAAGGGTCGCATCAAGTCCGATAAGGCGGATAACCAATAAAGATTGATGAGGGCTGGATCTAGTCCGATAAGGTTAATGGGGACTGATAAGCGTTGAGAAGCTTGATACTGGTCGGATCAAGCTTCATAACACTGACAACGACAGTGGGCTGCATGGAGATGAGCAAGTGGCACAATGTTTGCCCATGCTTGGACAACTACCAGAGGAGTTTCTGCGTGAATTTTTTTGTCGGCATTCGCCAGCTCTTACTGTGGCTCCTACGTGACTCTTTGTGCTCTCCTGGCGGAGCAGATGGCGGAGTGTTACACGGGGAGTGTAAACATACTGCTGCCTGCATTGCTGTTCAACACTGATAATGAACAGCAATGCAGGCAGCAGTATGTTTACACTCCCCGTTGATGTTGGCCTTGCACGTGCACGTGCTGCGGCCGCTGGTTCTGGTTAGGCTAAGCTTCGTGAAACAGACCAAAACGGACGATTGGTTTATTTGCTGAGACAGTAAAGTCGGCAAAGCATCGCAAAAAGAAAGCAGGGAAGCGGAGAGAGTACGAGAAGGTGCAGACTTGGGTCGTGGTCAGAACAGCGTCTTCACAAAGAGACAAAGAACACATAGAAGGGATGAAGATGTCTACCTTTTTTCCTGACTTTGTTCTTAATCTCCAAATTACATAGATTTATTACACGGCAATGTTAACGTACATACCAAAATAATGTGGCTAGGAATAGAGAAGCTTTTACATACATTTTACTGGAGGTCACAACTTGCCACGGTTACCTTTGTTTTCGAGATGTGATCGCACCGCTATTGCCTCTCGTTTGATCCTTTGTACTGCTGAACGCCTCGAGCTTTAGCTATTCCATGCCACAGACAACATTTCTCGAGAGATAAAGCTCAAAGATGTGTTCTCCCCTTTGTACATGTCTCGCAAAGCGAAGTCAGTAAGCACTACAAGCACCTGGTTTTAGTTTCACCCCTGCACCACCTCGTCTGGATAACATGTCATTGCACCTAGTGCTGCCGTTGTTGCGGCTGTTCGCCAGGTTGCTGCTGGGGCCTAACGATGGCCACCCGGTGCATGTAATTGAGCTCACGTGCGCGCATTACCATTTACAAAAGGCAGAGGTTATAATGAAGAACCCTGGTGCAAGTATCTTTGAATGTCAACTGTCTTACCGGTAGTTTGCCCTCCCCAGGCTATATGTACATAATCATTCTATAGTGTATTTCCTTTAGTAGAAATACGTTCACATGCGCCTCACTTTCGCGCAAATATGGAGTTGCGTTTATGTTCTCGGGCGCAACACTTAAATTAAGAATTTGCAAGTACCAAGATTGGTTTCCTGTTCTGGTGAATTCTGTAGACTGCGTACAATCACGTTGGTTATTGACTATGTGAACACTTCCCAAATATTGTTACTGTTCTGAGCAATGTCTCATTCTCTACTTGCCATGGTTCAAACTACTCTTAAGGCTTGCATTTTTAACGTGTACAGTACTGACGTTAACGTGATCGGTGTATATTATTATTCGTTCGAACAGTATTCTTAGCATTGTAGTACCAGCTTTCTTTTCGGCTATCCGAATATCTAGCTATTACACCAAATACGATGGCGGATCCCGGATATAGTGCAGTCTAAAAATTTAGACTTATCCCGAAGGGGCTGCACTATAAGATATGATGCGTGCCCATGGTTTTTTGCCACGGGTTACCTACCACTGCGTAAGCACTGCTCTCTTCAGTTAACCTCTTTGACGCCAACGTGGGTCATTGTGTAGGTGTCACTGGCTATACGCTGACTTCACGGCACCGCCGCCAAGAGGCACGCCATGTCCAGAGGGAAGCGGCAGAGAGGGAGGAGCCCGGCTGCAATACACGAGTTTCGGCTATTTGTGAACTTGAGAAGTCATTCTAGATGAGCACGGTCCGATCTTTATTTGGCCCAGTTCAATAATTAGCGCCTTCGGTATTGCATCCCTTTCTGCATGTTGCCGTACTACTTGAATATTTCTTCTTCCATATTGTACCGATCGAAGATATTCAGGACGAGTTCCTTTGCTGCATCAGCGTCTCTACACTCCCGCTCCTGACTGGCACTTTAACTCGCCTTCAATGACTCCCACGTTTCCAGCAATCTATCTATCTATCTATCTATCTATCTATCTATCTATCTATCTATCTATCTATCTATCTATCTATCTATCTATCTATCTATCTATCTATCTATCTATCTGTCTATCTGTCTGTCTATCTGTCTGTCTGTCTGTCTGTCTGTCTGTCTGTCTGTCTGTCTGTCTGTCTGTCCGTCCGTCCGTCCGTCCGTCCGTCCGTCCGTCCGTCCGTCCGTCCGTCCGTCTTTCCGTCTGTCCGTCCGTCTGTCTGTCTGTCCGTCTGTCCGTCTGTCCGTCTGTCCGTCTGTCTGTCTGTCTGTCTGTCTGTCTGTCTGTCTGTCTGTCTGTCTGTCCGTCCGTCCGTCCGTCCGTCCGTCTGTCTGTCTGTCTGTCTGTCTGTCTGTCTGTCTGTCCGTCCGTCCGTCCGTCCGTCCGTCCGTCCGTCCGTCCGTCCGTCCGTCCGTCCGTCCGTCCGTCGATCTGTCTGTCTGTCTGTCCGTCCGTCCGTCGATCTGTCCGTCCGTCCGTCGATCTGTCCGTCTGTCCGTCTGTCCGTCTGTCTGTCTGTCTGTCTGTCTGTCTGTCTGTCTGTCTGTCTGTCTGTCTGTCTGTCTGTCCGTCCGTCCGTCCGTCCGTCTGTCTGTCTGTCTGTCTGTCTGTCTGTCTGTCTGTCTGTCTGTCCGTCCGTCCGTCCGTCCGTCGATCTGTCTGTCTGTCTGTCCGTCCGTCCGTCGATCTGTCCGTCTGTCCGTCTGTCCGTCCGTCTGTCTGTCTGTCTGTCTGTCTGTCTGTCTGTCTGTCTGTCTGTCTGTCTGTCTGTCTGTCTGTCTGTCTGTCTGTCTGTCTGTCTGTCTGTCTGTCTGTCTGTCTGTCTGTCTGTCTGTCTGTCGGTCGGTCGGTCGGTCGGTCGGTCGGTCGGTCGGTCTAAACTGTTTTTCCGCCAACATCGGTCACTTCGTAGTGCTTCGAAGAGGAGTAGGGCATCCGGCTGCTATGCTAAATGAATCAGGTTCGAAGCCAGCCGTCGGTTTAATTTGTGTCAAGGGTATATAACACTGACTATGTGCCGCTCTTCAATGACAGAAAATTCTTTAAAACCCCTCAGGCGCTGCGCGGAATGGAGCCCACGTCATTTATATATTCGTGCAATCCTGTCAGCACCTGTATTCACACACACGCCAAGCGCACACGTTGTGGCGCCGCCGCTATACGTATATGGCTCAGCGTGACCATAGGGGGAAGCGTGAGTGAGTAGCTTGGCTGCATACACGCCTCGTACATGATTCACATCGGCGGTTGCAATTTGGTGTCACTACAACATTTGCATAGTATTCGCACTATGATCGACATTCATCGTGCGATGGGTTACGAGAATTTTTCATTGCTTCTTTGCCCTTCAACTTCTTTGCCTCATGATTGTGTATATAAAGCTGTATAATTATTCTTTTGTGCTATATATTGCACAAATTGAGTCCCCGATCGTGATGGCTGAGGCCAAGAAAGGCGTACGGAATTATAACGTTCATTGGCAACTCGAGCATCGAGCGACACTGTGTTTCTTTCGCAGTACTTCCGGTCCACCGCCTGGGATGACCTGGGAGTAAATTCAAAATAAATCTGACAAATATATAAAAAAGGATTGCGCAGTGCAAAACTCATGGGTGTCATTACAGATATATTAGAGCGTTAGTTAAAAGTTCAGTTGCTGAAGTGTCTGGAATTATTAGAATTTATCAGAAATCACTGATATCCGCACACCAACGCACAGGATCGTAGATTAGACTTTAGAAACCCGCCATGCGAGCCCAACTTTGGCGAAATTCCTCAAAACCCGGTAGTAGAAAGTGGCAGTAATGACGTCGATAGTGACGTCACACACAAGAAGGTGGCCTCATATTTAATTTGCTAATTAATGCAAAACCGTTCCCTGGCATAGAATCTGCCTAGCAGATTGGATGTGACGCCACTCCCTCCTCACTCGGTTCTCTCACGGCGCTCACCTGCTTGCTCGATTTCTCGCAACAGCAGCACGCGCGCTGGTTACATGCTCTGACGTCAGCAACGGAGAGGGCACCTAGGTGCGCTTCATGCGTCGCTCGCTAGGGGGGAACGCCCCACTACGTGGCGAGCACTTAGCTCCCTCCTCGCCCGCATACCGGGGGAGGGTGGGGGGGGAGACGTTCGCTCCCTTAAGCTGAAGAACACAAACGCTGAGGTGCGAGCGCACTAAGAGACACCTAAGTATTTGATTAGGGTGCCTACCATTTCTTTCCTCAAAATCCCACACAAATTAGGACTGCAAAAATGCAGACAGTAGCTACATCGCGCTCTAGAGCGCTACAGCGTTAGAACACTTTGCTTTCCATATCTCTCTAGGGCAGAAGGACATGAAGAAAAATTCAATTATTCCAGCCAGAGCGCAGCAGATGAAAGTTTTTCTTCCTTTTCCGTCCATCAGCTGATGTCACCGCAACGCCGTTAGCAGCGCCGCCATCTATTGCGCCGAGACCAATAGGTAGCTTAAGCCAGAGGACAACTTAAGGTACCATGCAATAAGATGGAAAATTGGGCGAGTTGGGGAGCTTCATAGTAGCTAAAGCGCAACAAAGTCGGACAAAACGAACAGAAGGGCACACATTATGGAACTGTTTACCATATTTCCCAACTGCCTATTCCTACTGAACAAAGGTTTTCGGGAAGTATTATACGGAGGTAATATGCTGTATCATAGTTTTGAGCGATCTGCATCACAGCCATCAGCACAGGTACACGGAGGTTTGTGCGTGGGTAACATAACTGAATACCAGACCACGAGGTAAAAATTTATGTTAAATTTGAGCAACTGACCTCAGCCTTCGCAATACGGCTGAAGTGAGGCCCAATTAAGGTCGATGGCAACCGGTGAATGTTGAGATGAGACGTTCGGAGGCACCTCCACGACACTGGATGAAGTTAAGTGTTGTTGTCTTCTGTGATTGGAGATTGAATTGACATGAAGCAATCTGAAGCCATTTGCCTGCCGTTGCACATCAGGTTTGGGATTTGCAAAGAGAAATGTAAATTGTATAGGGCTCGCCGGTGCCGACCGTGACTGCAAAGTGTTACCGTGATGTACTCCACATAAACAGCAACAAATTGAAACAAAAGCCCAGGTGCCCTGAGAGTAGTCTATCTCTGCAAGCAACAGTGACATCACACGTATAGCCTCAGCGTCATGGCCATCACACAAACAGCCAGAAACAATGCAAACACTGGGACTACCGCGAAATGCAAAGCGCAACACCGCCACTGGGAATACGCTACGCAGCTCCATGAGCCAAGTTGCGTTTGACAGAGAAAAAATAAAAATGTACGAGCCCTGATGGCAATTTCACATGCACCCTCAACTCCGGCATAAGAGACATCAGGAAATAAATGTGGGCACTGGTCAAGGAAATGAGATAGTCGCTGCTTCGGGGAGCGTGGCTCGCCTGCCCACATTATCACATCACAAGCTTTCCTTCGTATTTTGAATGCCCCCCTTTTTTTCTTTGCTAGTAGGATTTTCTATAGATGGCAGTTTGCATCTTTAGTACATAATGAAAACGTCAAACGGTACTAAGGCGCCTTTCTTAAGTAACTTTGCGTGTCACCATATGAGTGAGGTTCAGCCAAGCCCATAAGGTTGGCCAAAAAATTACCGATGGCTCATCGGCAGCGTCTGATGACGTCTGAGTTTTTGTTGTTTGTTTCAGGGTGCCCCCCGAGTCGGGACGAGCCCGCATGGATGCCCATATCCGTCAGCCTTCACTGTACGTAGCCATCGAACTTGCCGCGATGCGCGCACTTGAGGCCTTATTTTGTATTGGCGTCTACAGAGAATGACATTCTCGGAATAATAAAAGATCGCAGGCAGCAAATTTGGGTCTTCCTGTTGAAAGATGTATGTGAAATTAGCTTTCAAGACAGATGAGCACCATGATTTCATGATTATAGCAGCTGCACGTGGCTGCGAGTTGCAAGGCGACATCGCATTCTATGTCAACAGCCCTGGGGGTTGCTGTGATGTTCATTGTAAAACTGCAGCTCCCACGAGGAATGAGGGAAACCAAGAGTTTAGAAACAAGCGCTGACTCGCAACCCAGTAAACCGGTATGCTTGCTGAATTGTACAAGCTTTATAGAGAACCTTCAGTCACTGGAGAAAGATAACTGCTCACACCTGGACGACCACTTCAACCGCTGGCATTGTGCTACTTACTTTGTTTTTGAGCAAAACGAGAGTCTAAGCCCCGATGAAGTTGATCTCCTGAAATGTGGTCTGACGTTTTGTCCCACGAAGAAAGCAGTGAATGGATACAAACTCCACAAAGGTATAGCAGTTTTCAGGACGCGTGCGCACCAAGGAGTCCTTTTTCGATAGGCGAGACGTAGGGAAACAGGATAGGGACTGTGGACACCGAAGCACGTGGACACCGAATCCGAACAGTGCCAACACTTTGATTTATGCATAAAGCTAATCTCAAAGGAAATTCTACAGTCAACTCGGTATCGCCGGAAACGCAGAAATTTTCTCCCCTTGGCACTAAATTCATAAAGAACTCGCGGAAAGAAAAATGGCTGTGGCTTAGCTAAGGTTAAGCCCGGGATGCGAAGCATACTAGCCTTTATTTTTGTTGTTGAACCACTTTTAGCCTGGTGAACTACTGTTGCTTGGCTATATTTGGTTCGGCAAGACGAAGAAACAACTCATGCGTTACCCTGCTTCGCCTTCAAGAGTGGAACGCGACAGCGTTCCCATCGACCCGCCAAGGGGTGTAAGACAATGGGCTACGGCACAGCGACTACGCGCCCCGCATTGGACGCGGTGAGCGTCGAGAAACGCAGCGTTCGGCGCGGCAACGAAATGTGCGCCTGAGCAAGCGACGCACCCCTGAGCCTTAGAAACAGCTCGTTTCTAAGGCAACACCGCATTCACTAGAGACGCTTTTGTACCGCTTTGAAGCATCGTACTCGTGGCTCAGTGGTAGCGTCTCCGTCTCACACTCCGGAGACCCTGGTTCGATTCCCACCCAGCCCATCTTGCAAGAGTTGAGCCAAAGCCACCTAGAAAATCAGTCTCTGTAGCACGCCGCAACCTTCGCTTCTCATTCCAACGAGCAGCTCTGTCTCCAGGAGGCATCTCACCTCGTGAGTGTCTAGCAGAGGCAAGCGCAGCTGCTTATATACCGCCGCGACGCCGCGAGCGACGGCGCGAGTTGGAGCCCCGTTTCTCCTCTGTCGTGACGTCACGGTGTCACGTGGTATTGAAGGCGACACCGCCGCGCCTGAGGAGCTGGGTTGAGCTCTCGTAATATGCTTCGCATAAAAATGTTGTTCCAAAGCCAGCAGACAAAGCTGGCAGTATCCTAATCTGGCCTATAGAAAAGTATAGGAACAATGCCTCCAAACAAATGAGCAGCCACACCTTTAACACAAAACTCGACTCTAACCTAACTTCAGACTACAGCAATAGTGTGCAAAGCACAACAGTGGAGCTAATATCCAGGGAACTAATCACGCAATCTGAATGCCGCTTCGTGATGCCCAAGAACGAAGAAGCAGGCCGCTTTTATATTCTTCCTAGAACACATAAACTTCCCGTAGAAGAAATATTTACACCAGAGATCCCAGGTCGGCTTATAGTGTCTAACACACCTACCGAATCACTTTTGAGTAAAGCAATGAAGGGGGCTAGTTGCTGAACGTTCATGGTTACATTGCGCTCAGTTTTACACACACGATATTAAGGAAGGACAGGACGTGGAAGGACGTAGCACAACATCTGATTGCGCTACGTGCGTCCACGTCCTGTCCTTCCTTGATATCGTGTGTGTAAAACTGAGCGCAATATAACCATACCGAGTCACTATCTAAATTCTTAAATCCCCACCTGTCCAACATCCCCACCGCCCTCCCATCTTTTGTTCAAAACACGCCGAACTTTTTTCAGATTATCGACAGCATCAACGCCAACCAAATCCTTTATTACCGCGCTGTTCTAGTCACTTTCGATCTTTGTGCCCTTTACACTAATATACCCATGAGTGAAGGGATTAAAGCCACATCGAAGTCCCCCGCAGTCAATCCTCAAGCGCGCGCTCTTGAAGTTTACCGTGACACCTTAAATTACTTCTCCCGCTCAACTATGTTCATTTCGATTTAATTCACTACCTGCAAGCTTTCGGCACATGATAACATCATTTGCTCCCACCTCATTTTCATGGGACAGCTTGAAGGAGATCTGACGAAATCCTACCCTTTAAAACCCCACACCTATCTGCGTTACATTGACGACATATTTGTAATATCGAAATACGCCACAAGCGCGTTAGCCGACCTAATTAGGCATTTCCACCGCTTTCACTCGAGCATGAAATCTATAGCTCACCACTGTCCGTCAGATCAACTTCCTCGACTTGACGGTCTACATAGAAAACGGAAAACTGACGGCACTTTACCGGAAGTCTACGAATAGCCAGCAATATTTAGACTACAAAAGTCATCACCCATGTGACAACAAGCAAGGAATCATTGTCGGACAAGCGAAACCAATTACATGAATCGGCAGTGAAGACCACGATTATATTCACGACCTCATCATCATCATCAGACTGGTTACGCCCACTGCGGGGCAAAGGCCTCTCCCATACTTCTCCAACTACCCCTGTTATGTACTAATGGTGGCCATGTTGTCCCTGCAAACTTCTTAATCTCATCCGCCCACCTAACTTTCTGCCGCCCCCTGCTACGCTTCCGTTCCCTTGGAATCCAGTCCGCAATCCTTAATGACCATCGGTTATCTTCCCTCCTCATTACATGTCCTGTCCATGGCCATTTCTTTTTCTTGATTTCAACTGAGATGTCATTTCTTCGCGTTTGTTCCCTCACACAATCTGCTCTTTTCTTATCCCTTAACGTTACACCTACCATTCTTCATTCCATAGCTCGTTGCGTTGTCCTCAATTTGAGTAGGGCTCTTTTCGTAAGCCTTCAGGTTTCTACCCCGTAGGTGAGTACTGGTAAGACACAGCTTTTATATACTTTTCTCTTGAGGGATAATGGCAAGCTGCTGTTCATGATCTGAGAATGCCTGCCAAACGCACCCCAGCCCATTATTATTCTTCTCATTATTTCCGTCTCATGATCCGGATCGGCCGTCACTACCTGCCCCAAGTAGGTGTATTCCCTTACGACTTCCAGTGCCTCGCTGCCTATTGTAAATTGCTGTTCTCTTCCGAGACTGTTAAACATTACTTTAGTTTTCTGCAGATTAATTTTTAGACCCACTCTTCTGCTTTGCCTCTCCTTGTCAGTGAGCATGCATTGCAATTGGTCCCCTGAGTTGCTAAGCAAGGCAATATCATCAGCGAACCGCAAGTTACTAAGGTACTCTCCATTACCTTTTATTCCCAATTCTTCCCAATCCAGGTCTCTGAATACCTCCTGTAAACATGCTGTGAATAGCATTGGAGAGATCGTATCTCCCTGCCTAACGCCTTTCTTTATTGGGATTTTGTTGCTCGCTTTATGGAGGACTACGGTGGCTGTGGAGCCGCTATAGATATCTTTCAGTATTTTTACGTACGGCTCGTCTACACCCTGATTCCGTAATGCCTCCATGATTGCTGATGCTTCGGTTGAATCAAACGCTTTCTCGTAATCAACGAAAGCTATATATAAGGGTTGTTTATTTTCCGCAGATTTCTCTATCACCTGATTGATAGTATGAATATGGTCTATTGTTGAGTAGCCTTTACGGAATCCTGCCTGGTCCTTTGGTTGACAGAAGTCTCAGGTGTTCCTGATTCTATTTGCAATTACCTTAGTAAATAGTTTGTAGGCAATGTACAGTAAGCTGATCGGTCTATAATTTTTCAAGTCTTTGGCGTCTCCTTTCTTATGAATTAGGATTATGTTAGCCTTCTTCCAAGATTCCGGTACGCTCGAGGTCATGAGGCATTGCGTATACAGGGTGGCCAGTTTCTCTAGAATAATCTATCCACCATCCTTCAACAAATCTGCTGTTACCTGATCCTCCCCAGCTGCCTTCCCCCTTTGCATATCTCCCAAGGCTTTCTTTACTTCTTCCGGCGTTACCTTTGGGATTTCGAATTCATCTAGACTATTTTCCCTTCCATTATCGTCGTGGGTGCCAGTGGTACTGTATAAATCTCCATAGAACTCCTCAGCCACTTGAAATATCTCATCTATATTAGTAATGATATTGCCGGCTTTGTCTCTTAACGCATATATCTGATTCTTGCCGATTCCTAGTTTCTTCTTCACTGTTTTTAGGCTTCCCCCGTTCCTGAGAGCATGTTCAATTCTATCCATATTATACTTCCTTATGTCAGCTGTCTTACGCTTGTTGATGAACTTCGAAAGTTCTGCCAGTTCTATTCTAGCTGTAGGGTTAGAGGCTTTCATACATTGCCGTTTCTTGATCAGATCTTTCGTCTCCTGCGATAGTTTGCTGGTATCCTGCTTAATGGAGTTACCACCGACTTCCATTGCACACTCCTTAATGATGCCCACAAGATTGCCGTTCATTGTTTCAACACTAAGGTTTTCTTCCTGAGTTAAAGCTGAATACCTGTTCTGTAGCTTGATCTGGAATTCTTCTATTTTCCCTCTTACCGCTAACTCATTAATCGGCTTCTTATGTACTAGTTTCTTCCGTTCCCTCCTCAGGTATAGGGTAATGCGAGGTCTTACCATCCTGTGGTCACTGCAGCGCACTTTGCCGAGCACGTCCACATCTTGTATGATGCCAGGGTTCGCGCAGAGTACGAAGTCTATTTCATTTCTAGTCTCGCCGTTCGGGCTCCTCCACGTCCACTTTCGGCTATCCCGCTTGCGGAAGAAGGTATTCATTATCGTCATATTATTCTGTTCCGCAAACTCTACTAATAACTCTCCCCTGCTGTTCCTAATGTCTATGCCATATTCCCCCACGGCCTTGTTTCCAGCCTGCTTCTTGCCTAACTTGGCATTAAAATCTCCCATTAGTATAGTGTATTTAGTTTTCACTCTACCCATCGCCGA
The DNA here is from genome assembly GCF_038994185.2 of Dermacentor albipictus. Taxonomy (NCBI): domain Eukaryota; kingdom Metazoa; phylum Arthropoda; class Arachnida; order Ixodida; family Ixodidae; genus Dermacentor; species Dermacentor albipictus. Next base: position 491,760,337 of record NC_091821.1, read on the forward strand.
TTCCACGTCTTCATAGAAGCTTTCGACTTCCTGGTCATCATGACTGGATGTAGGGGCGTAGACCTGTACAATCTTCATTTTGTACCTCTTATTAAGTTTCACAACAAGACCTGCCACCCTCTCGTTAATGCTATAGAATTCCTGTATGTTACCAGCTATATTCTTATTAATCAGGAATCCGAATCCTAGTTCTCTTCTCTCCGCTAAGCCCCGGTAGCACAGGACGTGCCCGCCCGTTGTTAGGTAACCTGGGCGAACGATGGTTAGAAGAAAGAAGGACAATCACGGTATATGTAGCACAGAGTCGAATCCCTACTCGGGAGGACCACTATAGATTCTAAATAAAGTCGCATTTCATTTAGAGTTTTGAGGGCATTCGGAACACATATATGAATGTTGTTTTTCTTGATTTATGTGCTACGCTGAACAAAGGTATGCTCACTTACATTACGCTATTAGTTTTGGAGCTTGGATCACATGATTATCTGGCGACAACCAGAAAGTCCTTGCCAAGAGCAGTCGAGATAGCGAGATAAACCTTCACAGTAGGTTTTTACAGAGCACTTTATACCTTATAATTTCGACAACATTGCCGTACCTTTCTTGAGAATGAAAACTCGTCCAAGTTCTGAAATACCAATTTGGCTTTTCATCCTCACAAGTTTCATCGTTGAGAATCTTTTAGAGTTCCCAAGATTGATAAATGAATTTGTCGTACTTTACTAGTCACGAAGATAGGCCAACACTTACAAATTTGTTTTCTGTGGCTCTTAACCCGAATAATATTGTCCCCTTAATGTCCACAATAAAGACTGAGAGGAGAGAGAGAAAATAGATTAGGCGGTATTAGCAAAATGACGCCCTTCAAATCAGAAATGCTACTCTTACCACTGCAGATAGCATTATGAGCCATAAAATACCCGGAAACGAAAGACTGGTGGTTATCCTGCGTTTCAGTGACCACGCAAGCTCGCCGCGATGTCAAGCTTTTGGCGGCATACGCTAGAGTAGAATTAATTTTCGCTTTCTTAAGGATTGACTACTTTGCATTCTAAAGTATCTATAGATTGAACTTGGAGAGTTTCAATGACATTTACGGCACCGAACTAAGCAAAATGCCAGATGCACCACACACGGACGACCCGGAGATTTGATTAAGCACAGAATTCCATAAACGGAAATTTGGGCTACATTTTCAGTACCAGTAACATACATTTTGCAACGGAAAATTGGATACTACAGACTGTCGAATCTTCACTTTACGTTCGCAAAGTGATTTAGAGCTCCGCATTAGTGCACCTCTAACGTTTGGGACACACAGCTTGGTCTCATATCCACCGTATGCTGCCTCAGCATATCAGCATTTCAATAGAACGTTCAAACAATGATATGGAAGTACATATATTCACAGATTTTCCAAGTGTCTTTTTCCGTTGTGTCGTACTACATGCACATTTTCGCTCAGCTTTTCAGAGCAGAATGCATGATTTTATACAGATAGAGATGCAGATACAGAATACAGATACCATTTTTATGTAGTGTGACGAATTGTTTTGGTTGTTCCAGAAGTGAACGCAAACCACAGTAACCATATAGCAAATAAATTATACATTCCAACGATGACTCTTTGGGTTTACTTTTGGGACACATAGCTGTGAGAGTGAAGCCGATTATTCGTGAAGACATTCCTGGTAACCGAAAAATTCACAAATGAGGCCACTTTTGAGATATCCGGCGTAAAAATAGGTCGCTGAATGCAAATATCATTCAGTTTAGTAAACTATGCTCTACAGATCGCTTTCTATGTGTCTACTGCAACATGTGACCTAATTTAAAATAATAAATAATTGTTGGGTGAAATTATTGAAAGGACCTCTAAAACGGTTGGAACAAATTTTATAGATGTGTAGGGTGCAGCTATAGATAAACATTCCCACCTTAATTTGTGTAAAGCATCTGTTAATAAGACAGCTACGGACAGTTACAAGTTACCCTCCTCCACAGCCATGCATTTTCTCCTCAAGTTGTTCGCCGAGTGATCGGGGCTAGGCTCCGCCTTCACTGGCTCTGCGTCATGGCTGCATGTCGTGGCGTCTACTTCCGGTTGTATAGGAGCAAGCGCGCGAAGCCTCTCAAACTTTTCCGCCAGCAGCTTGGCAGTGGACCACAAGCGGGAGCTATCGAAGCAGCGAGCAGCGAAGCGTTGCGAGCATTCAGTCGCAGCGCCAAACGTGTCCAGTATTTCGGTAACCACAGGCGATCTGGGCGTTTCGACGGATTGGTGGAGGCATAAACTCAAGCTGATGAAGGAATTTTAGTGTAGATGTACGTGAGCGGACTGATCGGTCAGCATGGTCCAGCCACCTGGTGGCGCCGAGCTTAACCAGCCAAACAACGAGCTAGTATTGCTCTAACCAGGTGTAAAACATGTTAACGAATTACAAAAAGGTGTTCACGATTAGGCTCCTGAGGAAAATTTACAACAGCACCAAAGTAGAAGACTTCGTTACAGCTACTGTGTTTGATAAGTAAGTAAGTAAGTAAGTAAAGTAAGTGGATGGATGGAGTAACTTTATAGAAAGGTCCTGCGAGCTACGGGGCGCAAGGTCCCATAGAGCGGGCTACTCCCACGTTGGGACCGGGAGTTGTAACTCCCTGGCCGCATCGTGGGCTCGCTGGACGGCCCAGAGCTGCACCGCCAGGTCCGTGCTGCGTAATGCGTCTTGTAGCCTGGCGGAGTCTTGATCCTTGTTTGCGTGGGTCCGACCACACGGCCAGAGCAAGTGATGTACGTCTAGTGTGCTATGGCAATTTTCGCAATGTGATGTTTTGTATAGGTCAGGCATGTAGTGATGTAGTCTGTTCTGCGTGGGGTACGTGTTTGTTTGAAGCATTCTGAACGTCAGGGCTTGAGGCCTGGTGAGCTTATTGTGAGGTGTGCTGTATATTCTGCGGTCTAGATAAAAGTGCTTTATGATCTCGTTATATGTGGAGGGAGGGTCCCGATTCTCGCTGGGATGGTCACGACCAGAATAGGTGGCGTCGCGGAAGGTTAGGTCTCGCGCGGTCCTGTGAGCCATCTCATTGAGATTGCGAGGGGCGTCCTCGATCTCTCCGAGGTGTGCCGGGAACCAGCAGATGGTGTGATGCTGCAGCGGTGCGGATCGATTGATTATTTGTAGTGCTTGTCTTGCAACTGTTCCTTTCTGAAAGGCTTTGACGGCTGAGCGTGAATCGCTGTAGACGTGGGTAGTGGTCGGGTCTGTGAGCACGAGTGCGATGGCAACCTGTTCTGCTATCTCGGACTTGTGGGTCTTGACTGTGAGAGCGTTTCTCACTTGACCTTGCTTGTTGATCGCGGTGGCAACGAAGGCCTTCCTGGTTGGGTACTGTGCCGCGTCAACGAAACAGGCTAGGATTTTCTTTTCACGTATTTCGCGCAGGATGAACGATCCGCGTGCCAGCCTTCTGGGTTGATGGTGCGTGGGGTTCATGTTCCGCGGCAGTGGGCGAACCGTGTAGGAGTTGCGTGTGTCCGTCGGAACGCTTTGATATAGAGTCTCGATTACTGTGGTGTCATAGCCTAGTTTGGCTAGGATTTCTCTACCCTGTTTGGTTCCAGAGAGTCTTGTCCATTGAGCCCGTTCTTGAGCTTCGGCGATTTCTTCAAGTGTGTTGTGTACCCCCAGTTGCAGCAGGAGGTCTGTCTCGGTGTTCTTGGGGATTCCCAGCGCTTGTTTGACTAGCTTCCTCAGTTGTACGTTGAGTTTGTCCTTCTCCGCTACCTTCCATCTGTGCATGGCCGCCTCGTAGGTGAAGTGGCATAGCGCAAAGGCGTGTGTTAGCTTGAGGAGATTTTCTTCCTGAAGGCCGTGTTGTCTGTTGGCTACGCGTCGTATGAGATTCAAGGCATTATTCGACTTTGTCGCGATCTTCTCCACTGTAGCTGCGTTAGAGCCGTTGTTCTCAATGAACATCCCAAGGACTCTGATTTTGCTGACGTGTGGAATGGTTCCTCCGTCTTTTGTTCTTAGAGTAACGACGTGTGTGTCTCTGATTTCGTTCTTTGGTTTGGGACCGCTCCTCGATGGTTTGTAGACGAGGAGCTCTGACTTCGCAGGCGAACATCGCAGGCCAGCGGGAGCGAGGTATTCCTCGATCACGTCGATCGCTTCCTGCAGAGCGCTTTCAATTGATCCCAGGCTACCTCCGGGGACCCAGAGCGTTACGTCATCGGCGTATATCGTGTATTTGACGTCCTCGATTTGATCCAATTTCTTGCCTAGGCCGGCTAGCGCAAGGTTAAAAAGCGTCGGAGAGATGACAGAACCTTGCGGGGTGCCCCTGCCTCCGAGTTTGTATTTCTGGGACTTGATTTCCCCTAGACGGAGGGTGGCCGTTCTGTCACTCAGGAATGATTTTGTATAAGCGTAGAGTCTCGTGCCGAGGTCGAGGTTGGAGATCGTGTCCAGTATGTAGTCATGTGATAAATTATCGAATGCCTTTTCGAGGTCTAGCCCTAGGATTACTCTCGCGTCTCTCGTGTCTGCGTCATTGATCTGATGCTTGAGGAGCTTCATGGCGTCTTGGGTGGATAGCGCGGGTCTAAAGCCGATCATTGCTGCGGGGTAGACATCTTTATCTTCGAGATGTTTCGAGAGCCTGTTTAGGACCGCGTGCTCGGCTACCTTGCCGACGCAAGACGTCAGCGAGATAGGTCTGAGGTTATTGATGTTGGGCGCCTTGCCAGGCTTTGGGATGAGCACGATAAGGGCCGTTTTCCAGTCTTCTGGTAGTGCTCCATTCCTCCAGATGTTGTTGATTTCCTCTGTGAGGGTTTCGATTGATGTTTCGTCGAGGTTTCTTAGTGCCTTGTTAGTTACGCCATCCGGCCCCGGCGCTGACTTGCTGTTTAGGTTCTGAAGGGCCGTGCGTATCTCTTCGGTTGAGAAGTCCCGATCAAGCTCTGGGTTGGCTTTGCCGCGATATGCATCGGCGGTCGTGCATCTAATATTTTTGGCCAGCGGGAGGTACTTGTCGGCGAGACGGTCAATGAGCTCATTTTCCGTAGTAATTTTGAGTTCCTCGTGCATGATCTTGTTCAGCGTACGACCCTGGTCCGCTTTGGTTTTGGTTCTATCTAAAAGATGTTTGAGCAGGTGCCACGTCGTCCCGCTGTTGATGCGGCCGTCCGCGGCGTCGCACACCTCGTTCTATTGCTGGTTAGATAGTTGCGTGCAATATTCTGCAATCAGCCGGTTGAGGGAAGAAATTCTTTTCCTGAGCCGTCGATTGTGTCTTTGTTCTTTCCATCTCCTGGTGAGCGATTGTTTGGCTTCGAGCATGTGGGCCAGTCGGCTGTCCATGCTATGAACGGGAAGATCTGTCTCTATTTCTTTCGTGGCCGCCTTAATGTCGGCCTTTAGTTGCGACGTCCATTGTTCCATTGATTCTTTGCCTGTTGGGCGTTCGTGTCTGAACTCGCGGAACTTGTCCCAGTCGACGTACGTCATTTTCCTGGGTTCTCTGGATGGGGTGTCAATTGTTGTCTCAACAATGTGATGATCGCTGCCGAGATCCTCGAACAGGTTGTTCCACTGATAGTTTGGAACGTTGCGGACGAAAGTGAGATCTGGCGTTGTGTCGCGGTTGACCGAGTTACCCGTTCTTGTGGGGTGCTCGGCGTTCGTGATGAGCGTTAGGTCAAGTTCATCGGCGTCGTTTAGCAAGTCCTTGCCTTTGGCTCTGCTGGCGACGTATCCCCAGGCCGTGTTAGGGGCGTTGAAGTCTCCGGCCACGATCACGGGGTTGTCGCCGGCACGGTTGCGGGCGAGCTGGAGTATTTGCTTAAATTTTTGTGCTCTGTGCTTGGGGCTGCTGTAAACGTTTAGGATGAATATGCTCTTGGCGTTCTTGGCTCTAGGGAAGACTTCCGTGAGAATGAATTCGCAATTGCTGCGGTCGTGATTAACGTTGTGTGTCGTGTGGGCCAGCTTGTTGCTGACCAACGTGGCGATACCTCTACATTTGTGTTGCGGTGTGGTTGCGGTCACGTCATAGCCGGGTAGCGAAGGTGTAGCGGTATTTGTCTCTTGTAGGAGAATGACTTGGGGTTTGTCTTTTTTGGCTCGAATGTATTGTTGCAGGGGGGCCTTTTTACGGACGTAGCCCCTACAATTCCATTGCCAAAGGCGAAACGTTTCAGTTTGCACAGCCATCTTTGTTGTTAGCGTTGGGTGGCCTTTGTGAGGCCACGTTGTTGCTATGTCTATCGAGCGACAACGCCCGAAGTAGCTTGGTGATAGCAGGCTGTGACGTCACAGGTGGGTGGTCTGCCATTTCTAGCACGTTGAGCCTTGCACCATGGATGTTGATCGTCTCCATCATGTGGTTGATCTGTAGCGTTATCTTGTCGTAACCTTCCTTGAGGGTCCCTACTCTCGTCGCAAGTTTGTCTTGCCCTTCCTTTAGTGACGCGACGGTAGTTGCAAGCCCGCTGAGCAGTTCCTTGATTTCCCTAATGTCGCTGTCCGTGCCCGATGAATGTGTATTTGTCACGGCTTTTCTCTTATGCGGATTGCGCATGGATTCCGCGACCGGTACTTCCACTACCATGGGTTCTGATGTGACTTCGGTTTGATTAGAGTCGGGGGGTGGTGGCGTTTTGAGTTGTCTGATTTCCTCGACAAGTTGTGTGATGGTTTGCCTTAACTCTTTGTTTTCGTGTTCTAGTCTTTTAATCGTATTTGCTATTTCTACTTGCTCTGGCCGTGCCATCGGACTCACCTGGCTGGCGGCCTGCTGTTGGTGCTGCTGTTCTTGTAGCTCCTGTTGTTGGTGCTGCTGAACTCGTTGGGCCCACGTCAACCGGTCATCACCGCCAACTCGTGGGCTGGGGACGAATCGTATCCTTGACGAGGATCTCTGGCTCGGGTTCCTGGAGCGTCCTCGCGATCGTGACGACAGGCGACCGCGGTTCCTCGATCTCGAGCGGCCCCGCTCGCCGGACAAGCGAGCATCTGCGTTGGCGGCCACGTTGTGGTTGATGGCGCTACACTCGGCGTCCTTGAGCGGCGGGAAGTCGTGCTGACTCAGGGCGATGGGCCCTGATCTCGTGGTGCTGTTGCTTGCGTTTGCTGCAATTTTTCTTTCAACTCGTCTTCTTCGGACGACGTAGGGGAGTTGGAAGCGGTTGTTGCATTCCTTGCTTGCCGTGACATGATTTCCCTCGCAGAGCGCACATTTGATCGAGGTGCACACATGACCTGCGATAGGGTTAGCTAGTCCACAGCCTTTGCAAATTGCGTCGTCAGGCGAGGGGCATACGTCGGCACGATGGCCGAGTCTGCCGCACACATGGCACATGACGATCTGCTTGCGGTAAAGGGAACACTTGATCAGGGCGTTGTCGTATCTGACATAGTTCGGGACTCGAAAGCCGTCGAAGGCGATGATGACCGTGCCAGTTTCCTTGATTCTCTTTGCCGCCAGAGCGAGCGGGTTGCGTGGGTTAACGATCTTGCGGTTTATGGAGTCCTGCGTCTCATCGAGCGGAACCCCTCTTATAACGCCTTTGCATGTTTCGTGCGGCGCCGTCCTATATGCAGTGGTTTCAAACGTTTGCTCTCCTATGGAAATGCTGCGGATCCTGAGGTATTTTGCTGCGTTCGCTTCGGACGGTGTGCTGACCACCATGATGTTCTGCTTCAAATTGGGGCATATCGTGTCCTCGCTTCGCTCGGTAGATTCGATGCAAGCAGCCATGCAAATTGCTTTGGTGACCGTAAGTTGGCCTACCTTGGCTATGTTGATACCGCCACGTATGCGAATCACGATCTTGATGTCATCTTGGGGCAGCGCGGGCATCCTGCTTGCTTTTATCAAGGCGTTTCTGGCTGTTGAGACAGTTCCGTTCGTATTTCCTCCCTTTCGTTGATGGTTAACGAGGTTGGGCTGGCTCAACGCAGTCTTGATTACTGACGGGCGCGGCGCCACGATAGTCCACCCTGCGTCTGCGGTGAAGTCTTCCGGGCTCGTGTCTTGCCCATTGACTTCGTATGCCATCGCTGTAGGGTCGTTGTTGGGTGGAAGGCTCGTTTGTTGTGATCGCTGGAGGCCACCACAGCCGGGGTGGGCGCGGGGACGTCTGGGGTCGGCGGCGGCTTGGTCGGAGTCGAGACGTGGGTTAATGGCGGCGGCCGTACTCGCCGTTAGGCTTAGAGCCCGAAGCGGGGCGGCGAGAGCTGAAATCACTCGTAAAAAAGTCCAGAGGTCACGCACTTGCCGAAATGTGGTCTCCCTAGGTAGAAGAGAACTTCAAGAATCCGATTCCGAGTAGAAAAGGCACAAAACTGGGCAACAGGCACATTTAAATTGGCGAGAAAGCGGGAGCCAGCGCGGACGCGTCCGCAGCAAGGACATGCTTCTTCTTCCTCCAGTAAAGTAAGTGGACCTGATCTGTTTTGACTCAGGGCAGGTGTTTGTCAACGCCACAGGAGCTGTTGAAAGCACAAAAGGAAAGAAGGTAGGGCGTAGAAAGTAAGACGTGAACACCTGACTTGAGCTCGTGGCAGCAGGTGGCTGCAGCGTGCAGGCAATTCACGTTTGTGGCTCTGCTCATCCCGTAAAAATACACAATCAAACGGCCAGGCTTAGCCCGCTTGGGCTTGCGTTTAATCGAGTACAGGACACGCGAAACACTATTGTGGTAGTAATCCACCGGCGTAAAATGACGGCCACAAACGCGCAAGGCCTGGCACCGATCTGAGAGCGACAGTCCGAGGCGCTGCAGCCACTCCGCTCGTCTGCGGCCTTCCAGAGCGACGCGATGTCGCAGCTTGACATATTGCCAGTCGTTACGTTTGCGACCCACAACGTAATTAGGGTGAACCATGCTTATTGCGAAAATAAACGTCGAGAGCAACGTTGACCCGGAACTCTCGTCGACATGCAGCACGTTGTAACACAAGCAGCCGACACTTGCCGTGTGTCGGAAGTGCTTGAGTGCAGTGAGAAATTGCTCTTTTGCATTCTATGTGTATTTCTATGAAAATAAACAAATTACCTGCCATTCTAACTCTTACGAACAAGATTTCTTGCCTCTATAAAGTTGGAAAAATTATTGATGACGAGCCCTAGGTAGCAAGTCGGATAGCTCGCCCTACTAGTATCATTAGGGCAATTTACGTCAAATGGTTAGGGGCGGCTGAAAATTGAGCCGAGCGGTTTGCTGCGACCGGCACCGACGTACATTTTTAAAACCTTATAATAAATTACACGCTTCATGCGGATCACTTAGATACGTCAAATAATGATCAGAAGGACCTACTCTAACGCCTTAGTGCGTTTGTACAAAACCATAAAATCGTTTCAGGGAACCTTTTTTACCTTGATAGTGCTATTTCCCTAAATCATTGGAGAAATTCACCAAAAGGACGGAGCAGTGCTAGGTGCAATACATATTCTTTTGTCAGAAAATACGTTCTAACAAGAGTAAATATTATATGCACTTGCCGCTGACGAGGCACTCTGCATGCAAGAATGAAACTCGGAGGAGGAAGAAAAGAAGGAGTTGCAGTTCTAAACGAGGGAAATTCTGTTCAGTTTTCCGTCACCATGGCCTGCAAGTCATCGTTACAGTAATGGATGCACAAAAATATATAAAGTAGCCGTTCTAATAACCATTGGCATGGACTCCATTTATGCGGTAAATTCATCTGATGGTCCCCACATTCAGCGCACTATTTAATATCACAAGCCGGGGGCACATTTGGCGTGTTTACTATTACATCTAAATCAACCTTGAATCAAGCGGTCAATTCTATGCTCCTCAAATTTAAAACGAAAACAATCCTTCGAGCGCACAGTGGCATGCCTTCTGGCTGCAACGCTTCCATAACGTGACGCGCAGTTTTGTGAGGCTGCAACAATTTTCTGCAGGGGAAGGCTGGCCAAATTTCCTCACCTTAATGTTCCTTTCTGTTCACCATTAGCCAGACCAAGCGCTTGCCTCTGTGTTTACACGCCCATTCGTTGAGATTTTTGCCGCCAACCGCTTTTCAATCGATTATCACTCCATCGTCACTCTTATCAAGCCGTCAATGTTGTCGCAAGTCTTGTCTAAGCAGTAGGCGCACGCGCCGCGAATGCTGTTGTCCGTTCGCAACTGTAAGCTAGCGCCACCGACTTCTCGGTTACACATGCACAAATACCTCATTCACCTGATCCATGAGTTTGTATTGTTGACCAACAGCCACTCTCGTCATTGTCGTTGTCATTTGAGTGTTATTTACTTTCTGGACGCAAGTTCGCTTGGTAAGGAGTTGTATTCTTTATTAAAGCTTTTCTTGTTTTGCTCGCGATTTTTCACAGCCGCTACAATGCCGCAGCGTTCAGCGCTTGTTATCGCTATTGCAGAACAACAGCGCAAATACAGGTGCTTCCAGAAACGCTCGAGGAAACATCGGTGGCTTAGAGCAAGAACCGGCGGTGCCACCCTTTGTTGCGTTCAGCGCCGCTTGCCTGGCCTCGGGTGTCCTCTTTGTGGTCGTCTTCGTGCTTCAAGGAAAGGCCACACTCGAGGTACGGCCACGTTCCTGCTGTCTATTCATCATCATCATCATCAGCCTGGTTACGCCCACTGCAGGGCAAAGGCCTCTCCCATACTTCTCCAACAACCCCGACTTCTGTCAAGACAAAGGATCTGTTAGATCTGTTAGACTTCAGTGAAGCAAAGGACCAGGCAGGATTCCGTAAAGGCTACTCAACAATAGATCATATTCACACTATCAATCAGGTGATAGAGAAATGTGCGGAATATAACCAACCCTTATACATAGCTTTAATTGATTACGAGAAAGCGTTTGATTCTGTCGAAACCTCAGCACTCATGGAGGCATTACGGAATCAGAGTGTAGACGAGCCGCATGTGAAGATACTGAAACATATCTATAGCGGCTCCACAGCCACCGCAGTCCTCCATAAAGCAAGCAACAAAATCCCAATAAAGAAAGGCGTCAGGCAGGGAGATACGATATCTCCAATGCTATTCACAGCGTGTTTACAGGAGGTATTGAGAGACCTGGATTGGGAAGAATTGGGAATAAAAGGTAATGGAGAGTACCTTAGTAACTTGCGGTTCGCTGATGATATTGCCTTGCTTAGCAACTCAGGGGACCAATTGCAATGCATGCTCACTGACAAGGAGAGGCAAAGCAGAAGAGTGGGTCTAAAAATTAATCTGCAGAAAACTAAAGTAATGTTTAACAGTCTCGGAAGAGAACAGCAATTTACAATAGGCAGCGAGGCACTGGAAGTCGTAAGGGAATACACCTACTTGGGGCAGGTAGTGACGGCCGATCCGGATCATGAGACGGAAATAATGAGAAGAATAAGAATGGGCTGGGGTGCGTTTGGCAGGCATTCTCAGATCATGAACAGCAGCTTGCCATTATCCCTCAAGAGAAAAGTATATAAAAGCTGTGTCTTACCAGTACTCACCTACGGGGCAGAAACCTGGAGGCTTACGAAAAGGGTTCTACTCAAATTGAGGACGACGCAACGAGCTATGGAAAGAAGAATGATAGGTGTAACATTAAGGGATCAGAAAAGAGCAGATTGGGTTAGGGAACAAACGCGAGTTAATGACATCTTAGTTGAAATCAAGAAAAAGAAATGGTCATGGGCAGGACATGTAATGAGGAGGGAAGATAACCGATGGTCAATAAGGGTTACGGACTGGATCCCAAGGGAAGGGAAGCGTAGCAGGGGGCGGCAGAAAATTAGGTGGGCGGGTGATATTAAGAAGTTTGCAGGCACGGCATGGCCACAATTAGTACTGTCTATTATGAGAAGCTAAACAGTGCCGAGCCATCGCCATAAAGTTTCACATGATAATTGCCATGGAGAAATCTTCTTCTAAGAGCTGCGTTATAATTCATCATGCGGCAGACCTTGTGCATGATAACCTCCTTTAAGGAAAATTTTATGACGAGTTCGCTGAATGACTATAATTACGACATATAGTTGTTTCAATAACTGTAATAAGCAGGGGTTGGTGTACGCTATATGGCAACGGCGACTCCTCTTTATTCCTCGATGTGCGCAAAATGTTTCACGCAAAGAATGTAAAAATAATTACACCAGTGCGCTGCCTACTTGTGCGATTAAGGCGTTTACATTAGAATTAGTACAGAACATTACAAATCATTACAGTTGTTTAGAACACGGGATCCCAAACTAAGTTCCGTTCGCCCCATGCCGCTTCCGGTGGAATTTCAAAAAAAAAAAAAAACTTTTCACAAAAACCGCAGCCCGCCCCATGGCACGCTTCGGTAGTTTTTGGAAAAACCACCGTCATGGCAGCGGCGTTCAAGACTGATCGTTCGCTATTCATAGGCCCACACCTGTCCGCGAAGCGCTCTCTCCATTCGTGCTCGCGGGGTGGTCTGAACGAGAATACATTTGCATGGCCGGCAAGCTGGAAGTCGCTTTCACGTTACCGGTGTCTCTAGTCATTGATGATGCATAACGACTGGCCGTCGGCGTCGGTCACATAAGGTTTGCTCACGAGTTATTACTGTTAAAGGTAATCCAATGCACCCACGGAGTCGTTTTATGTGTACAGGCTGGTTTAATTCCGCACTAAGTCTCATTACACTTTGACCGCAATAAAAAGTAGCACTGAAATCGCCCGACGCCCCCTACGGTGCTACGCGGTTTGTAGATGCCGAACTTTAATTTTAGAATACAATCGGTGTGTTTATAAACCACCATTGAACAGCGCAAACAACAAAGGAGATACGGTGGGAGAAGGGACCACACGGCACACTGGCGAGACAGGTGGTGAACCTCAAGGCAAGGAATGTTGAGAAACCTTCGTTTAACATACACACAAATGATATTTACTTGAAGGGAGAATGTTATCACTATTTTATGTCTATAGACTTAAAAACTGAAACATGTGAAATGTCGTCGTCTATTTATTCGCTGAAGACTGGGAAAAAATATGTTCTCTTGTGAACATCAGATTTTAACTCCTTTAACATACCTTGTCAAGCCGATACGCTACGCAGCCAAATGGCAAACAACAGCGAAAGAAATCGGTATTTATCGTGTGGATGAATTCAAGCCAAATGGCAAGACTATAACATGTACAGTCGGGATGGAAAGCTCAAAGTCCACACGAGCCCATGTGATGCTGATGATGATGCTGATGATGATTTAGCGGAAATGACGTTGAAACGGTATGGTGACAAATAGTGCTTGACTTAATAAGCTATGCTATACATGTTTTTCATTCTTGCAGTTTGCATGCATCTCCTTAATCTTTGTTCTCTTCCTTGAAACTTGTCTTTCTACCATGTACGCTATACTTATGCCCGCAACGGATCTGGTCCTGCCAATCTCTTTGCTGGATATTTTTTTTCACCAAAACAATAAGCATCTCCTGCTTATTACGACTGCTGATGGGTTGATGCTTCCGTGCACTTTAAATCCAAGTGCTTCTGAAAGGTTTACGTTACCTACGGGTATAGCTGAGTGAATGCTTTTGAATTCTATTAGGATGTGTTGAGTGGTCTGCGGATTTGCTCTGCAGCAGACACATATCTGGCCTAGTTGCGAATATTTGCTCCGATATGTCTCTATCCTTCTTAGACAACCATCTCGAACCTCAAATGGCAAGGCGGCTCTGCCCTTAGTGTTATCTTACAGATTTTCCGTTCTCATTTCTTTCTTGCCATTTTTGTAAATCTCGATGGCATTTTTCGTATCCATTTTCTGCATCCAATTTACTCTCTCTGTTTCTCTCACTTTCTTTTTGATGACTCCTGATCATCTATTTTCGCGTTTAATTACCCTGCATTAATTACCCTGATTGTGTCAGACTGCGCCTGCTCGCCAGCTAGCAGTGCGACACTTGTCTTCGAGAGCAGCGCTATTCATGAAATGAGTCTTCTGGCTTTTGGCAGGCGGGTGAAATTTCTGGTGCCGCATGAAGGTTTGGTGCCGCATTAGTCCCTACGTTCAGGAATAGTGAGGAAGCCAACTCTTGGTAACAGTCTCACAAGTCTATTTGGCACGCCGCGGACAGCACCGTTTATTGTGCCCGAGTAGCCGGCCCTCGGATTGTGTTGGTACTACAAGGTTTAAGCCAAACACACGATGTGGTGTGGCCCCAAGCATTAGTTTAGTGGGCAAGTCACTACAATTAGGGCTTCCGCCGTATCTGAGCTCACTGTATACTGCCACCATAGGTATTGCTGTCGACCACAAGACCAACATGTGCTTTACGATCCTCTCAAGGCCTGGCATAATATCTCCACTTCGAGCGATCCTGTCGTTTCGTTGGCTAACGCCATAACTGGCTATCGATGACATCCGAAGCCGCAAGGCTGAGGATACGTGCCAGAATCGCCTGGATGCAAGCCCCGCACGTAAATACTACCTACGTGTTCGGTTTGGTCCACATGTTTAATGCGCTCGTTCTTCTGCGTGGTGCTGAAATCGCTCTTGTTTGATGAATAGCTTGTGGCACAGCCCACATATTCCATGTCATGGTTTAAGCAAAGGACAAACACGGTCTTATACACTTGTGAACAAATTCACATGTTGCATGCCATCGAGAGTCACGAATGCTACGCGAACCCTGTAGACACTCCAACGAGGCTCGTGACTATCTGGTCTAGCCCGAACGAGGTCCTAGATTTGGATGTATGAACCCGCTTGCTCGACAGCGTCAGCTGTGTAGTCCCACCTGTTCGAACGAGCCATGGACTCTCAGTTTATAGCAGGGAGTAAGCGACCCTTATCGCGGTTTCATCCTAAACGTGAGAAAGACTACGTCAGTGTGTAAAAGGGACCACTCGCAGGAGTTCGGTGTAGTTTTCAACGAATTACGTGTGCTATACAAATCGGGCTGCTCGGGCATATTCACTGCACATCGCGAGTAAAGCTAGGATTTGATATCAATCAAAAGAGTTCGCAAGGCTATACGACTTTATGAATATCAATGACTGACAAAAGCGTAGCCTCTTATTGTGAGCGAATTTGTTTCTTTGGCCTTTTGAATCATCACACTTTTATTTTATTCTCTTTCTAACTTAGTGTACTCTTTCGTTTTGCACTGTAATTAAACATAGTGCACCTTCTCCAACATAATTGCAGAGTATGCATTTACGGCCACACATTCCACATTATTCGTGTTTTATTCATACCACGCAGACAGAATTTGGTCAGACTCTCAACTTTAACATTTACTTTTTATGTCGTGCTGCCTGTACAATTTCGCATTAGCTTCATTGTTTTCCTGTTGAGCGCACGAAATGCAGGCAGCAGGCTACATTGATAACATTTGCTCTTCAACGAGACACCGCAGGGTTAAGATAAACAAGTCTAGAGAAGAAGCTCCCCATAGCAGCAGGAACGGCGTGGCCATGTTGCTACTCTTTGCAGGTGCGCAGGCCCTGACGACGAGATGCGATTTACGTGAAAGGCGCAATGAACGCAATCCCAAGCCTACCTGACTATGGCGGTTCAATCTAGATCAAGCGCCTGTGAACGTATGCTTTGAGGCACCGTAAATTTTTCGAACTTTTATAAATAGCCATCGGACCTTTGTAAATATATATAAGAAATGAACATTACGCACTGTTAATAATACGTTCTACGTGTAAATGCTTGTTATTGAATGATATTTTGTTTATTTTTAGTGTTACAAGAATGCGAGGTCCCAACATGTCCCCGTCTTTGCGGTTGCCACTTTTCTTACCCAGCTTTTCCTCTAGAGTCAGTGTTATAACACTATGAGAGAGACGCCTTGCGTACCTCTGCCAGCCGTACACAACAAACACCTTGCAGCAAGAGGTAGCAGAACAGCCTGTCCCTATTATAACCTTGATTTACAAAGATCTCTTATTTGGCGTTGAGCTAGTGAGTTTCCTTCGACATAGCGAAGAGTACAGACGGCAGCACAAAAGGGCGTCTTGACTGTCGTCAACATTGTTCTCCGTGTAAAAAGAAATGTATTTTCGGAACCTCTCGGATATCCTTGATAAACCATTAGACTCCCTCATTACGCATATGCCTACGACTGGAAAGTAAAAGACCAATTTATTTTTACTCACTAGAGAAATTTATTTATGGACGAGTTTTCAGCTTTCCCACAATATGTACAAATCGCTCAATTTTCTTCTCTTCCCTGCAGACGACAACATTAAATATCACCGATTGGCCGACGCAACTTCAAGTAAGTGGTTGTGATGATGTGGTCACGTGCTCTCTACGTCTGCGCACGGTATCAATTAGCACCAGTCATGGCCTGCTCTTACAAATAAGAATCAGCTTTCCTCGTAGGGTATAACTCCATCTAATGCAAATATTGTTTGCACCGATAGCCTATACAATGGCTAATGAATTGTCAATTGTTAAATCATTTTTAAGGCACACCGAATAGATATTCCAAATATTTATAAGGTACATTTCATGTCTTGCCGTTGCAAAGCGCTCATCACTCGCTGACCAATTGTATATTCAATGTAAATAATTTAAAAATACGGAAGAGCCCTTGAACAGTTGAATACAATGAAAAAAAGACCTGCACGCATAGTACACGTAGAGAAAATATTTCAAAACACTTGAGTTGTTTAATAATAATGTTCAAGTCATCTGAAGATTTCGTAATCTTCATTTTTAATTGTTCGCAGTTCTACACTTTCGCCAAAGCAAACTAAATCAATAAATTGAATATCCATTAAAACTGGTGAACAGCTAAATGGTTCCATTAGAAACGTCTCTTATGTTTTGCACTGGAAGGGAGAACAAAGTCAAGTGGATGGGAATAAGTTTATTAACCTCGCCGGGTTTATGTTACCGCTGGGGCTGTGGCGTGGATGTTCTCTAGTCAAATAGGCCATCTAATCACAGTGGAGGACTCGCGCAACGTTCGAATGTTTTTGTCAACAAATCTAGAACGAGCACGCATAGTCCGACAAGGCCTTTCCACAGTGGAGGGGGAAAACGCTGGAGAAACGCTTACAATAATAAAAACCTACATTTTTGGCTTAGTGTACCGTGAAAAATTACTCCTCTAGCCTATAGAATGCCCAAAAAAGCCTCTCTTACAGTGTGATAGTAGGTATGGCATAGACAATGAAAATCTGCGCAAGCTGGTAATGAGCATTGTAAAGTGATAGCAGTGAACTGAAAGCAAACAGGCCGGCGTAGACGCGACCCAGACGTTTGCGTTTAACTGGAAATTTATTGAAAAAACGAGTTATTATAACACTACTTACAGCAGACACTACTACAAAAAATTAAAGAACATGCCGAGGGAAGTACCTGGTTGCGCATTGTTTCGCGATGCCTGCATAAAAACACGCCCATTCTCTTTAAATTACAGAATGTACCGCAGTCTACCGATGTCTGTACTACCGAATTCCAAGCATATCATTTATTTTCATATTGGTCATGGGTTTCAGAGTTCCATTTTTAAAAAGCTTCTGGCCAGGTTCGGCCCCTTTAAACAGATCAGCAAGGTGTATACAATGCACGCTGACCATCGTGTCTGCGATGTATTACGCCGCTGCACGTCCACGGAAGCAGCTAAAATTTTCAAATAGACGCCACGCGTCCTTGTTTTCCAGGGAGGCGTGTTGCCAGCCGTAGAGTGAATGTCAGACGCAGAAATCTGCCTGCGCAATTGGCATTATGCCACTCACAGTGACACGTAACTTGGAGAGTGGTTCAAGCCTACAGTAGTTATTTGTTCACGCCGTTGCTTGACAATTTAACATTTAAGCAAATAGTAAAACCTGCGGGTAGAGACCGAATGTCGTCTAGTCCTTATTGCAATCTGTGCCGTAGCAAGCGGAATGTAGCGCGACTTCGTCGTGCTGTAGGCCGGTCAGAAAAGGAAAGCATCTGCCATTTTGCACCGCATTAAAGCGCGTGATCTTTGACGCCCTGGCTCAGAGCTCGGTCTGCAGGGAGTTGTCCGGTGCGGTCGCGCACGCCGCAAAACGAGGCAAGCGCAACAGCTCGCGCGTGACGCCGTCACTAGAAGTGTGGCCGAAATTCCGGAGGAAAAACGTTAAAAAACAAATGCGGGACGTGTGACGTATACGCAGAGTATGCGTTTGACGCAGTACTCTTAGATTTTAGCGAAGCGTTTGACAGATATTAATAAAGAATTGCGCAAGGAACTAATAATAATAACCTTCCTGACGTTTGGGTCTCTAGTTTCGCATTACCTTCATAACCGAACGCAGTTTGTTTCAGTTGATGGTAGCAATACCTGCAGTCTTCCTGTAACATCATCCCGGAGGAAGTGTTCTGGGCCCCGTGCTGTTTCTTTCATATGAGACATTGTCGCTGTAATCACTCGTGGAACTCAAATTAGGTTATTGCGGATGATGCTTTATTTCGTGAAATCAGAGGTGTACATGATCAGGATGAGTTGAATTCTGATCTTGCTAATGTGTGCACAGATTTTGGCATGAATGCTATTACCAATAAAACTGTTTATTTTTGTGTAAGGCTTAGGAAAACGCTTCTTAAATATACTTATAACCTGGCATCTATTCCGTTGCAAAAAGATGCCAGCTACAAGTACCTAGGAATTCCAGTTACTTATCTCGGAATTTGCACATTGCTGAGATTTCCTCGTCAGCTTCGCGCAAGCTTTCCTACTTAAAATATAAAATTCCAAATTCTCCTCGCAAGGTCAAATTTTTTGCCTATTTGACATTCATGCCAATTAAACCTAAATATTGTTGTATTGTTTGGGATCCTTACACTAAGCATAAGATTAAAAAGTTAGAATGTATTCAGCGAAAAACTGTCAGGTTTATTTATTCGAAATTCAGGTACACTGATTCTCCTTCTGAACTCATGAAAGCTGACAAAATTAAGCTACTTAAATTGCGAAAAAAAAGAACGTCGCCTTAATTTTTTGTAAGCTTGCTTCTTAATGGCAAAATGGCTAGTGATCAGACGCAGTTTCTTTCCTAATTGGTTACAAGACCTACGTGACATTACCAAACACACATCTCTAACCCCATATATTGCAAGAACAAACATTTATGTTTTCCTTTTCTTTGAATTTTGTGTCCGACTAAAATAGCCGAACAGATCCTTATTACGCACTGCATGACTAGATGATCATGTCTTTATGTGTACTTTCCTCAGGTGCTATTATGTTTTTTTGTTTTCATTTCTGTTTTTTTGTAATACAGATATGTTGTAAATTGTATTGCCCGTCCTGCTTGGGCCAGATTGATCTGCAGTATGTAACAAATAAATTCATAAATAAAAGCCCACCCACTCTAAGCCCATAATGAGTCAAATTGCAATTTCGAACCTGAAGTCCTCTCTGATATTGTCGTGCGAGGACAAACTTGCTGACAGTCCAAAAGCTCACATAGAATTAAGGAAGCCGAATGCCTAAATAGTGTGCTGTCTTCAATCAAATACCTAGTGGCCAAGCTATCGACTTTCTTGCTTCCCTGGTGAGGTATTTGTTCGATGGCAACAAAAACAACTACACGTTTACACTGCCATGCCTGCGCCAATGCATGATTTTTGTATGTTTTGCCAAATTAGCGCATCGTTGCGCAGGGTAACACAAGTTACCAGCTTTTACGTGCAGTTGACGACACTGGATAAATTGAACTGTATGTGTCGTTACTAAATAATTGTGAATCGTTCTAGTTTTCTTAGTTATCATTGGACTGAGTAATACAGATAGGATTAGGTGGGCAACTGGCCAAAGAAATCACGTTTTTCTTGGTCGACCATAAATCAATCCTAGCCTTACGGATAACTCAAACGCTGGAGTGAAGTGTTTCTGGTGAGTTATATTTGCCGCTGCTTTTTTTTTTCACTTTCAAATTTGCCACTGTAATTACGGCATCTGTGGCGAATATTATTTGCTAAAGCTTTGCTTCTTCGCTATTTGTGTTTGCGCTTCCAGTCTTCCCACGCCGACGATGAAAACATTGCGGAGACAACGCCCTTGGAAATAAAGGTTCCGTTCGAAGATATCGAATGTGACAACGACGACTGCACCGCTCTGTCTACATGGCTGAGCCAATGGATTCGAAGAGACGCCGACCCGTGCAACGATTTCTACGAATACGTGTGCGGCAACATGCTGGGACGTCCGTTGCTCAGTGATGTACGCCTACCACATAAGCTTGCCACGTATACCTCGAGAAATAAGGGTACCGAAATGTATACTAGTTTCAAGAGCGAAATATGAAAAAGAAGGTAGTTTATTAGCTATACCATGCTTCCTCTCTTATTGTGACTAATATTATTCCGTAAGAAACAGTTGTCTCCACTTTCTCCGCCATGATGTAGTGCCTTAAAGCGTCATGGTGGATGTTGCAAGAAAATGCTGCAGATGTGCAAGCAGCAACGCTACGGAATAATCTGCAAAATTTAGGCACACGTGAAACGTTACTACGTCAACGTACTTAAATATCCGCAGAAATTAGCTTATGCAATTAGAAGATGAAGGGGAGAAATTGTGATCCACCCGAATGTAGCACGAAGGAAACCCAGACGGGCTTATCGGAAAGAACGCTCCGCAGTTGCGGGGAAAATTCGTGCTGGTCCGGGATTCGAAACCGGAGCCAACGTCTTTAGGGCGGTCGCTCTACCATCTGAGCTAACTAGGCGACTAGCAGACCGCAGTGCGAGCGTGAATTAATTGACAACAACAAGCGTTGTTTCCCAGAAACCCGTAAGGGTTTCCTTTGTAGGTACGTGCTACATTCAGGTGGGTGGCAGTTTTTACCCTGTCATGATACTTGTTCCACCTTGCGAGATTCCGCAGAATTGATCTGCGCGGTTAGAAGAGTAGTTCTCTGGAATAATGGAATTTTTTACCACTGTTGCTACAATGACACAAATGTCTGCACAAGCACTATAAAGCATCGCCCCTTTTCGCTCAGCGTTCTTAGGCAAAGTAACGCAGTGCCTCATAGGTTTTATATGTTGTTGGGGAAAATGCATAATAGAGCGACGCCTCCCTTGTACCGACACAGAGTTGTACATTACCATCGTGAAACTTCGTTCACGTTCCTGCGCCCTGCATGATGCTCCAGTCGCTTTGTTGGATTAATGCATGACGGCCGCTCTGGCATCATTTCCTGACCACGTTTGCTGCAAAGGCAGATGCTCTTGACAAACAGTGACATAACCATGTTTAGCGGAACTTATTTTATAGGTCTCCAACCTGCAATCAGTTTGCACTGCGTTATACATGACATAATCAGCTGATTGCATAAGTGGCGGAGAAATTGTACTCGTAGACGAAAACCTTATTCTCCATTAGATTCACACGTCTGCAGTCGAGAAGCCATTCGTGGTTTGTGTCGGAGGCAATGATCGGTGCGTCTGGCCAACCCGTTCGCAGTGTGCAAGGGTGTTCCTTCACCAAGAAAGATCGGCTTAACTGGAATACTTCTCGCAATATGGTCCTTTCGCGCTACGCTTATTTCACTCCATGTTTGGTTTCCTGTTGTATGTAATCAAAGCAATCAATTTCATAAATAATCCAAGGATTTCATGAAACGCGCTTTTGGTGGCAAAACTTGCCGCCCCATTTACGACATCTACACCAAAATACTGGCCAGAAAGCAGCCTCTCGTGTCTGTCAGCCTCTCGTGTCTGTCAATACTGTCTTTGTGTCGTACATACTGCATTTTTATCGTTTATTTAGAAAAAAAAGGCTTCAGAGAATAAAAGGGAGCAGGACGGTGAAGACACAGGTTTTCAGGATCCTGGATTTCTTGCTCTCCTTTATGAATATTTCTAAAATACTCTTCCAAAAGCACTGGAAATGCATTATTTATCAGAATTTTCAACAAGCCCAGCAATATTCAATAAGCTGGAATAGTGTATATCGCCCTGCGTTCTGGTCGTTTTTTTTTTCTATTCTGCACTGAAAAACTCACAATTGAGGAGTGTTTACGAGTTTGGAGTAACCGGACAAACTTGAGTGAATGTGCGAAATCGGTTTCCTCAAGAAAAATCAATGTTTAGAAAGGTTGCGAAGGAGTGCCAGCCGTCGCGAAGCTCCAGAAAGGTTCGAACTACAGCGGGGCGACATAATTTGGTAGGAAGAGGAAATTGAGTCAACTTAACCCTGCAGGCACTATTTGGGAAATGAAAACTTTTCAAGCACTTCCTATGAGAAAGTGCTAGAGGTTGACTAGTGCAACGCCAAAAACATACATTTTTCATCGGGCTTCTCATATGGTTAAGCTAAACAGATGCTCAGTTTTTATCTTCAACGCGGTGAAATATTTAATGGAACAAGTAAGTTAACATGATATAAGGGGCTTGTTCTTTTTCTTTAATTTAGTAGTCAGTACATATTGCTTTCTTGAGTGGATCGTGACAGCTTTACCGTAAATATGCAGTTATCCTATTTCGCCGCTGCTGGGCTTCAATGTTTTGATTACGATATTATTCGCAACATAAATAATCAAAAAGTTAGCGATGTTATGAATGTTCCGATTTTTAATGCAGGTAGTGTCTACTTATTAGGTGACGCACTTGAACAAGCTCAACGGTGCTTTCACATGCAATTTGCTAAAGATCTGCTCAAACAGAGGAAGGTCGGTGACACGTTTAAGAACGAAAAAAGGCAGTCGTGCTTTTGTGCTTATATTGAATGTAGGCAACGCTGTAGATTTTATAGAGGGCAACAGGTAAACAACCACTGGCAGACAGCAGCAGCATATCTTGTTATCGTAGTCAGAAATCGATAATCTTGGCGTACAAGATAATTCGCATGGATGTCTGAATAAATATGGAACAATACGATTTCGAAATGCTATCGCGCTTGTTACTCAGGTAAAAGGTGAGAAACGTTGTCACTTTAGCTTTGACGCAATCGCATTCAGTGACGTTGACGCTTTTGTAAAGCCGCTTGCGACATGATGTTCGGCAGCCTCAGGTGTTTGCCAAAAAATTGGATAATTTTCGGAAGCATGGTTGACCTTAGGACATATTGTACAGTGTGCATAAGATCTCGCAAATGTACGCAGAGGGCTATAATGATAGCCCAGCGCTCTTATTTAGAAGTGAAACACTTCTAAAGTGAAAGAGCTCAGAATATTAGCCTGTGAATGGTATTAGTACATGTGTCCGTAGTGGTTTCAGTTAGGACGAAATGCTCCTGCAGCACCCCAGCTCCCTTGATACCACTTTGCTTTTCAAACAGCTGTAAATTAAAGATTTTCCTCACTTAAATCGGTTGCACTGTTTCATATGCATTTTTTTTATTCATTCAGCAAACGGGATCTCTCGCTGACATTTCTCTGAAAGGCCATGTCTGTTAGAACGTGTCAACTGTTAGTGAAACAAAATGTCCTTTTAACACCTGTTGCTTGCCGTCGCAAGCGGACCGCGTCCTCGATATTAAAAAGAATACCCAAGCCAGGAGGCAGTTGATGCGGCTATCACAGACCCTCCCGAAATACCTGGTTACGGCTCTGCTCACACACTATGAAATTCCAACGATTGCAATAAGTGCCTGTGGCACCATGCGCCACCAAGTTGCTTCCTGTTCCACACTCTATGTAACAGATACTAATAACATGCTGAGCCCCCTTCGCTGTCTGCGCACACGACAATGAATATATATATATATATATATATATATATATATATATATATATATATATATATATATATATATATATATCATAAGAAGCCAACAAACACGCTCTCATCTCTCTCACCCCCTCTCATCTCGTTTATGTATATATATATGTATATATATATATATATATATATATGGCGCTATCATCATCAGCAGCAGCAGTCTATTTTCGATGTTCAATACAGGATGAAAGCCTCTCCTCCAGGCCATCCCCTATTACCCTTGTCATCCGCTAGCTAGTTCGTACATGAGCCTGCAAATTTCCAAAATTCACCACCCCACCCGATTTTCTGCAGTCGACTACTGTGTTTCCCTTCCATTGTCCCCAACTCTGTATACTGTAATGGTACACCATTTATCCGCTCTACGCACAGCATAGCATTGCAAGCCCCATTTTTTGCTTTAAACATCATCTGGAATAACGCCAATCCGCCTTTGCGTTACGCCTAATGTTTGACGTTTCTTCACTCTTCGCGCGGTCTTTAAGCTGTCCTCGAGCTTCTTTGTTAATCTCCAAATTTCTGCCCCATATGTTAGCCCCGGTGGACTGCAGTGGTTGCGCTCTGTGGTGAAGCGCCAGGAGACGCCTGGATGACGACGACGATATTCCGTCGAAAACACGGAAGCATGTGCACCGCGATGCCTGCATCGTCCACACTAGAAACGACACATCGCTGCGCGCGTACTCGAGGGGTAGAAAAAATTATAATAAATCCAGAAGAAAACTACGAATAGGCAAGCGCCACAAAACAGCACGCATCGAATCGACAGATAACGCGTGGCTCAAGCTACCCAGAGAAAGGGAAGCACCCACGTCGGTAAGCAGACGGCTCTGAGAAGAGGAGCAAGGAAGACGCGTTGGATTGGGTTTGACTTCAGCGTTCGGGAGGCGAACCACTGTTGGAGGGACTCGGTTGGGCGCCAACGCACGAGGGGGCTTCTAATCGACACGTCTTCCGCTCCCGTCAACCAGTCGACCAACCTGAGTCTTCGATAGCCCGCCTCCGTTCCCTTATAGTTCGCCGAACGACGCGGCACCAGCCAAACCACGAGTGTGTGGCGGCAGTTGCTCTGAACGCTGTGTAGGGGCGCTTGATCTTGCTTGTCCCCAGTGCCCTGTGCCTTTGTACTTGTATTTTGTATGTTTCAATATATATTTTTGTGCGGTGTTCATTGCCGTTCATTCCTTGCTGCTGTCGGAGGCGTCACTGACTCACAGAATTAAACCTGCTCCCCGAACCAAATCTTATTATACACGCCCTTCCTTCCATGACAGTTGTGGGCTCCCAGTCAGGTTTTTGTAATGTCTGTCGTGTGCACTAGAACCCAATTTCATTCATTCTGTAAATTTACTTCTCGTGAGCAGGGTGCCGTGTGAGTAATTGACCTGGTTAAACGTGCTCCTGCACAGGCTTTAGCGGCTCATCGGTGATCATGAATTCTCGTTTTCTTGCCAGGCTATTGAAGATTACCCTTGTCATCTTATTATCATTATTCAGCCGGCGAACACTACAGGATACCGCAAAGCGACCCGACAAGCATTTCAGTAGGCTATCCACTTCATGGCCATAACCGGAGCTCCTCTTTCTTCGACATGAAGCCCAACATATAGGCACACAAAGACTCTTATGGAGTGTGCCTGTTAGGC
Organism: Dermacentor albipictus; assembly: GCF_038994185.2. Taxonomy (NCBI): domain Eukaryota; kingdom Metazoa; phylum Arthropoda; class Arachnida; order Ixodida; family Ixodidae; genus Dermacentor; species Dermacentor albipictus. Next base: position 491,785,659 of record NC_091821.1, read on the forward strand.
TGCAGCCTAATTAAGACAGTGCCAGGCTGTACAGCATGCTTATATGGTCACCTTCTGGAATATCCTTCTGGTTGCTTCCAAGAGCTCCGGTGATGTAATTCACATTAAGCCGGCCGAAATTTACGCATTGGGAAATCATTCGGCTGGATCTTTGAGAGTGCCGCGGTCGAGCTGACATCACTCGCAGGTGCACTTCCCGTGGTCCTGAGAGCGTGACCAAGATTTGGCCTAGTTTCAGATACGTGGCTTCTGCAACTTCTTTTGTGATCGTTCATATTTAAAATAGCGCCAAAAAAGACACCAACAAGGGAGGACACAGGACGAGCGCGATGACTGATCCGTACCAACTAGCTTGCACCCAAACCCTTCTTTTGTGAACGCGGCGTCCGCATCGGCGTATGCGTGCCTTGTCGGTCTACCATGTTCTTTAACAAGTGAGTGAGTGAGAACTTTATTTAGATCCTGAGGAGAAAGAACTAAATCAATCCAGCGGTACCACCCAGGTCGAGGCCGGTAGACAGAGTCTTTCGGCGACGGTTGGCTCTCTGGACAGTCTTGAGCTGATCGATGAGCTCTGTGCTTCCGAGCGCTGAGTCTTAGGAGGAGTGGTTAAGACGTCATGTGCTGGTGCTTCCGCGCTCCAATTGTTAGCGGAGTGGCTTTATTTTCGGTTCGGGAACGCGATCTCAAGCTCTGATCAAGAGCAGGCTGTGCATCGCTGTGATACGAGTCGCAGTGCTGTAAAAAAGCAATCAAATGTGTCATTAGTTTTGGCTTGTGGCGTTAAGTGGGGCATATAATATTTGCAATCTTCCATATATTTATCCACCACCGTGATTATCAATTAAATAAAAAAGCTCGTTTATATGAGTTATGTTCATGTTTATGTCCGCCGTAATGTATGCTACGAATAGAAATTGATTTTGTTCTCAAACCACGTCTACGAAAGGACCGAGGCTTTCTTATTGTACCTTTCATTTATCATTTCCATGATAAAGCGTGCCGTTAGTGGCTAACGACTTGTTGCGTTTACATTGACCATTCTACGTGCCGGAAATGTAATTACAAGCCAGAATCAGCGTTGTTTACAACTCCATTTGCATGTGGCAAACGCGATACTCTCGGAACTGGAAGTTCAGATGAAATTCCGCAGACGGAACCGGACACATGGGTCAGTGATTGAGGCAGCCGGCCTTGTGAGAGACATGTGCATACGATTCAATCATGGCGCCAACCGCGACGACGCTACTGCAGTAAAGGACTCCATTAAGTTCTTGGGCATCGATTTCAGTGTGCGCTATGCAGACATCTACGACTCCCTTCCCTATCTCATGGTCTTCCTCTCCACGATTTACGACATTCACTCCTTCGTCGCCCTCAACGACCGTAGACAGTACCACGTGCCTGCTGACAAGCCTAATGACTTTGTGGTGGAGGTAAAGAATGAATTTCTCAGCGAACAAGCCGATACCAATCACGACTAAACGTGGTTGAGCACAGGGAGCCACGAGGACAAAGGAAGACAGATTCGAAACAAGAAAGCAAAGGAAGACACTTTGGACGCACAGGCCCCTGTGCGTACAATGTACCTTCCTTTGTTCTCGTGTTTCCCCTGTGTTACACCCCGTTTAAGATTTTGTCAACCAGCCCACATCGTCACCGTTGTCGGCCAATTACGAGTTGCGTGAAAGACTGGAACAGTGCAAAGTTCATCCCACAGGTTGCTGGGGTGAACTCTGTTGCCACTGCCAGGGAAGCAGCCGTTATATAACGATTAAGATAACGTGCGATTGATGAACAGTAATCGGAATTGTCCTATCTTCGTGCTGCTGGCTTCAAACGGCTTTGTGACTACGTAAATGTAGCGTTTCAACGAAATCAATTACGCATAGCTGCAAGAAATTGCAATGATTGTAGAATTATCAGGCATGTGCGCAGAGCCTGAGTCCATGCGTGCGTTTTGCAAAATATGACGGCTTACAAATTCGGAAATAAACCACAATAAATAACGCCAACAGACCATCTGAATCGTCCTGCACGATGACTGTATATATCCCTATGCTATGCTCATCACTCCCATGGTACTTCACTCATTGTTATTTCTTCTTGTTTCTTTCAATAATCCTTATATGAACCTGTACGAGGAATCCTACAAGGTATTACGGCGAGATGTAAACTCAACACTGTAGATGACTAAAAAGCTGCGTTTGTTATAGCTGGGCATTGGAAGTCAAAAACTATAGCCTCAAAGCCTACTGCTAATGTCACAAAGTACAATTTGGAGCAGATAGTAATGGACCTGTGAAACTCCTAGTATGTTGCAAAAAAGTAGTTTGTTCGTATCAGTGTTGCAGGTAAAGCCCTACCGTACACTGCAAGAAGTCGGTATATTACTTGCATCCAGAAGCACGAAAGTAAACCAACTAATGTTGCTCTGCTAAAAGCAGTAACTTCTGGCTACTCATTACCAAAACAGAAAGCTTCCCCGTCAGTTGCTTAACCGGTGCACTAAAAAAAAAAATACTCCAACTTATACACATACACGCCCCTTTGAAACTGTATCTTCCGTTATATCGTTGTAATTGGTTGCATTAGAAAGAACGTAGCTTAGGATTTTTTGTGGATGTACTGGAGAGCATTCGCCTCTAGCTTTGTTTTAAAGACTGGATATTGTTTAACCTGCTTTGTTGTCGCACACAAAACGTTCTCAAAACTTTTGCAGATCAATTTTTCCCGTTCTTAAGGTATGAATACACTGTTCAGACAAAAGGTTTTGGCTTCGGCTATAAAATTCGGGTCTGATTTTCCTTGCTAGAAGAACCGTTCTAATTGTAACGATATGTAGAAAAATAGGAAAGGAATAATTATGTAATTTTGAGTCCAATGTCTTTCCTAATACAGCGCCAAGTTTTCCTCTCACGCCCGAATTTGAAGCTCAGAAAGCAGTTGCTGTATTCCATACTGCTATGGAATTTATGTAGGGCAACCTGTGAACTCTGCAATGAAATAACATTGACAAAAACATGTGATACGTATTTAAAAATCAAATAAACGAAAAACATAGAGAAACTATCTTTTAGCAAGTGGAATTCAATACTGCTAGTTCATTGCATGCATATATAGGTAAATAAAACAGTCTGCAAAATTTCAGGGAAGATCTTCATTGAATAATATATCATTCATGTTAGTGTACCACCAAATCAGAAAATAACAACAGAAATGATTATAAGTGTCGCGAAAAGAAAGTATTAGCGGACTAATGCGCTCCAGTCTTCTAGCAAAGCTGTCCGTGACCATTCTCCTTGTTCTGTTTTACCCGCTTATAAGCTGCCATTTTTTTTCTGGCTTACGTTAGTCCATGAGAGAAATGGCAAGATGCCTTCATTCGGAGAGAATGGGCCTTACCATGTCAAGCTTGAACACTGAGTAGAGCAGACTTCATTTCGATTGGCCTTACGACATCTAAAGTTGCATGGCTTCCGCTGTTGTAGGGGCAGGCAACATCAAAGAGGCCAAACATGAGGATTGTCAGGCGCTCGTACATGTTTTTGGAGCTTTTGCCAATGATGATGATGATGTATCTTTTATTTGCATTCTCTGTAAAATGGGCAGCAACATGTGCTCAGCCAGCCTGCCTGTTCTGATCAGGTTCTACCTCATGTGTCGCAGTCTACTATTTTGGCTCTGTTTCCATGGGTTATTTTTTCCTCAATAAATCTTGATCTCTAAATTATATAGTTACCTCTACATGTAAGGACGCCTGGTTCTATGAATCTTCATTGCAGCGAAGCTGCTATTCTCTAATTTGTCTGGATTTTTCGTGTCCCAAAAACCGGTGGCTGGAAAAGCGGGTGTGTGTTTAAGTTTCCGTGTAATAGGGTTACGTTTCCTCGTATATTCGAATCAGAATCCGGTGCTGTCATCTCTATGGGTTTTCAGTACGTCGTACTTTACGAATTCTATGCCGCACCTGCGCTTGGTAGACCGCCTAGAAAAGTGAGGATGTACGTATGCTGCACCTTCGCAGCACGTGCATGCACGCGTGACGTACGTCGCTTGGGGTGGTGGTGCTTGGGTGACTTCGTTTCACGTCATTCGCTGCGGTTCTAGCCGCCTAACGTCCGCACCAGCTTCGCTGTACATCCACTTTCACAGAGTGGAATGGGGGCGGGCTTTTTTTTTTACCAATGCCCTAATTCTCTCTTGCTTATCTCCACTGCTGACCAATAAAGGTTCCCGTCCGCTTTGAATTCCAGCGCTTCTGAAACACGGCTGCTTTCTGCCGGTGTCGCAATGAATGGATGGTTGGATTGATGCTGCGAGCGTCCCCTTTGAAACGGGCCCTGGGTTCCACCGCAAGTCACGTTGCGCCCCGTTGTGTGAACATTAACCAAAATACTCGCGAAATATTCTAAATATATTGCGTTTGTAGAACATATAATTCATTTGAGGAGCAAGTATGGTTAACTTACGTAACACTATTTTCAAGAGAAAAAAGTGGGAACGAAATTAGTCATTTTCGGTTTCGTAAAGTACGGTGCACGCTACAAAGGAGCCTGTAACATTTCAATGCCACAAGGTGCAGGCATGATTCGTTCTGCGATCGGTAGAGGACTGTGTGGTCCCATAAATAGATAAAAGTGAGAAATGCCATTTAAGAAGAACACTGGTACTTTAAAAGTGTCGCAGAGCGTTAAAATGCAAGCAGTATATCTCTATTTGTTAAAACCGAACTATATGCTCCCGAGCAGGCGCCATCGAAATTCGTGAAGGGCCTCAGGCTACTTGGGGAACTTCAAGGGGGGTTTCGTTGCTCATATGTCGTTTTTAATTTTTTCATTACTCATTAAGCCAGGTATCGCGTTAACAGTAACTTTTGGATGTATCTGGTTTCGAAATTGGTACAGACTTATTGGCATCCCCTTTGAAACATGGCGGTGACAAAGAGTCAACTAGCTTGCTTTATTTGTCCGGTATTATATGCATGCGTTTTATTATAGCATTCTTCTCTATGTCTCTTTATTATTTCCTTGTCTTCCTCAAAACTTCTTCATTTATCCTTGCAACGCTACCTATGCCTCTAACGGATCTGGTCCTATGAATCACCTTGCTGCTTTTCTCCCTCCAATACTTTAAACGTCTTTTACTTATCCGGCTGTTGACCGGTTGATGCTTCCATCCGCTTTAAATTTAAGCACTTCTGGAATGTGGAAGTTACCTGCGCGTTTCACTTGGTGAATCCCTTGGCATTATTTCAGGATGTGCTGAGTTGCGTCTGGAATTTTGCTCCAGCGTACGCATGCCTCATCTAGTTGCGAGTATTTGCTCCGGTATGTTTTGTCCTTAGGTGATCGACTCCAGCCTCAAACAACAAAGAGCTCTCTTCGTATCGTCGTGCACATTTTTCCTTCTAAATTCTTTTTCCCATTCTTGCAAGTCTCCACGCTCGTTTTGTTTCCATTCCTCGCATCCCCCTCGCTGTCTCTTTTTCTCTGTCTTTCTTTCTGATGACCCCTGGTTGTCTACACTTTCAAGTAGCCTGTACATGATTGCCAATTTTCTTGACTTTCTTCCTGCACTCTTTGTCCAGGCCTTTCAGGTACACTTGCTTGTGCTCTTTAGGTGCCCATTTATTTGGTTCCACGTTCCTGAGTCTTTCCTCAAAACTAACTTAACTCTGCGCTTCTCAGACGCCTGCAGTGCCTTTGTTGTGGTTTTACCTTTGGCACCCAAAGCCAACGGATCTACCGATCTTCGTTTAACTGCCAGCACTGACAAGTTATCCGTTTTTAAGAACAGAATGGCATTCGGGAACGCTAGCGCTGGCACCATTACTTCTTTCCAGATTCCGCGCACCACCTCAATTCTATTGTCGCCCCAAAGTGCGCTGTTCAACTATTGCTCCATTCCGCTTCCCTTTATATTTAGATTATCTTATTGGGTGGTTGAGTAATTCTTCCCTTTATTTATGTATACGCCGTAGTATTTACATTGCTTCGCAATATATGGCTTGCTGCTCAACTGACACCACGTAATTACTCGTTTCTGCAGTAAAGATCATAATTCCCGATTTTTCCCTGCTAAGCTTAAAGCTCAGATTTGTCGCCGCATTGGCATACATATTCGCAAGTGTGTGTGAATCTCATGGATTGCCCGCTAGTAGCACCATGTTGTCCGCATACGCCAGTCGGGGGACCTTCTGCTGCAGTTCATGCGCCAGCAGGGGAGCCCTCTTTTGTTAAAATGTGCATGCGGTCGAAGCGGTTGCGGCAGCAGGTAAAACGTCATAAGCGTCCACTTGGAACACCACTTGTGATAGAATGAAAACGTATTGAAACCGTTGATGGAATAGCGTACGCTTAATAATGACGTCCACCAGGAGATCCAGGTAGCAAGCATTCCTAGGGGTGCGAGTTAAACCAGTGATTCGCACTGTTTCCCATAAAACCAAGATAACTTATCCGCGAAGGCATAGCGCAAGTATCTATTCGCAAAGAGTGACACAATTCATTTGGCCTTCCATGGAACCAGAGGAAGCGCGGCAGCATCTGTCACTTACATCGTGTTGTAATTTCAGCATTGCTCTGAACGCCCAGCTCCATTTGCCAAATGGCGCTCTTCGCCAGCACGGTGACGTACGGGCCGTTCAAGATAATTATTTTTATCACGAAAGCAATTATGTGGGCGCTGGAGGCGCCATGCTTGCTGTCGCTGTTTCCGCTTTGCTGTCATGACATACAGTACCGATGCGTGGCTCCCTCGTGAGTACTATAAGGCATCCAAAGAAGGTCTCGTTTGGCTGCAGAAAGAATGTGTTCAAGCGCACACACTGTCGTTATCTGCTCACTCGAATTTGCAGCGGAGCTTCGGTGGCGTCCAGTTTGTGGTTGTACAGTTGGGTGCACAGTTGCCCGAGGGAAACACTCGGCAAACTTCAAGAAACTCCTGTGCTTTTCCTTCGCTCTCATCTCATTGACCACAGAGGTGCGACGCCTGCGCAGACACTAGTGGCACTCGTCATGAACGCAGCGCTACGAGACTCCTCATATAGGCTACACGAAATTGGCCAAAATGCGCATTGAGAGTGGTCTTGCATTCCCTGTTCGCGCGTTTTGTTAGAACACCGCCCGAGTTTCAGCGAAGCAACAAAACCTTACTATCGCAATCACGTGCGTCACCCTCCGGGCGAAACTGTTCCTTATTTTAACAGACGCAAGATTTGCCTAGTTGATCGCGCATCCAGTGGTAGGTTTGTGTAAAGTATGTGATTTTCCCCCTAAATGCAGCTCGATGTCCGGGCACGCACATCACTGTCGGCGTGTAAATTATATTCTTTAAGAGTGCGTATGACTCTAAAGAAGTGCTTATGTCACAAATACTAAAAAAAATTTGCGATTTGCTGTTTAATTATTGATTAAAAGCCATGGCTAAATTGTGAAGCTAATTGAGAAATATCCAAACGGTTTCGTTCCCTAAATATAGCACCTCATGTATAAATTTTTCTGTGCTGAGTAGAAAGCATTCTAGATCTGGAAACGTTCCAGGCGACTAGGGACGCTATAATATCGTGGCATTGAATTCCGAACCGATAATTATCATTTATTCAGTTCAAGTTTTGTTCCGGTTCCGGCACACTCTAAGAATATCGGTGCGGTACCTTCTCATCTATTCGGACAGTATTCCTAATCATTAATGGTGTTTGTGCGAGCTTTTGTTTTCTTTGGATGTCCCGAGAGTAGCCCCATCACAACAGTTTTCTACAAAAACGACGTCTTGTATGATATCTGTTATGAAAGTCGGATACGTGGTGAAGAAAACCTTTCTCAATAGCATAGGCTTAACACGCGAAAAACGATGTGTTTCACATGGCGAACAAAATCGCAGCCTAACTTATTTTTGCTAAATCTTAAATCATAACTATAAAAACCTTAGGTGGAATGAGGAAAAGAATTGAAAGGCGTATTGTTATGGAAGCTTTTACAATGTCTCGCATCGTTTCATAAACTATGGGAGTAAGGATAGTTTCATTCAAGCTGATAAGTTCTACTTCAGAATGCCCAGACGCCTTCTTTGAGCACGTCCTCTTTTAACGTGCAGTTTTTTTTTCTGCCAATAAACAACCTAAAATAGTCATTCAACTGAACCCTCACGCCGCTTCCATATTTCCGTTTTATGTTGTTTTAAGTTGCACTGAGAACACTTAAATGTTCATTGCTTATTAAGAGGTAATCTTTTTTACATAGAACCACCATTGTTTCCTATTGCGCATATTCGACGAACTGGTATGTCATTTAAAGAACATGTGGTTGTGTTATCGCTACTTAGTCAGTAAAACTGTAGACGCATAGGGCCACCACGTAAATGATTGTTCCCTTTCAGATAGCACTTGATAAAAAGACCACTGTATACTTGTTGGACTGGAACCCTTTCGAAGATCCTGAGTACGGCGCCACTTATTTTTCTGACATACTCAAGGAGTACACGCATCTTGAAAAACATAAGGTAGCCACTGTGGCCAGCGAGCTCCAGACAGCGATGGGCGAAGGTCAGTGCTTCTTTTTCAGCCAACATTACGACATTGAAGTGGATATTGCAAGTGTAAAGGCACTATGACTTATCGCTGGGAACATTTCAAATCTATTCGCGTGGGAATAGCAAGAGATGCCCTTGAAATTTTAAAACTGACCATGTCCCCATATGCCACATGCGAAAGTGACCATATGCATGAAAAGTACGAGACCATATTATTGAGTATCGAAGCTGTCGCTCTAAATATCGTGTTATCCTTCACTAGGTATGCCAATGATAGGAATGCCGATTGTAGTGTAAATGAAAAATAACGCAGAAATTAGCGTCTTATTCGCGGAACCTGCGTTGGGTCCAGGACTCCACGTAACACATAAGATAACTGATCTAAACTCGAGTAGCGTTATTGCATAAATGCGGCACCAACCTCTGGGAATTGGTTTTGGAAGCGGAAACGCGATTAATGTGCGGCTTCGCAGTGCACCCAAAGACGTTAGGATGTACGCGATACTCGTCAACACATTGACTAAAAAGCACTGCGCATGCCTAAAAATGTAGATGGCCTTCGCAGAAACAATGCACTCCAGCCATAGAAAGTGAGTCGGAGAACCAGTCTACAGAAAAAAGTCGCGCGCATGAGGCTGCAACTTTTGTTTACTGAAACACTGCGCCTACATAGTTCAGCTTGTTTTCTAAACGCCAAAGTAATATGACCCAGTATTGTGCTAACAAAAAAAATTCTTAGGACCATAAAATTGTCTGCCTACGGTAGCGAAAATTATCTCCATGCCATTCCGGTGCTTCGCTACTGGCTTAGTAGAGTGATATGTTGGGCATGTTGGTGCATACATATTTGAGAAGTCGGGTGTGTGACGGAAGCCTGTCTGAACGGCATGACGCACAATAATAACTAAAATGTGCCAGAACACGGAAACAACACAGTGTAAAAAAGTTTTTAACTTTGTGCCACTTTCACAAGACCCCAAACGGTAAAACCATTTTGAAGTTCTTTAGGTCGGTGCGAGTTACAGTACGAAAACAACAAATGATTGAGGACCTTAACAGAGAGTGATGATGAATAGCTGGGCAAAGGAACAAGAGTTCAGGATCGCCAGTCAGCCTCTAGAGTCTGTGAAAGAGTACGTTTACCTTTTAGTAAAGCAATCAACCGGGCTAGTTTGTGGACGTTCATTATTATATTGCGTACGATTATGTCCGTAAGCAATCCGCCCATCGCGCTTATGGAAGCAGAGGTCGATATTGCCAGGGCGAACAGGTGCAAGTGAACGATGTGTTGCCGGCCCAAAGTATCATCAACTATCGTCACCTTGTCATATCCGTCTATAGCTCCCCTTCCCCAACCCCCCCCCCCTCCCGCGCCACACTTAGTTCTATATAAGCGCGTTCTTTAACAGTATTAAACCGTTGCTAGTTTGCGCAACGTACGTCCGCGTGCTGTCCCTATCGTTCGTATGTGTAACACTAAGCCCAATATAATCATGTACGTTTAGCTATGTCAAATAATCACAGGGAACCCTGATCATGAGAAGGACATTCATAGCAGAATAAAAATGGGTTGTATCGCATACGGCAGACGTTGTCAGCTGCTCAGTGGAAGCTTAACATTATCATTGAAACTGACGCTGTACAATCAGTGCATTTTACCAGTGCTTACAAATGGGGCAGAGACTTGGAGACTGACAAAGAAGCTTGAGAACAAGTTAAGGACAGCGCGAAGAGCAATGGAAGGAAGATTGCTCGGCATAACGTTAAAAAACTAACAGAAAGAGAGTGGTTTGGATCAGAGCAAACGGGTATAGACGATATTCTAATTAACATCAAGAGAAACATGGAGCTGGGCAGGTCATGTGATGCACCGGTTAGATAACCGTTAGACAATTAGGGTTACGGAATGGGCACCAAGAGAAGGGAAACGCAGTCGAGGACAGCCGAAGGTCAGGTGGAACGATGAAATTCGGAACTTCGCGGGCACTATTTGGAATCGACTGGCGCAGGACTGAGATAATTGAAGATCGCAGGGAGAGGCCTTCGTCCTGCAGTGGAAATAAAGAGCCTGTTAATGATGATGATGATGATGATGTCGGTACATGTACTGGCCCCATCCCGTATTTATAGCTAGTACAAGTAAGTCAAAGCAAAGTCAAAACACAGGACAAAAAGAAGGGGACACAATCAAGCGCCAACTTGCATCTGAATGTATTTCAGGAGGCAACAAATGTATATTAAAACCAAAGCGCGGTACACGAAGACAAGCTGTCACAGGGCAGTCTGTAAAAACTGACATTACGAGGTTTAGTGCAAAAACGCCCGTGTGTTATCCATTAGGTGCGGCTTACCACAGGTCGTCGAAATAAATCCGGAACCCTTCAATGCGGTGTGCCTCATATTCATATTACAGTATTGGCGGAAAAACAATATGGCGGAAATAAAATAAATGAAAAAAATTTAGTTCGCCATTGGAAAGAAAGATGGAAGCAATGCCAACGAACTGCTTTGAACGCAAGAATCATCTTTGTTATTTATATGAAAGGTTTCACTAGTGTCAATTCTACCCATTGGTTGACGAACTCACCCATGAGCAGAATCGGTCACATTCACTCAGACTCTGACTCAGACTCACTCAGAGTCACTCGGTGAGCCTGAATACGAGTCAGTCCGGCTAAGTAGAATTTTCGTAAGTTTCAATCCGAGTGCGCCAAGCTCAGCAGACTTTATGAAACTGAGTGAACCTTAAGCACAAAATACATTTTGTCGGTGACCTTGAGTGAGTTTCACTTAGCTGACTTGTGACCAACCTATGGCGACGGTTCTGGCTTCAGAACCTATGGCGATGCTTGAGAACGCGCCGCATAGGTCTGCTAGCTGACATCGAGAATGCGCATTCATTCGAATCTCAATCGCATGGTTAGAGAAAAACGGCGTTCGATTACTGTGATTTCTAGAAAAATACTGCATATTGCTCGAAACAGGTTCAGGAATGGCGAATGGCGTGAATGCATTCAGAGCAGCATGAAGCCCCTTCCTCCTGATGGCAACTCCATACTCTACCTTCTAAATACCATACCTGGCATCAAGGCAAGTGCACTCAATCTTCTGCGAGAGTCATTGAACATGGATTATGTAGCAGACGAAACAAACTCAGACAAAGAAGCACTTCAAATAGGCTGAGAAGCGAACGAGATTCTGGAGGAAGCAGGAATGGCGCTACGCAAATATGCGGCCAACTCATATGACCTGGATTATACATCATAGCATGAGAAAAAGGCAGCAGGCAATGAACTTTCCAGCTTCCTATTCAAGCTACTTTGCCGCAGCTTTCTGTTCCTGTCCAAACATTTACCCACTTTCTGTGTAAAAGGAACAAGTGTGGAATAAAGATGTTGAAGTTAAAGAAGTGCAACTTGCTGTGGCCCACGAGAAAAGCGTGAAAATACTTGTAATCATATGATGTATTTTGCGTTTCTTGGATGAGCCTTCGGAAATTTATGATAGAAAAATCTGACATCAATCGGCACGCAGGGTGCTCCATAGAAATTCGACTCAAAAGTCTTTGTTGCGCCATTCACTTGTGATCAGCACCTAAAAGAAGTTATGAACAGGTGTGTTAGGCTCCAACCAGCAACTACCTCAAGACATTCAAGAAGCATTATATGAATAAGTGCGGCATCCACAAGCCTTATAGTATCTTTCCATATCAAGTTATCTTGGAAGAGGAACCGAATTGCCCAGAGTGCTAGAGGTTCGCGTATTTTGTGACGCAATTCCTTTGACGTGTGGTGGAGCCCTATATGTAGTACCGAGTTGCTCAGCGAAGCGTGAGTTGATCTCAAAAGCAGGTGTGAAACCTACCAAGGCAACGAAGCAGCCACTACTGCATCTTCTAGGAGTCTTAATGAAGCAATTCTGCCGAATTACGTCTCAGCTGTTCTCATTGTATTTGAAAGCCACTGCACAATATGGTCGAATTCCATAATCACGCTGTCATGTATAAAAGAAAACGCAGTGAAGTGGAAAAAAATTCCGTCAAACTAAGTGAAAGAGATCAGGGAAAGATTCTAAAGTTCCCTGCGGAGTTTGCGTCCCGTACCGGCGAGCCCCACAGGCCTATTAATCCGTGGAATTTCAGTAGAGCCGCTACTGTCAAGGCGTACGTGGTGGAATCGAACAGACTGGGAATGTGAGTGATATGCATATCCATTCCAAAGCCAGAAGCTATAAACACCAACGACACAATAATGAAAAATATGCCCGCCGTTCAAGTTGCCATCTTCTCTGAAATGGCATCGATATCCGTTTTGGATGTAGAAAGCTACAGTACATCTCAAAGGTGCCTTAGAGCCGCATTATTTATATTCTGAGTCATCAACCACTCTCAATAGAAAAACATGGCGCAAACTGGCCCTCTAGTAACTTAAGGGATATTTGTACTGTAGAAATATTGGATCAGGAAAGTACGGCAGCTGGCCCCCAGCGAAGATATTATTAAGGTAAATGTTGCCTCATGAGTGGAAAAAGTGTGAGCGGAAAATTCGAGAAAGAAGAAAGACGCTTTGTCCCGCCTTAGCCTCGCCTTGAATCGTTTTATGTAAGCTCTGTTTCTTTCATCGCCATTGAAGTAAAGTTCGTGGTCATTGGAGTATCGACAGACCCTCAACATTTATTCTTCGCCAGAGTCACCGCCTTGCCGGACTTCCATCTTTATCTGCTAACATGTCTAACTACGGAGACGCTCAAGGTCCGATGCCTGCCGCTCCAGGATCAATGCCTACTCGTACGTGGCGCTACTAACGAGAGCCTTGTGTTTTCGCCGGGAAAGGAAGAGAAGATGTGGAAGAGCGGCTCAGGCATTATCAACGTATGAGCAAGACCAACGACTGGGGCATTACCAACCGAGTCACCATTATTGTCTTCGCATCTACTGGCACTGCCCCGAGGTAGTTACAAGATAATGAAGAATTATTAAGGACCTGGGCTCGTTTCGTCGTACAGCGCAAGAAATGCTCCGCTGAGTCAGACGAAAAAAAACCCGCAAAACACACCCTGGCATAGAGACCACAGATATCAGCTGAAGCTTGCACTGCCTACATTGAGGAGATATTGAAATAGTGCAAGTAAGCCGACGCAATAATGCCCGAGGAAAACAAAGTAGGGCACCTGCTTAAGGGGATAGCAGAGAATTTGTAGAATTTTCTCTCCGGCAAGGACAGTTTCGCTTCAATTTCTGACGTCATTAAGCACTGCCGCACGTTCGAGTTACTGAAGAAGCGCGAAATAACACAAAAATTTGGCCAATTGGCCAGTGTTACCACTGTGGCCCGTATCGACATCAGCTTTTCATTTGACCTGGCATCCATCATAAGACACATCGTCCTCGAAGAGTTATGCAGGCACAACGATACGGCAAGTAGTCTGCTTGGTGTCTCTTACGCGTCCTTTTCACAAGCCCCGCCACTTCTCCACCTTCGACTGGGTGGCATCCATCTATCAAGATCGCGGATGTATCCGAGTACCAGCATGCACCGGCATCGAGAACCAAATACCGTTCAAGTACACTATTTGAACATCGCTCTCATTACGCCCATTCCTCGGACGTCCCACTAGTGGCAGTGCTCCACGTTACGACCCAGTCACTCGTGCGAGGCATGCGGTATTGCCTGACTATTCTGAGGACTACAGCAGTGACCTTCTCCTCCTTACGTGTTATGTCCGCAGCATTCTTGGCAACATATCACGTTTCGGTCCTGATCGCCAATAGCCTCGGTATGATCAACTTGCAGCCCCAGAGCCCAACACTCAATGGCTTTCAATGACGCAATCGCCTTCTACCAGCAACTTTTAGCAAGGAAACTTCCGGAACCCGCTCCCCCGCTTTCGACCATAGCGTGACTGCACCACCTGTTCTTTTACTGCACCGGTTTGCTTCACCATAGCGTCGTTTAAGTTCACCTCTGCCGCGAACCAGGAGAGCGCGGCTAATGAAGGTGAGCTCGTTCGAGATATGCATCTGAAATATATGCCTCCGCCTGTGTTTATATTGAAGAAAAAAGTGGAAACCCTTGTTGGAGATGTGTCTGCATTGGCGTTAGTTCACACTGGTTCTGTTGTTTCTGTGATGAAATTTGCTTTTAAAAGGGTATTAGAACGCAAAGTGGTATTTCAATGGAACCATGTTGAAAATCTTTTAGGCATAGCTGGGATTCCTTGCCGCCTTTTGTTCTTTGAACTGCGCAAGTCTTACAGTGTGTTCAAGTTTTATCGACTGAAATTACAATTCTTCTCCGATCTTCACATGATGTATTAGGTGTTGATTTCCTACAGATTTGCGTTACCACAGTTGATTGCCGAACGTGAGAGATGTTTGCAAGTGGCGACATTTCTTACGAGGTCAGAGAGGATGCTTCGAGCGAGGACGGCGCATTTCATGCTTGTGAAGACACTCTCGTGGTTCCTTTGTTAGCTGTGTGTGTTCTGGTGGACTGTGTTAGTAACAGTCATCAGGCTTTCTACGCTTGCGCATTTGACGGGCCCGAGGAATACTTTCTACTACATTATTTTTTGTCTGTGGCTCGGCGGCACTCTAAATTATGGATTGTGAGCCCCTGGAGCGAAAACGCAGTGGCGCCCAATGGCAAGAAGCTTGCTGTCTTGAAAGATCACAAGTCGACGCCAGCCACTATACTCGCAGGTGCTCCACATAAACGAGTTGGGACTTGTTCAGAAGATTGAAAGTTTCTTCATATAATCAGCAAGTCGATCAGCAGGAATGAGCGTCGTACATTAGTGAACGTCCTAACTAAGCATTTGGGTACATGAGATTTAACTCAGGAGGACAACGCGCCGTTGACTCCTGCGTCTCAAATCATGCACGCAATTAGGAGGGGATCGGCGCAACCTGTTCGACAAATACCGTATATAGTATCACCATCAGAGTGCAACATTATCCACGAGGATGTCCGCGAAATGCTACAAATACATTCGGAGCCGTACTTTCCTGCTGTTGATCTGCGATCGGGGTACTGGCCAATCCCAATGCACCCGGCGGACAAAAAAAAACCAAATTTGTAACCCCCGACGACCTTTTTCAGTTCAACATCATATCTTTTGGGATCTGTAACGCACCCGCGACTTTCGAAAAATTTATGAACAGAATCTCACGGCTTCAAATGAACTATTTGCATGTGTTACCTAGACTAGATTGTCATTATTGGAAGCACTTTTTAAGAGCACAAGTGGCGCCTGGAAGTTGTTTTACACTGCATCAAACACGCCAGCCTAGTATTCAACTCTAGGAAATGTCATTTTGGAGAGCGACAGATGTTGATACTTGGCCACCTTCTGGACAAGGATGCTATCAGGCCTGATCCACACAGGACAACAGTTGTTCAAGCGCTCAAGCCTTCTGGGTTTGTTAAATTGCTTCGTAGTTTCCTAGGCGTCTGCTCTTCTTTCCGCCGATTTAACCCCCTTTTTCTTATGTCCCCTATCCACTGACTTGTCTTCCGCATAAGGACACTGCTCATAAGTGCATGCTTCTTTTTTGTCGAGTGAAGTTTCTACTGACGACGTGCCCCATCCTTCGGCATTTCGACCCAACCGCACCGACGGAGGTCCACATCCATGCGAGAGGCATGGGCCTTGTTCGAGTCCTCGTTCAACGATGTGAAAGGAACGAGCACATGATTGCTTGTGCGAGTGTCACGTTAACTAAGCCTGAACGCAATATGACTGTTTGGGTGCAACAATACCTAGCGGTCATTTTTGATGTGCAACGTTTCCGCTCGTATGTGTACGGGCGCCCATTCCCAATCATCATGCATCATCATTCGTTCTGCTGGCTTGTCAACCTTCGTGATCCCTCTCGGTGTCTCACGCCCTGAGCTCTACGTCTTCAGCAGTGAAATTTCACAGTTTTATACCAGAGTGATCGCCGTCACGACGGTGCAGACTGCTATTCGCGAATGCCACTCAACACGATACATTGCGACGGGGATAACTTTGACCACCTTATTACTTCTACGGCACCAGAATTTCCTGATAAAGATAATTTTGTAAATGTGCAGCAAGAAGACCACTGCTTATAGCCACTTTTCAGCGCTACGCATGACTCCACAACAAACCGAGGTTTTTGTGTTCGTGATGGCCTCTTCTACAAAAGAAGTTTCCTAAGCACTGTTGTCCGCTTTCTTATTGTAGTTCTGGAGAAGCTACGCTCAACTTTTCAGCGGGCCACGCACGACGATCCTACCTCCGGACACCTAGGAACATTGTGTAGGTTTCATCTGTGCAATAACGGTTTTGCTGGCCCCGAATGCGTCACTCGAATAAAATGTATGTTACCGATTGCGCTTAGTGTCAAGCCCACAAGCATTTAACCACCACGCTAGCCGGACTCCTACGGGCACTTAAACTTCCTAGCTCTGTTTTCGTTTAATACGGAATTTATCTCATGGATCCCTTTCCGCGCACAACGCAAGGAAACCGTTGGAGCATCGTAACTGCCGACCATTTGATCTGGTACAGCCAGAATGCTGCTTTACCATCTGCCACCGCTAGCCAAGTTTCGCTTTTTCTGCTGCACTCGATCATTATTTATTTATTTTTTATTTATTTATACAATACTGCAGGCCTCATTGAGGCCCAGGCAGGAGGGGCATACAAAATACAGAATAATTGCATTTGCAGACGTAAGAACAAAAGGACCAAATTAGTGTGCACAATAGCAATGGAGTCCACCAGCTGCGAGAACCAAATGGGTAAAAAGAACACTCGGTCTTGTAACCAAACAATTCCCAAAACAAAAGTGAAGAGTAAATGTACAAATGAACCGTCAGTACAATTTTAAGCAATGAGAAGGAATGTAACACAAAGATCAATTTCAGTTATTACTATGAAATCAGTAGTTCAAACGGTCAACGGAATCAGTACTGTTTAGTAGCGACTGAGGTAAATTATTCCAATCGGTTATAGTGCGTGGGAAAAAAGAATATTTAAAAATGTTAGTTCTGGCATTACAGGGAGTTAGAGAGTCAGCATGACGATGACGTGTTCGGCGTGCTGTCATTGGCGTTACATAAGGCTCAGGAGTGAGGGCGGGGAGATTATTTTTAAGAAGAAAAAGAAATTTCAGCCGTTGTATTTTTCTTCGTATTTCCAATGTCTGAATACCATGTTGTCTCATTATTGCTGTCGGGGAATCAGTCATACGGTATTTCGAAAAAATAAATCTGATTGCTTTACGCTGTACTCTTTCTAGTGCACCAATGTTCGTTTTTGTGTAAGGGTCCCACACTATGCAGGCATACTCCAGTTTTGGCCTTATTATTGATGTGTAGGCTAAAAGTTTAGTTTCAGCGGGAGCTTGTTTTAGTTTATGACGTAGAAGACAGAGTTTACGAAAGGCTGAGTCACATACGTTAGAAATGTGAATGTTCCAGTGCAGGTTATGAGTTATTGTGACGCCAAGATATTTGTATTCCCTAACCTCGGTTAATGGTTCAGATCCGAGAGCGTAAGGAAAAGATAGGCTATTTATTTTTTTAGTTATCTTCATGTAAACTGTTTTGTTAGCATTTACCTCCATGTTCCAACGATTGCACCAAGAAAGAAGGTTTTCAAGATTATTGTTCAGGGTTATCTGATCATCGCAACCGGTTACCTCACTGAACAGAACACAATCGTCAGCAAACAGTTTTATTTGAACTGGTGCTGTGACAACGCTGGCAATGTCATTAATATAAATTAAGAATAATAAAGGCCCTAAAACACCACCCTGAGGGACGCCTGAGGTAACTGGAAGTTCATGGGAATGGTAAGTATCGATACTAACAAACCGCCGTCATGGCCTACCTCTATTTGTCATCATGGGCGGCAATTTGCTCCAGATGTTGTAGAAGGGCTGCTTCGATTATTCTCTCCCAGCTATCGTCACTCGACCAAGTGTCGCTCGCAGACAAAGGGGCTGCCCGTGTGTACCAACTGCACACTGATGAACATGTTGTCCGGGTACGTCGCATCGGAGCATAAAGATTCGGACGACATTTTACTCTTCATTAAATATGGCTTCACCATTGCAAAGCACGAAACAGCTGGCTACAGTCAGTCTTTCCTCCTGTACGCTTGTCCACCGCGTCACACACTCGACACCATACTTTCTCCAGCGTGGAGGACGTCTTCATCGCCGAGACTCTGTGCCTCACTGAAAAAGCTCGACGCTTGCCGCATGCGTACTCTCGCTTCGCAAGACCAGTCAAATGCACGGTACGACAGGCACCATCGGGATGTCACCTTTTCTCCAGGGGACCTTGTCTTGTTATGGTGTCCGGTGCGCAAACGTGGCCTATGTCAGAAACTTACCCTCCGTGGTTGCTCAGTGTCTATGGTGTTAGGCTGCTGAGCACGAGGTCGCGGGATCGAATCCCGGCCACGGCGGCTGCCCTTCGATGGGGGCAAAATGCGAAAACACCCATGTACTTAGATTTAGGTGCACGTTAAAGAACCCGAGGTGGTCAAAATTTCCGGAATCCCCCACTACGGCGTGCCTCATAATCAGAAAGTGGTTTTGGCACGTAAAACCCCACATATTATTAATATCATTATGTCAGAAACTTCTCGACAAATATACTGGCCCGTACCTTGTTGGCAATTACATGGCAGTAAACTATCGTCTGGCGCGCCTTACCGCAACTGGGCAACGCTATGCCAAAACAGAGGTCGCGCACAACGCTCTTCCGAAGCCCTTCACTCCGAGGACTTAACTGACTTTACCGGCAGGCTTCGTCTATGAGGGAGAAATATTGCGGCAAATGTTGCCTTATGATTGGAAGAAGTGTGGGCGGAGGACTCAAAAAAGAGAAGAAGGTCGTTCTGTCCCATCTGAGGCTCTCTTTGAGTCTTTTTGAGTAAATTCTGGGTTTTTTTTTTCATGACGTAATAAATTGAGCGCGACTCTGATAGGAACGTATACGAAAGCGACACCCCGCATCAAAGAACTCAAACCATTCTTTGGCGCCTTGAGTACCCGTTGGATCGGCGGGTGCCGGTTACACCTTGAAGCTCCTGAGGAGTTAAAACGCCCAATTTTGCCTCCCACACAATCGACACTTTTCGGCGTTACTGGATATGAGAGAGCACTGCGGAGTACCACACGGAGGCAAGAACGAGAGAAGAGGATCTGAGTGGCTCGAATTTTGCTAATTATGACCAGATTAAGCGAACTGACAATGAAGCCGAGGGCACGGTGGCGCCGGCGGAATGGCGGCCACTAATCCATTTGTTTTCATCGTAAAGCCGTCTCCACCGGCCCTCTCGACCGTCTCCACCGGTCTTTTCGTATCCCTGGATGGCATACGCATGCTACCGGCGGCATCGTCCAGGGAAGCAAGCGACACAAGCTTCGTACCGTTTCACGGGGCGAAGATAACGTGTTCAGCACCTTGGAACCGTTTGCCCCCATCCGCGACTACGCCCACGTGTGATGAACTACGTCACCAGCAGCCAGCGCCGCTTCACAGCGCACTATAAGTAGCCTGCCTCCTCGCATCGCGTCCACTGGGCACGGTGGCACCGGCGAAATGACGGTCACTAATCCGTTTGTTTTCATCGTGCAGGAAAGAAGACAACACGACTACTGTGTCCGTTCTAGTGATCCGTTCTTGCTGTTGCTGCCGTGCCCGCAGCTTTGTTGTATGCTCTTGAACGTAGTGACTTTGTTATAAGAGCTGTCTTTGCTAGCTGGAGACATTGAGAGCAATCCAGGCCCTGATCTAGCGCAAATCGTAAAGCAGTCGAAGGAAGTTGCAGCCGATGTCAAGGAAATTAAAGAAGGACGGCTTGCCAGTATAGATAAAAAACTAGATGCTCTGTCATGCCTGGAGTCGACGATAACCTCATGCGTAAGCCAAATACAAGACATTTATGAGAGTGCAAGGAAAATGGAAAAACGAATGGACGACTTGGAAAACCAGAGTAGATGGTCAAACCTAATAGTATACGGCCTGACGGAAACAGAAGGAGAAAACTGTGAAAAGCTAGAAGAAACTGTAAATAAGACCATTATCCAGGACACGCTTAGCTTGCAGCCTATTTCCATAGAGCGAATTCATCGTCTCGGTAAACCAGTGCATAACAAAACAAGACCAGTAATCTTTAGGCTTCTGGATTCTAGACAGAAATCTACAATATTAGGAAAAGGGCGCAAGCTAAAAAACGCAGGTTTCTCTATCGGGGAAGAGTTCTGTAAAAGAACTCGAGAAATCAGGAAACTGCTGTGGAATAGCGCCAAGGAAAACCGAGAAAAACATGACAGGGTTTCTTTGTCATTAGACAAGCTTTACATTATTGACCAAGTTTTCGCTTGGGACTAGGACAAGGGGAAGAGAGTTTTACTTAAAAGAAAGCGCAGGAGCAAAGCGTCCAATCACGCGAAGCCAAGCGCAGTCATAGAACTGACGTTATTGAATGTAAACGCGAGAAGCATCTTAAATAAGACAGACGCGCTTGAAAATCTCCATGAACATGATCCTGACATAGTAGCGATAACTGAAACGTGGCTTCCCTCGGCTGTCTTTAATCACGAATTTGTGCCTCCCGATTACTCCGCCATTCGAAAAGACAGACAGGCAGACACGTGGTGGTGGCGTGGCACTGCTAATAAAGAAATCCCTCCCATATGAACCGTTGCCAAATGTGAGGGATGCTGAAGCCGCGTTCTGCAGAATTACCTGCAACAACACTGCCATAATTGTAGGCTGCGTTTACCGAAGTTCCGACTCGGACGAAAGCTTCATAAAGAACATACATGAGTTTCTGCAGTGCCACCCTCACAGCGTAACAATTATCATCATGGGGGACTTTAACCTTCGAGAAATTAACTGGAAGAAAATGCAATACTCATCACGTACTTCAGAAGCGCTAATTGATTTAATGCTCAACTTCAACCTACAGCAAGTAGTTGATCAACCAACACGCTCACATGGTACTGCAAGTAATATACTCGATCTAATACTGCTCTCTGATCACTTCTTTGTAAACAAAATACACACTAGTATTGTTGAAGGTATATCCGACCACGATATAGGTCTTTAGAAAGCACCGTTATCGACTTTGCGAAGTCGGACGACGCCAATGTTTTGACGTACATGGCACATGAATTCACGGATTTTGCGGAAATGGCTTGCAATCCTTCGGCAGACGCAAATTCCCTCTGGATAGGGTTTAAGACAGTAATACATTACTGCACTGAACAATTTATACCGTTAAAAACAAGAAAATCGCGCAAATACAACCCATGGGTAACGCGTGAGGTCATTCATGCCAAACGAAAAGTGAAAAGATTACGTCGGTCTTTGAAGAAGACCAAAAATCAATCACTTCAGGCATCAGAATTGATTACCGGCAAGGCAGAACTTAAACTCCGACTAAGCCACTCCAGAAAAGAATATTTTAATACTACCCTGCCTAACTTCGTAAAACGTAATCCACACAGATTTTGGAATCACTTCCGTGCACGCAAAGTAATCGTGCCAGAATGACCCCACGATGAAACAGTTTCTCAAGCTAATGCATACAACAAGTACTTTCAATCGGTATTTACTGCAGATAACAGGTTTGTCCCCCCAATAATTCCTACAGGTTTCACTATCGACTCACCAAACATAACTGACTCGGGTATCTTTAACCTCCTACTCGGATTAGACACGAAAAAATCTAGCGGCCCTGACGACGTCCCGAACGAATTCTTAAAGCAATACGCAGAATGGTGCAGCAGGTATCTTGGCATTATCTATCGCATGTCACTTTCAACCGGACGTGTGCCAGATGACTGGAAAAAAGCAAAGATAATACCAATCCATAAATCAGGTGACACAAATTCTCCTTCCAACTACAGACCGATATCACTAACTAGTACATCGTGCAAGATACTAGAGCATATAATTTTAAAACACCTAACAACATATTTTGAAGAGAATGGTATACTATGAGGCAATCAGCATGGATTTCGGCACGGGATGTCAACAGTAACACAATTGACTGAAGGTATACATGGCCTAGCACAGACTATTGACAACCGCGGTCAAACAAATATAATATTTCTAGATTTTAGCAAAGCATTCGACTGTGTGTGTCACAACAAGCTAATCGCAAAATTAGAGTGAATTATTGGAAATGGAAGCATTACAGCCTGGACTAGGGATTTTTTATCACAACGCTCACGGTTCGTATTCCATGATGAAGCATCATCTGATGCAGTTCCTGTCACATCTGGTGTTCCCCAGGGCTTGGTCTTGGGGCCCTTACTATTTTTAATTTACATCAATGATATCTTCAATAACATAGCATGCAGCATAAACCTTTTTGCAGATGATTGCATTATATACAAAGAAATAAGAAGTTATGAAGCTCACTTTACTTTGAACAAATGCCTTAGCGAGATAAATGCCTGGTGTGAACAATGGAAAATGTCATTTAACATCAAGAAATGAGTGACAATGATAGTAACAACAAAGAAGATTAAGTCAGGATTCATCTACCTTCTCAATGGTACACCCCTAACTAATGTTCAGCGACACAAGTATCTAGGACTGACTCTAGTATCTGACTTGAAGTGGAACAAGCACATTGCCAACATCACTTCAGCAGCCACCCGTAAGCTTTTCTTCCTTAAAAGGTCCCTGAATTCTGCTCCCAGTCATATCAAACTGCTTTGCTATAAAACATTTGTGCGGCCAGTACTAGAATACGCCAACACGGTTTGGTTTCCTCACACAAAGACAAACATAGCCGAAGTGGAAAAAGTTCAAAGGAAAGCAATACGGTTTATTCACAAGTACAAAACCACTGACTCACCCACAGAACTCCTGGCTTAATCCGAAATGGACACACTGGTAAACAGAGCACAGCAAGCTCGGATAAAATTGATACACAACCTGTTGCACAACTGCTTTAACATAAATTCTTCAAAATACATTACTTTCTCTACGTCCCGTATTTCACGCCATAAGCATAATAAAATGTTAGTTGAGTACCCTTGTAAAACGGACACATTTAGATACTCTTTTATCCCTACTGCTGTTAGGGAGTGGAACCACCTCGACTCAGCAATAGCTGATATAGACTCGCCTTCAATTTTTAGTAACATGATAGAAAAGAATAAGGAATAACTGCCAGAAATATTTTAGTCTTATGCAAATTTGCTTTTTTTCATTGTTTAGATCTATCTCTTATGTTATGTTATGTTAGATTGTATTAAGTCATGAACTGTTAGGTTGTAAATGGTCGTGTTGCATTTATATTTCACGAGATTGTATTGAAAGACAATTTATTGTATTTATAACAGCTGTTTTATTGTTATAGCTGACTTCACTAATTATATGCATGAAACGATGTCTTTCTTTTTTTTGCATTTTGTATTTTTCCAGACTGTACTGTGTAGCTACATGTAGCGTATCTAATTTGTTGTACTTTGTACTGACGTGTTCTATGAATAATGTGGTATCAACGCCTACATTGTAACAATATGCCCACCTGCTATGGTCTCGATAAAGAGACTGGCAGTATTGAAAATAAAAAAAATAAAAAGCATCGCTGAAATTAGCTGTGGTTCACATTAGAATGTAGAAAATAATAAAGAAAAGGGAAACGAAAGTAGAGGTATCGATAACTTGTCTTAGCGCACGAGGCTTTGTTAGCCACGTGCCTGCTCTGCTAAGATCGCCTGTGGCGTCACGCCATCGGGCAAAAAAGGATTTACCGCATCCGCCCACCTTTGGTCTAAGTGGCGCTGGCTAACCCTCCTAGGGCTAGACCTACTAAACATACATACCAATTCATTGGATGAATTGATAGCCGTCGCCGTAGCACAATTGGTAGTGCAACGCATCCGTAATGTGAAGGTTGTGCGTTGGACTCCCAACGGCGGCAAGCTATCTTTTCGTGCACTTTCATTTATCCCATGGCTCTGCTATATCGAGAACATCAATGTCTTCTTGCCAACGTTCACACTCACCTTTAGCGTCTACCAACTATACTTCATATTTTTCCAAATGCGACCCTGCAACTCAACTCCTCAGAATTTCGTGACCAATGAGACAAATATATGTAACGGTAAACTAGACAGACGTGTAATTTGCTTCCTATTGAGCTGTTCATGCACAGTACCTGGTTATTTCTTGGTACGGTGAAAGCATTTATTCAAATATGTTTCTTCCCATACAGCTCATCGATTCATCTTGCCACTGAACTCTCGCTCCGCCGAACCAGGCAGGAGACGTTTGATGACGCTATCAGAAATTTTCCAACGAAAGAATGGATGCATGTCAAAAGGTTTGCAAATACCAGTGCTCCTGAAAAAATCTAGGCCCTCTGGCTGATGGCCTCCGTTCATTGTTACTGTTGCATAATTTTGAAAATATAAGGAAGAAGAAGTAGTTCCAGCTCAACGCAAGCCCGATTGCAACATATAAATACGAATAGAACGCAAAAAAATGCTTGTATGCGACAAAACGCTGGGCAGAATTCAGCAACTCAGCAAGTGTAGGAAGCAGAATTCCCATTTAAAATCCGGTACTTGTTAGACATGTTACCAAAATAAGTAATGTATATAAGAAAGCACGAATTCTTAAAATCCGTAACTCTGCAATAAAGGCAGATGTCACGGTTCTATGAAGTGCATATTTGTCAGCGCAGCTACAACGGAATATGTCATCTTTGAGTGAAATTGTTTCAATGCTTACTAGACTTTTGATAAAGTGATACTCACCATTTAGTGACACATTTCCAATAATGCATCACAGAACAATTTTGGCAGCTTCATATATATCAACGTCTGTATTTACAAGTTATGGTGTTGCTACTTACTGATTATTTAATCATGTTGTTGAATCGTTGAACTTCAATTGCCGTTTTAAAATTATGCAGTGTCCATGAACATTTAAAATAACACTGACCAGCTATATGCAGAAATAAATTAAAAATTGGAAGACGCTTAAGCTTCGCCTGCAAGAGTGGAATGCTACAGCGTTCCCGTCGACCCGCCAAGGGGTGTAAGACAATGGGCTACGGCGCAGCGACTGCGCGCCCCGCATCGGACGCGGTGAGCGTCGAGCAACACAGCGTTCGGCGCGACAACGAAATGTGCGCCTGAGCCTTAGAAACAGCTCGTTTCTAAGGCAACACCGCGTTCACTAGAGGCGCATCTGTACCGCTTGGAAGCATCGAACTCGTGGCTCAGTGGTAACGTCTCCGTCTCACACTCCGGAGACCCTGGTTCGATTCCCACCCAGCCCATCTGGCAAGTTGTTTTTTATTCATGAAGTGCCTGCTGGGATTTATCGCTCACGGCCAACGCCGCCGACGCCAACGACACCGGCTTTTCTGCGACACGAGCTCCTTAACGCTGTCGCGGTAAAATTACGCTACCATCCACAATTACTCGGGAGACGAGCCGCCGCGCGAAAAGCAATGAAGCGTCTGGGCTATTGGAGTCACCGAGTGCCTGCCTGGTAGTCTGGCTCCAGCGTAAGTACGGTGTAAATAGCCTCTGTTTCGTGGACGTTTGCCATTCCATCCTAACCACGGAGCTCCGCAGTGGTTAGTACATCGAGCTTGTCACCATGCCTCCCGTTGAAGAGAGCGTATCAGCAACGGCTCCGGCTCGTCATACGGCTCTAATCGTTAGGTTTGTCCACCATCAGAACCCTGGTTTATAGTCTGGTCTGTAGGAACAGCTGTTGCCCAATGGATGACGTAGAACGCGTCAATACTAACGACATGTGGGTCTCAGTGATTACGCTCATCAAAGTAATCTATCTCAGCGGCAACTAACGCATGTGGCTCCAAGTGCGTGAAGACGAGATAACGCACTGAGACATATTCAGAGAAAAGCTACGTGAACTGTTCGGCCACTCCTTTGGGCACTAGGTTGCCGCGACAGAGGTCCGGTCGACTCCTCTTCAGACTGGTACAGAGCCGCATGCTTCATAGATTAAAAAAATGGCTGTGGCTTAGCTAAGGTTAAGCCCAGGATGCGAAGCTTTACTAGCCTTTATTTTAACGCGACAGCGTTAAGGAGCTCGTGTCACAGAAAAGCCGGTGTCGTCGGCGTCGGCTCTGGCGTGCGGCGCTTGCTCAGGCGCACATTTCGTTGTCGCGCTGAACGCTGCGTTGCTCGACGCTCACCGCGTCCGATGCGGGGCGCGTAGTCGCTGCGCCGTAGCAAAGCCACCTAGAAACAGTCTCTGTAGCACGCCGCAACCTTCGCTTCTCATTTCAACGAGCAGCTCTGTCTCCAGGAGGCATCTCACCTCGTGAGTGTCTAGCAGAGGCAAGCGCAGGTGCTTATATAACGCCGCGACGCCGCGAGCGACGGCGCGAGTTGGTGCCCCGTTTCTCCTCTGTCGTGACGTCACGGTGTCACGTGGTCAGCCTTGAAGGCGACGCCGCGAGCGACGGCGCGAGTTGGAGCCCCGTTTCTTCTCTGTGGTGACGTCACGGTGTCACGTGGTATTTAGGGCGACACCGCCGCGCCTGAGGAGCTGGGTTGAGCTCTATTAATATGCTTCGCATAAAAGGTCTTGGCTCAATGCCGCAAAGCTGACGACACTACGGCTGAAGCTGATAAAGTGGCTAATATACTAAAAGGAATTGCAGACGACGCTTTCAATTTCCCCGTTTTCATCTACGCCTCAACTATCGGTGTCATCATAAAAGAATGCCGCCACGTTGAACGAGCTAAGAGCCGCCGTATCGCACACGACATCACGCGGCTACCTGATATTGACCGCTGCTAAGCCAACATGTGGGGGCCGACCGCGTCAGCCTACCACCTACGATGACGTAACCTGCATTGTTCCGCGCGAGCTCGAGGACGCCGGTTCTCCAACCTTCTCCGCAACACCGCCCGATCCACAAGCGACCACGATTGCGATGATTCAGGTCGCTGTCAGACAGAAATTAGAGAACATGGCTCTCAACTCGGTGTGTTCGCCGACTCAACGCAGCGTTCCTGAGTTCTTCCGCGGACCTCATTGTCTGCGCCAGTCTTTTTCCGCTACATATCGCAAGTCCTTTGAATGGCATACCCCTGATGACGAGCTTATCTGTTTCCACTGCTACCGCATCGACCGGGTTGCTCGTCATTGTCGCAACTGATGGCTACCACCGCCTCTGACACACACCGGCGCTTATACCCGCAACTTGAACCTACTTCTCTTTGTGCCACCCGACATGAAACCACTTTCGCTAATTGCCCCAGCTATGATCCTTTGACGCCTCAACGCCATTAGTCGCGTTCACCGTAACCCCGTCGCTTCTCTTCCCCGCCAATCGGCGCCTGCAACCAGCCGGAAAAGTAGGCACTGCAGCTTCTGGACGTGAAGCTGCGTTGTCGGCCCAACATTTAAGTCCTGTGCTCGCGTTACCTATCAAACAAATCCTTCTTGACGTCGACTACTATACTGTCACTGCACTGATTGATACAGGAGTCCATCTTTCTATTATTAGCGCTGCTTTCAATGACGACTCAGTAAGCTCCTTAGCATACTGTCGGCACGGGTCGTTCGCGTTGCGGATTGCAATACTTTTCATATTATCGGCATGTGCACGGCACGTGTCAGCATTGACGGCC
This sequence comes from Dermacentor albipictus, assembly GCF_038994185.2. NCBI lineage: Eukaryota > Metazoa > Arthropoda > Arachnida > Ixodida > Ixodidae > Dermacentor > Dermacentor albipictus. Next base: position 491,813,827 of record NC_091821.1, read on the forward strand.
GCCACACTCCTGTGCTCTTCACTGCGATTGCCCGTTGCCCCCACGACCTAATTATCGCACTCAATTTCCTCTCCACGCACTCGGCTCTTCCACTACCCTTCGCCTTCAGCTGCTATATCTCGCATGATCTTCTGACGCTCCTCCGTGCCGCTTACACCCCACCCGCTTTAGTCGCCTGCCACCAAAGTCAATATCTTGCATTAAAATGTCGTTTTACCCACCTGTTCGTGATGGCGAGTATCTCGTCACTCTTTTGCCCAATTTACCACTGCAGTATGGCGTCACCGTGCCTCACAATGTTCTTACCAATACTACTATCCTGACTTACAGGCCTATTTTTAACTTTGAATGTGCAAAGAAAATTCTACCGCAAGGTATTTTGCTTTGCCTACGTTGATTTTTGCTTTGCCTACGTTGATTCTCTAAGTGACCATCAAGTAGCAGCTTTATCAACCGATGATTCTTCAGTGGCTAGCAGGCCCGTAACGCCAGCCCCGGCCGCAGATTTCAACATCAAGAAAATCGTTGTGGCGGACCTGTTCTCTGCGCAAGCTGAAGACCTTTGCAATGTTTGATAGTCCTACAGAGACATTTTTTTATTTATTTATTTATTTAAAATACCTTACAGGCCCATTTAAGGGCATTGGGTAAGGGGGGACACAAAGTAAGTGTTTCAACAGGAGTAAATAATATAAACATCAATACAGGCTTTCACAAGATAAGTAAAGCAGTACAGGAGTAGAGAATATAAATATCTATACATGCATTCACAAGATAAGTAAAGCGAAGTTCAATAAATGTTTGTCTAGGCTAAGCTTTAGAGAGCGTAAACACAGTAATATACTCATGCTCAAGAAAATATAAAAATACAAGTGTGAAAAACAGCGAAGGAAAGCAGGTCAATAACATCCTTATACAATGTTTCTACAGGAAATTCAGCAATTCTTCGCGAAAAGCGTCACGATCTCTTATGCTCGCAATGTTATCAGGAAGGCTGTTCCATGGGGTTATGACACGTGGCACTGCTGATGCGTTAAATGACAGTGTATTACCGAATATGCGCATGAAACTATGTCTATTGTTAAGGCGACGTGACGTGCGCGCTGGTACTTCAAGCGGCAACACATGAGCTCGATTACCATGGACGTATCTATGGAAAAGGCAAAGAAGACTTATCGTGCGACGAGTTTCAAGTGGCTGGAGCGAAATATCTGCTTTGATCTTGGTCACGCTGCAAGTTCTGTCGTAGTTACTTGTGATGAAGCGCGATGCCCTGTTGTGAATTTTTTGTAGCATATCAACTAAATAATTTTGATGTGGTGACCATACTGATGACGCAAATTCTAACTGTGGGCGAACATCATCGGTTGCCGTTACGGTCTGACGCTCACGGTCAAGCATCGCATTCATAGTGGTGCTTATTCACCGATGACGATGATATCGAGCTTCTGCGTCGGAAAGCCGAGCAATTAGAGGTTAAGTCCACAATATGCTCAATGAAAACACCATTGAGCCTTCTTCGTGTAGCTGGGTGTTACCCGTGGTGTTCGGTAAGAAGAACGCCACGTGACTGTTCTGTGTAGACTACGATCATCTGAACAAACCTGCTAAGAAAGACCAGCTGCCACATATACACGGCACCCTTGATTGCCTCCATGGTTCCAGCTATTTCTCTTCTACTGATCTTCGTTCTAGATATTGGCAAATTGCTGGTGGCTATGTGCACAGAGAAAAGACCGTTTTCTGAACACCCGATGACATATACCAATTTAAAGGGATTGCCTTTGTATTATGCAACGATGCGGCTACATTTAATCGCATGATAGACTCCTTGCTCCAAGGTTTTAAATAGTCCACATGGCTCTGCTACCTCGACAACGTCATCATCTTCTCACCAACGTTTGGCACTCACCTTACACGGTTGTGAAGCCCCATGCCTTCCTCTGTGGTCATCCTTTCTCTGTAGTCACTGAACAGCATGCTCTCTGCTGGCTCTCATGCCTTAAGGATTTTACAGGGCGGTATAGTAGATGGGCTTTGAGGCTCCGATAGTTTGAGGCTCCATGGTTGACAAGTCTCGCCGTCTGCAGCAAGATGGTGACACCTTGTCGCGTTACTTGATGTTTCTCCAAAGGCGAAACTGCAACTGAACTTGTTACAATGTCGTATTAGCCGCTGCCAAAAAACTGTTTCGGGCCATCTCGTCGACGCTACCGGAGTACAGCCTGATCCCGACAAACCTAGAACTGCACGAAATGTTCCGATTCTGAAGACATTCGCAGATGTTCGAAGTTTTGTACATATGTGCTCATACTTGGGTATTTTTATTCAGTATTTTGCTGCAGTTGCTAGACCCCTCACTAATACCTTGAAGAAAGACATACATTTCTAAAGTGGCACTTCAGAAGCCACCGCCTTCTCTCGTCTCGTCACCCTTGGCACTTCACCAACCATCCTCGCCCACATCGACTCGGATGACCTTAACGATTTGCGTATAGATGCCAGCGGTCGCGCCGTAGGTGCTGTCCCAGCCCAGCTTCGGCGTGTCCAGAATCGTATTATTGCTTATGCAACCCGGTTCCTATCCCTGTATGAGCGCAGCTAATGAAATGCCTTGCTGCGGTCTAGGCGGTTGCGAATTTCCTGCCTACCTCTAAGGTCGTCCTTTCACGTAGTCACCGACCATCATGCTCTCTACTGACTCTCATACCTAAGGTATTTCAGTGGGCAGCTTGGTAGATGGGTATTGAGGCTCCAATAGTTTGAGGCTCCATGGTTGACAAGCCTAGCCGTCTGCAGCAAGACGCTGACACCTTCTCACGTTAACCTGTTGAATCTGGCTACTCAAGTACTGACACTGCTGCTTGCGTTTTCTCAGTATCACAGCTCCTTTATATCGCCGACGAGCAAGCTCGTGATGCCTCATCGAGCGTTTTGAACATTCTCCAACCGATGCTACTGTACGCCTCTTCGCCCTCTGCGATGGTTCCTTCTACCGTCGTGATCTTCATATGGATGGAATTCCTACTTGTAATGCCTCAACAGCTCCACTCAACCATCCTAGAACAGCTACACGACGCACCAGCATCAGGACACCTCGGTGTGTATAAAACCCACGACTAAGTATGCGGCCGGTTTTGCTAGCCTGGCCTGGCTCGTTCCGTACGACGTTACGTCGTCGCTTGTGACGTATGCCAAGGACGCAAGAAGCCGTTCCATGTCCCCGCTGGTTACCTGCAGCCACTCGACATCCCGGCCGAGCCCTTGCGTTCAGTCTATTTAGACCTTCCCGGCCCCTTTCCGCAATTTACATAAGGCAAGAAGTCGGTTGCCGTCCTTGCGGACTACGCTACCCGCTATGCCATAACACGTGCTCTTCTTACCAGTTGCGCAACTGATGCTGCAGACTTCCTCCTAGATATAATTTTGATGCATGGTGCTAGCGTCAAATACTCAAGAAACGTGCCCGTATGTCTCCATCCAAAGTCATTGACGACACCTTGCGTGTCTGCTCTACTATTACCACCTCTTACTCCTCACAAATGAACGGCCTCACTGAGCGTTCGAAAGAGGTTTTTCTATTAATAATAGACAAGATACAGCACAAGCAAATATTACACAGGAGGAGGTCCTGAGGTCAAAGACCGTAATGGGGCCTCCTGTACAGCGTATAAGTAAAAATATAAAGAGCTGCAGCAAATATAGTAAAATATCTAAAAAAATAGCAAAAGTAGTATTGGTTTAGGTTTGGCAGTACTAACACAAATCCGCTGCACACATGCTAGCAAAAAATAATAATTATTATTACATTCGACTAATTATAAAACTACAACGCTATTATGAAAGAAAATGGATAATGAGATGACCAAATGAACTTTTGTGTAGCGTGACCAAATGTACATTTGGAAGAGAGAAAAGGAAAAAGAAAGACTTAACTAAGTGGTTGCAGATGATAAAATGTGGTCTTTTAGTTCTCACTCAAATTGAAATGAACCATCCACTGAACCTTTACATGTGTGCTGTATATTTGTGTATAGGTATATACCACACTTGAAATCACTACTGCAAAAAAGAGAGCTAACTATTAGAGACCATGATAAGCTTTAAATTGAAAATCACTAATAGCCTTTCCACAACTTTGAGCCTTGTTGCAAGCAAGTTTTCAAAAAAGAATGACTGCTGCATGTCTTGCTCTCCAAAATATTAAATTTCGCCAAAGAAACATCAAAGTTGTAAAGAGAAAAGCTGCTGATGGACCCACGTGTCGTAGACTCATTTAAGGGGACTCGTTGCGAGGAAAATAACCCAGCTTGTAGTGCAAAATATAAATCTACTTAAGGACTAGACCGCGACAAACGTTAAATGACAGACTACAAGTAGAAGTCATAGGTTGTCAGGTAGGCTTCTACCGCGATTCCTAAAGGAAGCCTCGGATTACTCATTTTGTTTTTGCCTTACCTTGAAAACTTTTGCTATTCATCACTAGTGATAACTTTTGATACTTTGTTTAGCACACGCAGAACACTCAGCAGATATTATCAATCGGTTGTTCCCAAAGTTTGCTTAGTATTGAGTATTAAATAATACCGTATACTTAATTTTCCAGTGCCTATAACGAATGCCTATAGTATCTGAAACTTTTAATATTCAGCCTTACCTAAGAAAAAGGCTTTTCTCCTGACTTCTGTAATGACGCAATTAAGTTGTGATTCACGTATATGCTTATACTCACGCCAAGTAAGTAATCTTCTGCTTAGTGTTTAAGTAATAAGAAAACGTAAAAGCGCGCGAACCACTTTCCCTACGAAGAAGAATGTTACGATGTTCTAGAATTCAGATTGAGACTCTACATTCTGTAAATTGCAGTAACGTATGACTACGTCCTTGATCAATGATGTTGACGGCATTTTAAATCTACGAATCTCTCAACTGGCCAGAATAGAGCTGTCAGATGGGATGGAACATAATCTATTTACGTGTTCCCGTGCGTCACATAAACAGCACAACTTGTGCAATTAGGACACAAATATTCTGTTGTCCACAATACAAATCTATTAGGGCGGGCAACTTGATTTCCCTTCTCTTACACAAACGAAGTTAGACTAGCGGAGTTTATGTAATCTTGTTCAGCTTAACGGAACAAATCAGCTTACATTTTCAGAACATGAAAAAAGAAGAGCCCTGCTTATGACTTTAAAATTTATGGCACGATAATACTTTGTCCGGTTGTGTAGTTAATTCATGTCAAAGTTAAGAGTATGACCCGGTCCTTAACAATATGGTTAATATATAGGATATTCTTTAGATGCAGCAATTTTTTTTATTGCCTATCGTAGCAAAGCTGAATTTCCCGATGAGGCAGTCATGACTTCTAGGATGAAATTAATATGCTACAGGGAATAATTACCTTAACTGCACTTAATAAGTTTTAATGCTTTACGTTACAGCGTATATCTCAATAAACGAATATTAGCATGTGAGTTCGCAAGGCATATTCACTTGGAACGAATTCATCACAGGTGCCGATATACGCTGCGTAGACATTGAGGTAAAAATGAACTGTTGTTCCACTTACTTTTGAAAGAAGACGCTATTTGTTGCGTTTAAGCAAAAAGTGATTTGAACAACAAAGCATTTTTTAGCCACTGAAAATCACCACTTATTATTAGGCACGTGGATATTAGCCACGTGCCTGCTCTTTTGAGTTCACATGTTACGTGACGTCACCGGCCAAAAAAGGCTCTTCTAAATCCGCCCACCAGGGGTATGAATGGCGCTGCCTCACACTGCAGGGCCAGATCAAGAGTAAACATGAATACCCAGGTTAGCGGGTGAACTGATGGCCATCGCCGTAGAAGAATGCGTGGAGCAGCGCACGAGTAATGCCGAGGTTGTGGGTTCGCCCCCAGCGGCGAGAAGTTGTTTTCGTCCACTTTCATTTCCCTTTTCTTAATAACTTTATATATTTCTATTTCAACCACAGCTAATTTCCCCGATGCTTTCTTTGGATTCATTGTTGTTGACTACATATGATCGTGAGGTGTCCTCTTGTTTCGGCTGAATCTTGAAAATTATATAATTATCACTCATAAGTGAAATTAAAGTATTAAAAAGCATAATCTGGCGTTAAACAGCATGTTTAAGTGTCTGTAAAGATACTGAACTAAATATTTACAAGAAAAGATGTTCTTATAGACTCGACACCAAAACAAATTTCGTGATAGCTCAATTGCAAAAATAGATTCGTCAAAAATCGTGAAAATGAAGAACAGTTCGTTAATATTAAGACAAAAAAAGGTTCATTGAATTTTAGGAAAATAAAAACCGAATCGCTGACACCAAACATGCTCACAAATTGTGCGTTCGCACCTCAAAGTTGCAATGCTTGCGACTGACGCTTTGCAGTTATTGAAATATTGAAAAAACACGCTTTTAAAGCGGAAGGTTTTTAATCGACGCGATCCTTTTATTGGTCATGTTTCCGACACGGCATTTATAGTAACGCAAGGCAAAGCAACGCAAAAATTTGCAAACTGATCCAATCTCTTTTTGATACTTGTAACAAGATCCAATGAGAATATTCGCTGAGCACTTGCCCTCTTGGTCTTAAAGTATATTTACACTGGAATCGGGCGAAGTAATAGAGAAAAAATATTTTATAGCAGTAAAAAATGCTTGTTTCGCCTCCCTACCCGTGGAAAAATGGGAAAGGTCTAGAGGAATGGGGAGACAATGCGAAAAATAACGTAAGTTATTACTTCCAAACAAAGCACCTAAAGTTCGCCCCAAGAGCCACAAAATAGCCTTCATGGTAGCAACACGGCCAATGAAGGCGCACAGACTACGGTGCTCCGTTGCTACACACATTTTTCCAATACTAACGCTGCCAGTTCCTTTTGGTGTGAGGCATATGTTACAAGCAGAACTCTTTTTCTTCATCTGGTTTACTAGTAAACAAACACTATGAATATTGTCGCATTTGCTTCATATCGCCGTCTTTTACAATTTCTACATTTTGGGTAAGAGAGCGAGACATGAGGGAGCATTTGGCCTGGCAAGTAGATGAGGAGAGGCTGGGCTCAGCTCTGCATTCTCTCATTAAAATGTTTTTTTATGGCCATAGGAGAAATGTTATGGAACGTCTTGCCATTTTAAGTACGCCTTCCTTTGTTCCGAGGTCTTCGAAAAAGCTTCTGCAGAATTGTTTTTCGGCACACCAAAAAGCCTCTGGTGCGATTCCATTTAATTCGATCCCCTGGTAGAAGTGACGTCTTTGGTATATTTTTGCATCTAATTTTCTGCGAAGGAAGAACTGAATGCCTCTCTCATGAACGTGCGGCACATCTCATACAAACGTACAGAAATTGGAAAGAGTGATAACGAACAATCGGTTGAATAATAATTATTTGGAGACAGCTTGGTGTGCTTTGCCACTGCCTTGTATATTAGACAGACTTCATGAGAGTGAATATTCGGAAGTATGGAGCTGAAATTTCATATCGGTGTACTAGTGAACGGGAAAAATAAAATAAAAATTTTCGTTTGTAGAGAACCATAACAGGTGTAGGTATAGGTCAAGTAGGGCACAATGAGGTGCCGCTATTCAAATCTATTTGTATTTAATTTCTGCCACTAACGCTCTAACATTTTCCAAACTTTCTTTCGAGCCTCCGCGAAATCGCACGTATGAAATGGGACGTCACGGCCACCGAGGAAACTCCCCATGTGATATGATGAGGCCCACACAGCGATTATAAGCATGATTATGCATAATTAAGCCGAACATAAGAAAAAAAGTAAGAGTTTTGCAAAAAAGGCAAAGTATCTGCTCTGATAGCAACTTCCTAGACAGCTATGCGACGTAAGTATAGTAATTTTTTTCGGCCGCGTATATTTGTAAAGGTGAACTTACTAAATAAATTACAAAACGTGGTGTCACGCGCAAAGGCAAACAGGAACACATTTTACTCGATGACCACGGGCACTCGCTGTCAAAGCGCTGGCGAGAGAAAGCACGGGAGCAGCAGCCAGTTAAATGACCTTCGGGCTGTATCTCGCTTTATCGCGAACCAGTCGTTAGAACATAGTCGTTAGAACATAGCGCACACGAAACTATCAGCCCAAGGCGCCTCAATACTCTGTCCCCATCGCAGATAGCTTAGAACATAGGGCTTGCGTAGCTTCGGTAGGCTGCGCCATGCACAGCCACCGCCGGAATAGAACGTCCCCTCCCTCCCCCCCTCCCCCGGTGCCTCGCTTGCGACGGAAGACAGCGCGCTTCCTCCCTTCCCTCCGCCCCGCCGCCGTGTGCTTCCCTTGGGCATGCGATTTCGTACCACCATGCTCGACTCACCTTTCCACGATTTCACTCGCACAAACTTGGGCTCAATGGGAACATCACGGCAACGACGACGGCGGAATTGCACTAAGAGAGTCCCATAATTGGTATTGTAATAAATTTACGATTTTGCACCTTTTTCGCCAAGAGCACTACATTAGTGGTCAAATATTTTGCCTGCGCCCACGTCATCTGTGTGACCCGCCACACCACAAATCAGTGAAAACTTACCCCCTCAAAGTGAAGTGTAAATAGTAAAGATTCATTATTATGCCGAAAAAAGCAGATTTTTTTTTTCAGTTGGATACTGCCACGTTACAAAAGGCATAAACGTTGGCTACCAACCTATCGCTGTGGTTGTGGCTACTCCGAGCGGTTGGGAGAAATGGATCTCTCACAATACAATAAACATGTTTGGGTGGCATAATAACGCTGCCGAGCCCATTCGGCACGTATGCGACATCGCTCTGCCAAGTCCCTATCACTCAGTATCCTTTTTAGACGGTATTTTTACTCTACCGTTGCACACCGCCGCAATTTGGAACCAACTAGCGCAAGCGATGCTAAGTGATGCCAACCGTTTTCTCACGCCGACACGGCCCTTCACATTCGGTGAGAGATAGAGAGAGAGAGTAAACTTTTGTTGAACCCTTAACAAATGTTGGTGCGCGCTGGCCACAGATGGCGTTGAACCTTCTTCTCAGGTGCCATATGCGCCCAGCAGTTCCGGGCCCCTAGCCACCAGCGCGAGCTCGCGTAGTATGTCGGGGCTGTACAACACGGTCTCCCATCGCTGGTCTCCCATGGTGGAGGGTTCTTGAGCTTAGTGCACTATGCAAGGATGTGTGCTGGAGTGCCTTCTGATCGTCTGCAAAACGGCCATGAAGTGTCAGGCTCGGTTGGGAACATCTTGTGCAAGAACACGGGATGTGCTAGCGACCCTGCTTGCGTGCGTCATACGATCGTTTGCTGCCTTCGGCTGAGTTGCGGATGCGGACGGCGATGCCTACATCTGTCCCCTCTGTACATTTCGGTGATGTCTTTGTAATTTGTCACGGGGTGCGGTAGCTCTGGCTCGTCCTCGGCCCGGATTGACAGTTCTATGACATAGTGGTCGGCGAGTGCATTGCCTTCCACACGAGCTCAACGGCCCGTCCCGGTAATTAGCGTTTGGTGAGGATCGCTAGTGCCGCGGGAGAGATGTTCCCCTTGCGGAAGCTTGCGTATGCGGTCTTGGAGTCTGCGACCACGGTCCTCACTCCCGGTTGTGCGAGTGCGAAGGCCACGGCGACTTCTTCTGCTTCGGCGTATTAAGACCAAGCCACTCCCACGGAACATGCAGCCGGGGAGGAAAGACGAAAGACGCTCTGCGTGGGCCGAGGCAGTGGCTGGACAGCTGGAAGAGAACCCCGAGGTTCTCTACACGGACGCCTCGCTTCCCAAGCACGGCACCAGAGCAACAGCGGTCGTCACCACCATAAATAAACTGGTCACATCCGGTTATCTACTTTTCCTGCGCTAGACTGCACATACCAATACCCTCCACACTGCTGCTCGCTCTTCGCCTCTTGTAAGCCAATTAGATCCGAAAAACCTATCGAGGTAGCGAATGCTATTTGCCTTCAAAGCGAACAAATGTAACCACGGATAGACGAGGAGGGCGTTTGATTGTGCCGTTTAAACAAGGCTGCCAGTCACGGCCTGAAGCTTGTGTCAGCGGCTTTGTAAATATGAAGTCAGAAGACTACGATAAAGTGAGAATGGAATAGTTTTAAGTTATAGAGCCCATGATTTCTTCCTGTTCTTGTCGGCTCACCAACTGACAAACACTCAGTCCACAGTTTTCCCCTCAGTGCACAAAGCTCTGTAAGGTAACTTTTGTAGCCTAACAAAGTGGTTGAACAGTGTCACCTGTCATTAATCTATTACGGCACTATAAGTGTGCAATTTGAAGATAGGAAAGCTTAACCTGAAAATGGCGTGTTTCGCCCCGCGCCTCGTTCTGCCGCGCGTTACCCTAATATAATGGTATAATTAGAAACTCAATATGTTTTTACCACTGTTCTGTTTAAATAATTCAGTGTTTCTTTCCTGCCTTCTTTTTCCCATCTGGGTTACATTGTCATTTTCACTGATAAGAGACTAGCAAGCTCTAATTACAGCGCATGCAAAAATTTTAACTGCTATACTTCGAAGCATTCTATAAATATGGAAGGCCATGTCATGCCGCAAACGTTTAGGGCCTCAGTGGTTTAACGCTAGCGGTTCGAAAGGGCATGTTAGAATTCCACTCCATCAAGCTCTACGTTTTATTCTTTTTGACAGATAAGTGGGAATTTGCTCTTTGGGACCGCCTCGATTTGAAAGGAGAGAAGCAAGACTATCTCTACCTGGTTGACCTCCACGCCTTGGATGTCATTTGTTATCTCCAAAGTGATACCTCGAACCCAGGAAGAGCGATGAAACTATTCGCCTGGTTTGCCCTCTTATATCTGGTCTTCCCGTCTCGCTATGCCGATATATGGCGAATAGGGAAATTCACGCCAATATCCACGGTAAGAAAGCTGCAGCGCCTGTTCTAACGATAATTTTCAGAAAGGCGACTGAATTATGCGTGTTTTAAAGCGCTCATGAACCGGAATTTGCACAGTGTTCCCATGGATGGACATATTATGCCTTCTTTACGTAAAATTTTATTACCACCCTGTAAAATTACCTCTCATATGAATACAACAATAAATCCCAGGCACTCAGTCCCCAGCAGCTGCGACGCAACGGACCACGGCGCCAGTCAGAACTGCGACGCAGCAGAGGATGATAAGAATCCCTCGCTCCGGACAGGCCGCCATTGCAATCTGAACCTGCACCGTTTAACGCTAGAACGTTATCTAGGGAGGCGAATCTAGCAGTGCTGTTGGGGGAATTAGAGGGCATTAAATGGGATATAATAGGGCTCAGTGAAGTTAGGAGGCCAAAAGAAGCATGTACAGTGCTAAAAAGCGGGCACATCCTGTGCTACCTGGGGCTTAGCGGAGAGATGAGAACTAGGAGTCGGATTTCTGATTAACAAGGATATAGCTGGTAACATACGGGAATTCTATAGCATTAACGAGAGGGTGGCAGGTATTGTTGTGAAACTTAATAAGAGGTACAAATTGATGGCTGTTCAGGTCTACGCCTCTACATCCAGTCATGATGACCAGGAAGTCGAAAGCTTCTATGACGACGTGGAATCGGCCATGGGTAAAGTCAAAACAAAATGCACTATACTGATGGTCGACTTCAATGCCAGGGTACGCAAGAAGCAGGCTGGAGACAAATCAGGGGGGAATATGGCATAGCCTCTATGAAGAGCAGGGGAGAGTTATTAGTAGGGTTTGCAGAACAGAATAATATGCGGATAATGAATACCTTCTTCTGCAAGCGGGGTAGCCAAAAGTGGACGTAGAGGAGGCCGAATGGCATTATAAAAGATGTGAACGTTTTTGGCAAGGTGCGCTGCAGTGACCATAGGATGGTAAGAACTCGAATTAGCCTAGACTTGAGGAGGGAACGGAAGAAACTGGTACATAAGAAGCCGATCAACGAGTTAGCGGTAAGAGGTAAAATAAAGGAATTCCGGATCAAGCTACAGAACAGGTACTCGGCTTTAACTCAAGAGCAGGACCTTAATGTTGAAGATGTGAAAGACAATCTTGTGGGCATTATTAAGGAGAGTGTAATAGAAGTCAGTGGAAACTCCCTTAGACAGGATGTCAGTAGGCTATCGCAGGAGACGAAAGATTTGATCAAGAAACGCCAAGTTATTGTTACGTGTGGAAATACACAGACGAAAAAGGGTATTTACACGCTATTTACACTGGAGCCAGGCAGCCAAGCTGACGCTCGCTCGTGCCAAGGGCACCGACCAACTTCTTCGTCGTTCTCGCGGTCTTGAGCATGGCTCGGTGATATCGTAATACTACCCCCCGGCGGCAAAAGCACCGTCACGGTGCTGTTAAATATCCAAGGTGCCTGGAGAGTTGCAGGGCTTGAGTCGGGCAACGTGCACAATGTCACTGGTTGTCACACCGTAGGAGGTAGTGGGCATGGCTAGAACAATTTTTAGGTGACATCGGTCACTTTACGGAGCACGCGATATGCGCCTGCGTAACAGGAAAGCAGTTTTTCACAAAGGCCGACTTTACGCGATGGTGACCAAACCAACACGAGGGCGCCGGGCACGAAATTAACATCACAGTGACGGAGGTCTTAGCGTTGTTTCTGCTTGTCTTGAAACACTTGTAGACGAGCGCGCGCGCAAGTTGGCGAGGATGGTCAGCATGGGCGATTGCATCACGGGCATAATCGCTAGTTGAAGCTTTGGCGGACGGAAGCACAGTGTCCAGTGGTAGCGTCGGTTCGCGGCAATACAAGAGGTAAAACGGGGAAAAGCCAGCAGTTTCAAGACGGGAAGAGTTGCATGCAAAGGTAATGTAAGGTAGAGCCAGGTCCCAGTCACGGTGGTCGTCTGAAACGTATTTGGATAGCATGTCTGTAAGGGTGCAGTTCAAACGCTCAGTGAGGCCGCTCGTTTGGGGGTAGTAGGAGGTGGTAAATTTATGCTGTATTGAGCAGGCACGCATGATGTCGTCAATTACTTTGGTCAAAAAGGTACGGCCGCGGTCTGTAAGCAATGGACGCGCAGCACCATGTATCAAAATTATATCATGTGGGAGAAAGTCCGCAACATCAGTTGCGCAACTGGTTGGAGGAGCACGGGTTACGGCGTAGCGAGTTGCGTAGTCCGCCGCGACTGCAACCCACTTGTTTCCTGATGTAGATTCCGGAAATGGGCCCAGAAGGTCTAAGCCGACACGATGGAAGGGCTCGGCAGAGATGCCAAGCGGCTGCAGGTAACCAGCGGGGAGCTGGGAAGGCTTCTTGCACCGTTGGCCGAGTTCACATGCGGCGACGTAACGTCGTACGGAACGGGCAAGGCCTGGCCAGAAAAAACGGCGACGTACACGGTCATAGGTTTGAGATACGCCGAGGTGTCCTGCCGTCGGTGCGTCGTACAGCTCTTCTAGAACGGTGGAGCGGGGGTGTTTAGGCATTACAAGTAGGAAGTCAGAGCCGTCTGGATGAAGGTTAGGACGGTACAGAGTACCATCGCGGAGGACAAAGAGGCCTACAGCAGCAACGCCCGGAGAGTGTTCAAAACGGTCGATGAGTGCTCTGAAGTAGGCGTCACGGCGTTGCTCATCGGTGAAATGAAGCAGCTGGGATACAAAGAATACGCAAGAAGCACTTGCAATATTGGAGGAGTAAGATTTCTCAACAGCGTAGCGCGACAAACTGTCAGCGTCTTGGTGCAGGCGGCCAGACTTGTACACCACGGAATATGAAAATTCTTGTAGCCTCAAAGCCTATCGACCAAGCCGGCCTGTAGGATTTTTTAGCGATGAGACCCAGCAGAGAGCATGATGGTCAGTGACTACGGAAAAAGGGCGACTGTAAAGGTAAGGACGGAACTTCGCAACCGCCCAGACAGCAGCAAGGCATTCTTGTTCCGTAATTGAATAGTTGCGCTTCGATGGTGCTAGGAGGCGGCTCGCATAAGCAATAACGCGATCCTTGCCACGCTGACGCTGTGGTAAGACGGCACCTACGCCATGACCGCTGGCATCTGTACGAAATTCTGCAGGGGCATGAGGGTTGAAGTGGACGAGAATGGGTGGTGAGTTGCAGTACCCCACGAGAATTGTACGCCCTTCTTCAAAATATTAGTTAGGGGCCTAGCAATTGTCACAAAAACTGGAACAAAACGACGAAAGTGCGAGCACAGCCTTACGAAACTTCGAACGTCTGCGGCTGTCTTCGGAACCGGAAACTTTTTCGGAACCGGAAAAAAGTTTTGTCGGGATCAGGCTGTACTCCGGAAGCGTCAACGAGATGGCCCGGAAGAGCAATTTGTCGATGGCCAAAGCGACCTTTGGACGAGTTAAGTTGTAGCTTCCCCTTTCGAAATACATCAAGTAGAGTTGTGAGACGCTCAATGTGAGTGTCGAACGTTGGCGAGAAGACGACGACGTCGTCGGGGTAGCAGAGGCATGTGGACCACTTGAAACCTTTTAGCAAGCAGTCCATCATACGCTCAAAGTTGGCAGGGGCGTTGCATAATCTAAACGGCACAATATTAAATTGGTATAGGCCATCAGGTGTGATGAACACGGTTTTTTCTCGGTCCATATTGTCAACAACAATCTGCCAGTATCGCGAACGAAGATCAATAGACGAGAAATAGCTGGAACCAAGCAGGCAGTCAAGGGCGTCGTCTATACGTGGGAGCGGGTAGATGTCCTTCTTAGTAATGTTGTTCAGATGACAGTTGTCCACACAGAAGCTCCACGTGCCGTCCTTCTTCTTAACCAACACCACAGGTGACGCCCAGGGATGCGAAGAAGGCTCAATGATGTTTTATCGAGCATTTCGTTCACTTCATTTTGAATTACTCGGCGTTCCAGCGCAGAAACTCGATACGGTCGTCGGCGAATAGGCGCAGCATTGCCAGTAAGAATCCGATGCTTGACCGCGAGTGTCTGGCCTAAAGGGCGGTCGTCGAAGTCGAAAATATCGTGGTAGGACGATAATACTTCACAATGGTCTTCAGCCTGCGTAGAGGACAGGTCCGTCGCAACTGTTTTTTTTATGTTGGGATCGACGCCCGAGGCTGGCGCGAGGGGCGTGCTAAGCTCGCGAGAACCATCGGTCGATAACGTTGCCACGCATTGGTCGCCGAGACGATCAATTGTGTCAAGGCAAATGCCTTGCGGTAGAATTTGCTTTTCCAGTCCAAAGTTACTGACGGGCATGCGAGTTCGGTTCGTAGTAATAGTAACTATACTGTGAGGCATGGTGACGTCATACTGTATTGAAATGTCGGGCAGAGGAGTGACGAGGTACTTGCCATCAGGAACTGGTGGGAAAGACAACAGTTCAATGTAGGCTATGGACTTTGGCCGCAGGCGAAGAAAGCCGGTGGGGCGTAAGCGGCAGTGGGGTGCGTGAGAAGGTTCTGCGAGAATTGGCCACTCAAGGCGAAGGGTACTGGAAGAGCAGTCAATACGAGCACAATGGATGGAGAGAAAATTGAGGCCGAGAATGAGGTCGTAGGGGCAATGAGCAATTACGGTGAAGTGGACAGGAGTGTGGTGACCGCCGATGCTGACGCGTGCCGTACACATGCCGATGATAGGCGCAGTACCACCATCCGCAACGGGGACGATGCGTGTCGACGCTGGGGTGAGGAGCTTGTTCAGTCGTCGTCGGAAGGCAGCACTCATAATAGAAAGATGTGCTCCTGTATCGATGAGTGCCGTGACAGGATAGCCGTAAACGTCGATGTCATGAAGGTTTCGGTTCGTGGGTAACGTGAGCAGAGGATTTGAGGGCAGGGTCGACAACGCAGCTTCACCTCCAGAAGCTGCAGTGCCTAGTTTTCCGGCAGGATCCGGGAGGCGATAGGCGGCGAAGAGAAGCGATGGGGTTGGGGTGAACGAGACTGATGGCGTCGGGGTGAGGACGAGCGGCTGTAGCGAAGGTTCGGAGCAGGAGCATCAGAGGCAGTAGATTCATGGCGAGTGGTATAGGGCACGGAAGGTCCAAGGGTGCGGGAATAAGCGGCGGCGTATGTCCGAGGAGGTGGCGACCATTGGTTGCGGCAGTGACGAGCGACGTGGCCGATGCGACAGCATTGGAAGCAGATCGGCCGGTCATCAGGTCATCAGGGGTGCGCCAATAGGACGGGTTGCAGCGAGATGTGGCGGGAAAGGACTGCCGAGGACGAGGAGGGCCGCTAGAGAACTGGGGAACGCTGGGCTGAGACGTGGAACACACGGAGTGAACAATACGGGTGACGTCGTCACAGGTGGTGTTCTGACGTGGTTGACTCTCACATGCCGACGTAGCAGCAGTGTTCGGTAGCCGCGCAATGTCGTAAGCGGATACGGCGGCTCTTAGCTTGTTCGAGGCGACGGCATTCTTTGATAATGGCGTCGATAGTCGAGACGTTGCCGAAAACAAGCAAATTGAAAGCATCGTCGGCGATGCCTTTTAGAACATGTGACACTTTATCTGCCTCGGACATAGCACCGTCAGCTTTGCGGCATAAAGCCACGACGTCGAGGATGTAGGAAACGTACGGCTCCGTAGATGACTGAACATGAGACGCAAGACCGTTTCTCGCGGTAGCCTTGCGCCCAATGGGGTCGCCGAACAGTTCCCGTAGCTTATCTTTGAAACTGTCCCAACTGGTTATCTCGTCGTCAAGCGTTTGGTGCCACAGGCATGGGGTGCCGCCGAGATAAAAGATGACATTGGGGAGCATAATCGTTGGGTCCCACCTGTTGTTAGCACTGGCGTGTTCATAGAGCTTGATCCAGTTGTCAACATCCGCACCTCCACTACAATGTTACGTGGGGAAATACACAGACGAAAAAGGCTATTTACGCGCTATTTACAATGAGGCCAGGCAGCCAGGCTGACGCTCGCTCGTGCCAAGGGCACCGACCAACTTCGTCGTTCTCGCGGCGGCTCGTCTCTTGAGCATCGCTCGATGATATCGTAATAGTATGAAAACCTCCAACAATACAGCTGGAATAGAACTGGCAGAACTTTCCAAGGTAATCAACAAGCGTAAGACAGCTAACATAAGGAAGTATAATATTGGTATAATTGAACATGCTCTCAGGAACGGAGGAAGCCTAAAAGCAGTGAAGAAGAAACTAGGAATAGGCAGGAATTAGATGTATGCGTTAAGAAACAAAGCCCACAATATCACTACTAATATGGATGAGATAGTTCCAACGGCTGAGGAGTTCTACAGAGATTTATACAGTACCAGTGGCACCCACGACGATAATGGAAGAGAGAATAGTTTAGAGTATTTTGAAATCCCACAAGTAACGTCAGAAGAAGTAAAGAAAGCCTTGGGAGCTATGCAAAAGGGGAAGGCATCTGGGGAGGATCAGGTAACAGCAGATTTGTTGAAGGATGGTGGACAGATTGTTCCAGAGAAACTGGTCACCCTGTATACGCAATGCCTCATGACCTCGTGCTTACCGGAATCTTGTAAGAACGCTAACATAATCCTAATCCATAAGAAAGTGGACGCTAAAGACTTGAAAAATTATAGTCTTATTAACTTACTGTCCGTTACCTACAAAGTATTCACTGTGGTAATCGCTAATAGAATCAGGAACATCTTAGACTTTTGTCAACCAAAGGACCAGGCAGGATTCCGTAAAGGCTACTCGATATTAGACCATATTCACACGATCAGTCAGGTGATAGAGAAATTTGCGAAATAAAACCAACCTTTACATATAGCTTTCATTGCTTAAGAGGAAGCGCTCGATTCAGTCGAAACCTCAGCAGTAATGGAGCTATTACGGAATCAAGGTGTAGACGAGCCGTATGTAAAAATACTGAAAGGTATCTATAGCGGCTCCACAGCCGCCGTAGTCCTCCATAAAGAAAGCAACAAAATCCCAATAAAGAAAGGTGTCAGGCAGGGAGATACAATCTCTCCACTGCTATCCACAGCGTGATTACAGGAGGTATTCGGATACCTGGATTGGGAAGAATTGCGGATAAAATTTAATGGAGAATACCTTAGTAACTTGCGATTTGCTGATGATATTGCCTTGTTTAGTAACTCAGGGGGCCAATTGCAATGCATGCTCACTGACCTGGAGAGGCAAAGCAAAAGGGTGTGTCTACAAATTAATATTCAGAAAACTGATGTTTAACAGTTTCGAAAGACAACAGCAGTTCACGATAGGTAGCGAGGAACATGGAAGTGGTAAGGGAATGCATGACTTAGGACAGGTAGTGACCGCGGATCCGGATCATGAGGCTGAAATAACCAGAAGAATAAGAATGGGCTGGGGTGCATTTGGCAAACATTCTCAGATCATGAACAGCAGGTTGCCATCATTCCTGAAAAGAAAAGTGCATAACAGCTGTGTCTTACCAGTACTCAAGTGCGCGGCAGAAATCTGGAGGCTTACGAAAAGGGTTCTATCTAAATTGAGGACGACGCAACGAGGTAGGGAAACAAGAATGATGGGTGTAACGTTAAGGGATAAGAAAAGAGCAGATTCGGTGAGGGAACAAGCGCGAGCTAATGACATCTTACCAGCACTCACGTGGGGGGCAGAAACCTGGAGGCTTACGAAAAGGGTTCTACTTAAATTGAGGATGAGGCAACGAGCTATGGAGAGACGAATCATTGGTGTAACGTTAAGGGATCAGAAAAGAGCGAATTGGGTGATGGAACAAACGCGAGTTAATGACATCTTAGTTGAAATCAAGAAGAAGAAATGGGCATGGGCAGGACATTTATAGAGGTGGGAAGATAACCGATGACCATCGGTTATCTTCCCACCGGGATTCGAACCACAGTCCTCTTGCATGCGAGGCGAATGCTCTACCTCTACGCCACCGCTGCAACTACTGGGCATGGGCATGGCAACTGGACATGGGCAGGACATGTAATGAGGAGGGAAGATAACCGATGGTCATTAAGGGTTACGGACTGGATTCGAAGAAAAGGGAAGCGTAGCAGCGGACGGTAGAAAGTTAGGTGGACGGATGATATTAAGACGTTTGCAGGGACAACATGGCCACAATTAGTACATGACCGAGGTAATTGGAGAAGTATTGAGAGAGGCCTTTGCCCTGCAGTGGGCGTAACCAGGCTAATGATGATGATGATGATGAAAATTTAAGCAAGGGTAATTTCGGCACAATATCATTCGACAGACGCGGCAAACGAAAGAGTCAACGCAAGACTAAGCTCTAAAGTTGTGTTTTGTTGTGTGCGATAAACAATATGTCAAAAAATCAACGCCGGAATGCAGGATTTTTTCCAGATGTACCACGGCAACATGTTATTGCGTCTCTTAACCAGTGACACAGTTGTCTCGCATTCATGCGTTTGACTTTGTTACAGTGACATGTATTATTGGATATAACACAATGTATGATAAGTAAGCAATTACAAGCGCTTATTTTATTACTTTCTTTTGCAACGTAAGCATTCATGTTTTTCCTTAAAAATAACAAGAAAAAATGCAAACAAGTTCCTTCGCCATCTGATGTACACCAAGCTCAAGGCAACAGGATAACTGAATAAATTTTCAGTGGAAATGTTAGGTTCGAAGCAGCACTCCCCCTGTCTCTCCTTCTACTTGAGTATCTGTTTTTCTTTTTTTCGTGTCGTGACTAATAAAGTTTAGCCCCGTAGATTCGGGCATTCTATTTTTTTCTCATGCCAGAACGAAGGCATCGAATTCGACAGTTTTGACGCCATGAGGGAGCGTAGAGACGTAGGCCGGTATCTTTCTCATAACTCGATGCACTTTTACCACAATGCAGCGGAAAAAAGGCGTAGCCGCTTGGGAGGGTACAAAGAACAGGCGCACTCTACCATGAAAAAGTTTAAGCGAACCTCACCCACTGCGTGGCACCTGTAGCTAAAAACGCGCTCCACATCCGCCGTGTTGCCGGAATGGGGCGATGGATAACAGTTCCACTTACGCACAGTAATCTTGTACCAATACATACATAAATATTCATTAATATAAATAGCAATACGGTCGCCAAGGTAGCATAAATAGAAAAGCACAGTGCATTTTGTGGGAATGATGTGGGTCTGGATCCCAACATCGGCATGTGCCTCTTGGTCTAGTTTATTCTCCATTTACTCTAGTATTTCTATATCTTATTTGAACATGTCCGTTATATTGCACTAGCATTTCCTTGGCTGGCTTCACTGTATCTTGCTTAGTATCGTTGTAGCTGTGTGAAATGAATCTCTTGGATTCACTTATGCTTAAAAGAATTAGAATGAGCCGACGAAACCCACTCGCACACAAGAAAGTTCACCGACGATTACGATACTCCCTAACGCGAAATTTGAGCACAGCTCTATACATGCTTTAATTTCGCTTGTCATTATTTTGTATTATGACTATACAGGAACGCGATTTATATTTGAAGAGAACGCTGTGAGTAGCCTGCTTTGTTTTCCTACAGACGACATGCGCTACTGTGATGCCATGTTGTAATTATCGTTGCCACTGTTGCGTTTCGCCTACGCCGCCTGTTGCGTTTCGCCTACGACGCGCGGTATAGCCGGCGCTGATGCAACGGACGCCGGGGCTTCGTTCAAAGCGGCGGACATTTTGGCCCGTTCGGAGCTGCCGCAACGCATCCCTGCCAAGCGCGTCCAGGCATGTTTCAGTGCCACGTGTCTTCGTGTGTGCGTGTGTGTGTGTGTGCCCACGCTTGTCAAAGCGCGGCAGCCGGGGACATGAGCTCCCCAAGTGTGAAGCGAGGAGATCTGACCGGCGCCGGCTCGGCGGATGCGTCACTACACTCGTCTCAACATGTGTCTCAGCTTGTCCGTGCCTCGCTGTCACGTGGCCTGGTCCCGTGACGTTCCCTCTTGCCCTCAACTCCGAGAGTATAAAAGCAGCTCCCCCCGGATGCCAGGAGGGAGGCTCCGATTTCTTTTCTTGAGTAACGTGCTCTCCCGTCTCTCCACTTCGGTCAACCTGACCGGCCGCTCTTTTGCGATGCTAGAATAAACAAGTTCTGTTAGCAGTCGACTCATGCTTTGCTCGGACCTGCGGATGCTTCCAGTTGTGCCCCAGGCCGCCAGGCCAACCCTAGCCTTGGGGCTTGCGACCCATTTGCAACAACTCGTGCCAGCGGTGCGATTGCAACAACGGGCGTCAGCGCAGAGATTCCAACACCACACAGCCCATCTTACGCGGGGCTACGCTCTTCTTCTGACACCTTCGTTGTACCAACAATGAGAGTAGCCCTTCGTCGTGGGGAAATTGTCACCACTATATGCGGCAACAATACCGAAGGAAGCGTCACACCGAGCCTTACTATCACCCACTCGCCATCGCCCCTTGCAAGAGCAGTGACCCTTGTCGCACGCACTGGTACCGCTGACTGACCTGAGTAGTTGACGCCGCGGACGACCGTAGCCCTCCCCAACTCAAGCCCCCTGCCCCCCCCCCCACCTCTCAGAAGCGCAGATGACATCGCCCACGCGGCTGTCGGTGCCGCAGCCGCCGGCAACTCTGCGCATGTGCAGGCTGTTTCCCCTCCGCTCCTGCTCCACTTTCCGCCTCATGCTTTCACTTTTGCCTCGTCCTCCACTTTCCTCCTCGCGCGGTGTCCTTTATTCTCCCGCGGCGCTCCACGTTCGCTTTCATCTTTCACTGTGGCCATTTGCCCGATTACGAGGTACGACGCCGAGGCATGCCGAGGCCCAACGCTGGAACTGGCGCCTAAGAGCTGCGCTCTAAAATGTGCGTGACAGCACGCTGATCCCAGCTGATCTCTTGAGTTTATCTCATCGTCGAAAATTTGGAGGAGGCTTAAGATTCGCTTTGAGAATGGAATGCGATTGCATTCAGAGATCCTTGACTGCTTCTCACGCTTCCCGGCACCTGCAGCTTATGTAATCCCGCTGGCGGCGAACGGTATGCACAAAGGCGAGCTTTCTGGTAGAAAGGCGGCCTATTGCTTGGGCCGATCTTCTGTTATTCTTTCTCACTTTTAATATTTTGGTGTGAAAAAGTTTCTCATAAAAGGCATGTGCGGTGGGTATTTTGTTTCGGCATTTTTTATCGTAGGCTGTCATTGTCCAAATTCCAAAGAATACATTTAATATTGAATATAACACAAGGTATGAGCAACTCTAGTTACAGAAGAACTTTAGTGCCGTATAGCATAGATACTGCAATTTCCGCTCGTGAAGCGCCAACGCCCCTTTACGGCGCGGGACGCCGGACCCTTAACGCTATAATTTTAGTAGAAATAAGACAGCCTGCGAGCCACCTGCATAAAGAAAATCGATGCCAAGAGCAATGCTCCAGGAATGCTTCTCGCTTCCATTTAATCTCTAACTGAGGAATGCGGGGACCATATACGGCAGGGCTGCGTCCTGACAGCTTCTTTCTTCAGCCACAGCTGACCAATCCTGCATTCCTTCTTCTGTGATTGCTTAATGCATAATATAACTAAAACAAGCGCTTCATCCTATAAAGATAGACGTTGGGATCTCAGCCACTATTTCGTTTCACATAGATAGCGAGGAAAATGAACGCTTCTTCAGTTGGTGACAACGCCCAATACCACTGACGGTCAAAGGCATTTCTAGAACAGATAATATAAAATTACTGTGAGCACTACCACGTACCTCATTATCCAATCATAATAATTATTCGCAACCTTGCGCTCAGCAAAGCAAATTACAATGTCATCATTCCTAACTTCGTCACGGAATGAGACTAGGACATACGCTCAGTATAGCTACATTTTGAAAGGCTCCAGAACCATTTGAAATGACAGCAATATATATTTAAGCCGTTTTACACCCTCCGTCATACAGAATTTTCCTGGCGCCAGAGCAACTCCAAGAACGTTCTGGATAGAGATGGGTGCAGCAGCATGCTTACTGACAAAAACACCACATTTTTCCTGAAAAATGCGCGAAGGCCTATTTGCACTTAGTCTTGAGACCGAAAGCTTGAACCCCTCCCTGTTCAATCACTTTAAAAGCAGTTAATGATTACAAAGGTGTATTCAGCAAACTTCCTACATTCTGGTCATGGTTAGACAAAAGTACATCCGAACGAGGTGCACAACAAACTGACGATTTTTACAGCCAATATGTTAGTATGACTGGAAGGGCTCAAAAACAGTATATCGGGGGTTTTCATGGGGTCCTGTAAATACTAGGCAATTGACATCGTTTATGTATAGTTTATATTTATGTATGGTAGCTGAGCGGTGATATGCAGTAAACATTCCATGTGTCCGGTTTATGTAGGGGCTAAATCGAAACGGCTAAACTCGCGTTTTCTGTCCGTTTATACGGGTTACGTAAAACGCTTAGAAATTTTCTTCACGCACCCCAGATAACCCCAAATGGCAGCAATTTTATAATTCAAGACCGCAGCAGGCGTATTATGAGCGACCAGCATAGAAATTATGAAATGCCTAGGTTAATTGCAGCCTTTGCAGCGAGTTATTTACACCAGCATTTCAGTGCTTAACAAGCGTACTTTGCGGACTGCGTAGGAAGTGTTACGGGCCGCGTAGGAATATCAGGGTGGCACAGAATTCGTATTTCCAGAGAATGACTGAAATCCTTTGGGGTCATGCGTGGGTGAAGTTTCGAGAGTGTCCGTCGACTTCTGGTCTACCGGCCATAGTTCTCGCTCTCGCCCTTGCAGCGTACCACTAAGATGTGCTGCAAGGGAGAGGTGGTGCCATATATTGACAAGGTTACCCACAACATAGCGACGAACAGCACAGCTTTTCTAGCGCACCTCCCAAGAAACCACAAGTAGGCAAAGCTGCAGGGAAAACCGTGCCAAGTCATCTACGCAAAATGTTCTGTAGGAGGGTTGTATCACGTACCCCTGACGAGCGACAACACCTAGGTAGGGCAAATAGGCCGCTGCCTGAATCGCGGAGCCAGGCAACGCCAGCGAAACCTTTAGAAATACGACGTGATGTCTGTGCACTGCAGTGATCGCTCGTGTGACACACGGTTTCAGGAGATGAAGATTTTACAGGCAGAAGCAGAGACCAGACTGCACGCGCACCAATGGATTCATATCACATAAAAAAGACAGGCTCAGTGTGTATCCGCGACCACTCCATTAAATTGTTCAATACAGAGATGAGCTCCTTCACTAAGTGGCTGCTCGGCTAGGTTATCGTTATGCTATCTTATACGGAAAATTATTCTGACGTCCTACACATTTGTCCCGAATAAAAAAAGTTGTAATTTACCACTCGGCTAACTATAGTCCAATGTAGCGTGAGCGCGCGCGCATGTTACTTTGGCGAGAACAATAACGTCTATATTTCAGACCGATGGTTGAACGCAGCCAACTTAACCGGACGCGGCCAATGCGCTCCGACGCGCCCGGCATCGAATGACGCTCGCACGCGCGCCGATAACGTCAGACTATATAGGCGCCTTTCTCTGTGGCTGTCCTCGTCTTTCCTTAGAGGTAGGCATTTCAAGGGTTCTATTCGCGACACACATGGCGGCTGCACACCCGCCATTATCCGCCATGCTTACTCTCTGATTGGCTGTGGAGAGTTCACATGCCTTGAAATTTGTGCCGGGAAACAGAAGTTTTGCGAAATGTCATTTAGCGTTTTCATCAAGATGACGAAACGTGACGTGGAGCTGCAAAATTTATGCAGTAATACATTTTTTTTGGTCCTTGGCAGATATATTGTGATGTTAGCGCTTCAAAAATAATGTGTGCGGTAGCGTTCAGAAGCCAGTGCAATGCATCTGTAATTACTCGAATATGTGGTGGCGGTCCAAGATATGCGCCATGCCAGCTGGCTGATTGGCTGAAGGCATATCTCATGAGGAGCGTCACAGGAAGGGCTGTTTCGTAAGCGTCATTTTGACGATGCGTGACGTTGCGCTGGGCCGCCATTGCTAAGATTTTGCGCCATAATTTCTGCTGCGACGAACCGCGCGAATTGTGCTAATTCACAGCCATATGCAATGGCAGCCGAGAGGAATGCGTATCGCTATATTTTCCCCGTCGTTTGGCGCCACGAAAATCTTTTGTTCATAACGCGTGCTCATAGTATTTGCGTCGCTCTCGGGTGGTGTTGGCATTTGTGTTTGGGGCCATCATTTTTTAAAGAACGCGTTTATACGAAATAATATTGTTTGAACATAGCAAACTTTCGCCAATCTTGTCCACTTTTCACTGCTGCATTTGTATTGTAATCAAGATTAATGCCTTTTCCCACAATCAAAAGTTATGACAACGGCCTCTTTCTAAGTTATGAAAATAAATGTACGCAAGGCCACGCCTTGAAGTTTCCTCCCGCGGTGCGAGTAACCAGCGCAATGAACAAGAGATGGCAGTGCCGGCGCTTGCGTTGCGCTAGCGGATGTATCTGGCGCCCGCAACGCTATCGCTGATATTCGGCCGCTTCTCAGGCAGCCGAGTCGGGCTGAGTCACTTGCGTTTCACGAGATAGCGATAACGTGGCCTAGAACATGTGCGCATCACCAATGGTAGGTCACATATGATATCTCAAGCAAGAAAACAAGGGCGTTGACGCCAACATGCGATGACGCATTCCATTTTCCGGGGACACGCATCCTAGCTATTAAAGCAGACGACGGCTTGTACGTAGCAGACGACGGAAGCGAGAAGCGTTTTCGACGAAATAATCATACGCTTTGAGATAGCTGCTTTATTTTTACTGCGAAGGAAAATTGTTTCGCTTTAGCGATAACGCTACACTCAGTGTCTTTGTTTCAATTTCTCAGGCGAAACGTCAAGTTGACGTCACGTTACGTAAGCAAAACGGGGCCACCAGCGCCATTTTGTTTGCGTCGCGCCTACGTCATGCATCGAAGAAAATGGCCGGAATGTCCAGAATAGCGCCCCAAGTAGTAAACACCAAGCTAGGCTTGCCTGAAATTCTTACTTATATTGACACGTGCACTCTTCTAATTATGGTAAATGGAGCGCAAGCTGCGCCTTTCGGTGTCGGAAGTTTCTCGAGTGTTATCGCTAGTCCTAACCGCACCTTGTGCGATCATAATGTATGCGTGGCACGAATTTCCTTGTACTTTCTGGAAGGCACGCGGCACCAGCTAAATACGCTGGAACCTTCGACGACTCATGTATTAAAGCCGACAAGCTTGACCCGCAACTCTTGTGCTTAAATTGTGCTTAGCGTTCCTTCGCTGGGCTCAGGATCGCGGAATAAGCAGTTTAATTCGCCATTAATTTTTGACATTGCGTCTTTCTTCGCCGTCACTACACAACGTGACAATATCAACAGCTCATTATTGAGCATACACAACTCCTTTGAGCTAGAAGACGCGAGCATGAATACCAAGTTGGAACGCAATCAGCGCTCTACTTGCAGTCAACTAAAGACAATGTTTGCCTTAGTGAGCGGTGGGTTACGGTGGGTTGCATGTACCACATAGATTGTTGCGAGAGCCGCGCTGGAGCGTCAACGTTTGACCGACGTAAGCTATACTCCGGCGCAAAATCAACTTGCAGGGCAGCGAAAACTACGCGGCGTGCTAATGCACAGCCACGTGATGCACGTGCACAACATAGCAGGATACAGAATGTAGTTCGGTGCTTCCGCACTTATTATATTGAAGATACGTATAAAGATACAGTATACTGTAGTGATAAATAAAAAGTGCAGTGGAAACACTAGCTTATCTAACATTGGTGCGTCCAGAACAGGAATACGCCTGTGCAACTACGGGACTCACCTTTCTAACCTGTCTATACTGCCAAATCTGTTTACAATGCCACGGCTAGGTTTAGTTACTGCATTTTTTCCTTTCAGACTGCTATCACAGTACATGACTGGGCCTTCATAAGTCCTTTCAAGCTTCTTACGGCCGCTTTTAGCCGAGAAGGACGTTTCTCTTGCGTACTAAAAGAATAAATAGAGTTGAAGTCAAAATCACGTGCTAGGCGAGACAGCTTAACACCTATGCGCAAAGCTTGTCGGCTTTACCTATTCCACAAATTTTATTACTCACAGCTTGGCTTTTCAGCCAGGACACTAGCTCATCGCATTTCCAGTGGTAAAGGCCTCTGCAGAGCTATTTATCACTCTCATAGTGCTGCCCATCTCCAATGGAACGACTTGCCTCCCCACCTCGTGCTGCTCTCCCATTCTGCTGCTTTCAGGAATACTGTGGATTGTATTAGTTTGTGAACGTGTACACTATAGTTGTGAATTTATGCACTAATAGTGAATGTATGCACTAGTTGTGAATGTATATACTAATAGCGAATGTACGCACCTCACGTAGAACCCCTTCATTAGGGAGGGGCCTTTGATATTGCCACATGGGGTGGCACAGCAAGGGGACTGAAAAAGAGGAGAAAGGAGTTCGTGATGGATCGTACGTCGGCGCTTACGTTTCATAAAGTGCAAACGCCTGGATCTTCATTCAGCGTGTATACTACAGCTGGGCGTACGCGGCAATTTGGTGGAGGTGCTGAGTACGCTCAACTTATGCAGGAGACCTCACTGCTCACCCCTCCCTTACAAAAAATTTTAGTAACATTTTATAAACCGTCTTTAGACAAATGTTACTAGAACCTATCGACATTCTATAAAACGTCTTTAGACACCGTAACAACTTCCTAGTAACCTCCTGCCGACTATTGGCCACCGATATTGAATTGAAAGTATAGATATAAAATGTCGATAGAAGTCTTACCGACTGCTTATTATCTTATGTCGTTAGAAAGTGTCAACTGTGAAGCGACTATTTATTGACCACCTTTATACATCCTAACTACTTGCTAGTAACATCCTGTCGACTATTCGCCACAGATAGTTGACAGGATATTACTAGATAGTCGTTAGGATGTATAAAGGTGGTTAATAAATAGTCGCTTCACAGTTTTTAGAAAGTACATAAAAATTTATCCAGAGGTAATTACTTTTGCAATTATATATTGCAAAAGTAAGCTTTGATTATCTCTGAATAAAATTTTTATTTGCTTCCTAAAAACTGTGCAATGACTATTTATTAACCACCTTTATATATCCTAACGACTTGCTAGTAACATCCTGTCAACTATCTGTCTTTGGCGAATAGTGATTGCCAAGTGGCTAGGTGTGGCATGCAACAGAAGAAGACGGGTTTCCATTTGTGCTTGAACACATCCATTTAATATCCCCGGGCTAGTAAGGAGGACGAGTTCTCCAGCTGCCCTGGAAGTAGGCTGAAATGTTGCGTTGTGTAGTCTAGAAATGAGAAGAAAAAAGGCAATATATTAGTTTTGCTACAGTGACATGAGACAATAGGTGCCATGAGAAGTGCACAAGAGACAAGCTTTCAATCCTGTGAGCTATAAACATCTCCACCTGTTTTGTGCAAAGTCCTAAAAATGCATGAAATGACTGAATTCGTGCATTAAAGCTGGGAGCGTGATGGATGTGCATAACACCAACAGATGCACGACACATAAACTCTATCGTACCAATTGTCATCTACAAACAAAAGCTGTAAATCAACTTCAGTTTAATGAACTTCGATATTCGTATTGTGACTAGTACATGGAAGTTTTATGTGTGAATTATCTTAGGAAAGGCAAGGTGTCAGTCATAACTATGCTGCAGCTTTGCTTGGGCACAGGTACATAGAAGAGTTGATTTTTATGTTGCACTTAAGAAACACGAAATGATACAAGCAACATGTAAGCAGTTCAACAGGCATTACGGACGTTCTACAGCAAGATTACAAAATGCCTTTGTTGTGCAGGCAGACATTGTCAAAGTGAGCTTGTTACTAAACATGTTAGCTTTCCACAAGAGAGGATATTATATTATCAGTGCATTCACATGACCAGGGCCTCTATCACAAAAATACACATGCCAACAGTAATGACAATTTTCTAGTTATGGTGGCAAAGCTTGCATTATAATATGCTATTATAATCAGGTTAATAGCTATTTTAGCAGGAAAGAAAGGAGTGTACCCTAAGATAGCATTGAAATTGCCATGAAAGGAGTTTTGTTGAAAACTGCACAAAGAATATTAAGATGCTTCTTTGTGACATACATACCTACTATGGTGTTGACCTTCTTGGAATCCTACGGATCCTTCTGTGGAAGGCATTTGACAGCCGCCCAAAGAAGGACCTCCCTTCAACGTCTTCTATTGAAAAAGGAGCTTTAAGGAGGCCCTCCGCGAAGTGAAAGCCTGAGTTGTTAGCATCCAGGCACAGCCTCTTCAGCAGGCCCTTTTCAACGTATACACCGTCACCGATGTCTACCTGTGAAAGAATACAACAACCAAAGATTCATTTTATACGCATTTGATCAAGGAATGGTTAGGAAGTAGGGTAAGGTTTGCAAAAACGGAAGTCGCTGCTTCTTGTTGATTCGGTTTAAAGAACAAAGCAGCCTTACGTATACCATACATGCATTGTACTGAGCTGTGTACTTTTACGTAAGACTAGAAAGTATTGGGAACTTCAATGCGAAAGAAAGACATGCATCTGCCTAGAACTAAGCAAATGTGTGCCACCCCTTGACACAGAGTGAGATCTGGTGCTGTTTTAGTGATTAGCAGACATTGAAAGCTTCAAGCCTCATCGAGTATAGGGCCAAGCTGTGCTCGATTAGTGGCGCACAAGTGCTCGAGAACTATCAAACAAGATGCAATTGTCTTCAAATACAATTCTGACTTCCCCTTGCAGGCATGCACTTTTAAATTTACTGACTGCACTTGGGTGTAAAGATTTTGTCTGACAGAGTGAATAAACAATATACGCAAGCAGCATTTTCATAGTTAGCGTAGTCTTTAATAGGTACTGATACCTTCAATTTAGAAAGCGCTGTATATTGGGCCTCATCAAACTAATTTCACAAAAGGTTTGTCAAGGTAGAAGCATAGAACTTTAGTCATTAGAAGACAGGTGAAAGTAGTTAATTATTGCAATTATTACTGAAAATAAATTTCAGACAGCTCATCCCAATGAGAAATGGATGCAAGCAGTTTGTACATGCCACATAAGCATTTAGATATCAAAAATATGGATTAGAGAAAACATTCCCTTAGAGGTTCATTATTACAAGCAGCCATGCCATCGAGAAGACATAACTTTTTTTTCTGTAGGCAGAAAGAGGCTCGAGTATTTTATTGACACATATGTGCCCATGCATATATGTCATCTCTGTTGTAAACCTTTTATGCGAAGCATATTACGAGGGCTCAACCCAGCTCCTCAGGCGCGGCGGTGACCATGAAATCACGTGACACCGTGACGTCACGACAGAGGAGAAGTGGCTTTGGCTCAACTCTTGCAAGACGGGCTGGGTGGGAATCGAACCAGGGTCTCCGGAGTGTGGGACGGAGACGCTACCACTGAGCCACGAGTACAACGCTTCAAAGCGGTACAAAAGCGCCTCTAGTGAATGCGGTGTTGCCTTAGAAACGCGCTGTTTCTAAGGCGTGCGTCTCTTGCTCAGGCGCACATTTCGTTGCCGCGCCGAACGCTGCTTTGCTCGACGCTCACCGCGTCCAATGCGGGGCGCGTAGTCGCTGCCCTGTAGCCCATTGTCTTACACCCCTTGGCGGGTCGACGGGAACGCTGTCGCGTTCCACTCTTGAAGGCGAAGAAGTAATGCATGAGTTGTTTCTTCGTCTAGCCGAACCAAATATAGCCAAGCAACAGCAGTTCACCAGGCTAAACAGTGGTTCAACAACTAAAATAAAGGCTAGTATGCTTCGCATCCTGGGCTTAACCTTACCTAAGCCACAGCCATTTTTTTTCATGTACATGCAAGGTGTGTATATAACATCTCATTGTGCACAAAATTTGCGTAATAATTTAAAGACCGCGATTTTGTAGCGATGGTATTCCTTTGCGCTATTCGTTAGTAGGCTGACCGACGCCCCGGCCCGTGCTACGTACTGCAGCTGCCGGCCGTTAGCGGTGGGCGAGAAGAGTGATATAGAATCGAGGGGTAAGTATTGCTACAAAATCGCAGTCTTCAAATTATTACGCACTGCCGAACGAACACAAACTTTCAATGTGTTTTCATAATTGTGTGCCCATTCAGGCATAGCAATCAAGGCGGGTAGCAGAATGCAAGTACGCTGTAACATCAGAGGAAGCTTTCGCGAAATTGCTTGCTAAATGTGCACAGCAACATGGCTAACATACGATAGGAAAGCGCTTTGCTCTAGCTAGTTACACAACGCTCATTACGCAAATCATAAGCTTCAAGAATGCGCGCAAGCGCCAAACTTGCTTACCTTTCAAGACTTGGCAAACGCTCCTTCGTCTAACAGGTACAGAAGCACCGACGTTTCTCTGGCGCAAGCACTGTAGAACTGCCGATGAACTCCAGCTCCACAAAAGCACAACCTTCAACAGTCTTCCAAACACTACAATTCGAAGCCCCAGTACCAGACTTTTGACGAGAGCGCCGGCAGGCAGCTCGGCAGAACAAAGGCAGTTCGGACGGGAGCTGTACTAGGGCACTCACTGACGACACTGGTGGATCGCTCGAAACACACGGCAAACTAATGGCGTTACACGAGTCCGGAGGGTTTGGGATGGTCACTGCACACAACAAGCAGCACGTTTTGTCTAGGCACTTCTAAAATTTACCTCAAATACCACCTTACTGCAGGGAGCACTAACGACAACCAACGTGGTGTGTCGACCAAACAAGTACTACAGTAGCGCCACTCTGCGGTTTTTTAGAAAAATGTATCTTAAATGAAAAAATTGCATGTTTTTTCCTAATAACATTTGATAGAGTCTTTTAATAAATTTATTTGGTCCAGAAGTGTGTACTTTGTACTTTGTGATACGAAGTTTAAGGAAATGTATATATAATAAAAACTAAGCGGATGTTGCCTTCAAGATTCGCAATTGCTTCAGGTGCATGCAGGTTGCAAAAGCATGGCCTTCGAGATCAGACTGTCACTCAAAGGAAGCCGTAGTAGGAGGCGGAGAGGCATTTAGGCCCCAATAATTGGGTTTACAGTGCCTAGGTAGGCTTCCTTATTTATAAAGTGTATACGGGGACTTCAGCCGAACCATGAGCGAGCTATACAGACGCACGCGGTACGATTCGGTGTCCGATCCGACGTGCGGCGCTGCATGTTACGGCATGATAGTGTTCCTGTATATGCTCCCGCAGGGAGCAGAGTTGCGCATACCTTTTCCGGCACCGCTCGCACCGCTATTGGCCGAGCGCGAAAAATGACGTCAAATGATCCGCGCCGCTGCGAAGCCAACTTTACGGGCACATCGCCGACTCGTGCGAACTCGTCGTTTCCGTCAGTGCCATCGCCATTGCAATCAGCGGACCGTCGATCGTGCGTTGAGAGGAGCAGCTGCGGGTTTCAGGTACGGTATTCGACGATGTGAAGTCAAGGACCTTGGTGAAGTGATACGAAACACATCGTACTGGCACTTGTATTCCAGTATGACGGGGTGCAGCGCACCACACTGCACAAACCGCACGGAAGTCAGCCATAGGAGTAAATGCTTCAGCCAAGCAAACTAGCTGGAGACACACTAATACTATAGTGAGAGTGTTGTTGCTAACAAGTCTGGGCTTCTTGACTTTGAATGCACCCTTCAGAGTTTAAAATTGAAATGAATAATATGTACCTCTCCCGTCAACCGCAATTTTTGAAGAGCTAGGACATCTTTGCAGAAAGCACACAAGGGAACAAGGATAAAACGGGTGCTAAGTTGGCATATGCATATTTAGCTCTCGAGCTGTGATAATTGTAATATATTCCTTCTCCGTGTGAAGTATTGAGAACAGTAAAATTGATTCTAGTCAATTTATTGTCTTGAAGTGCACAGGCTTATTTATTTTGTTAACTAATTGCTGCCATAGAAGCTAAGCCGCAATTGTTTGTGTGCTAGCTTGTGAGCATCATGTATCAGCCAGTGGAACAAAAACTTGTCGTTCATTTAAACACGCTAGAAATCTATGTTGTGCTTTGGTGAATGCTGTTTCCTGTGGGCGGGAGTGGCGTGAATGCACTGTTCAATGACGTAAAATTTCATTGCCTCTAATGCGATAGGTCACAAAGCTTTGTAACCTGGCTTTTTGGCCAAAACCTGCTTCAGTGATTTCATTGATTTGATACAGTGTCTTCAACTACTGGCTTTTCTCCGAGTGGTAAGAGATCAAGAAAAATGTGTTGTCAGATTACAGTCTGCACTGTGAATAATTACTCTGCAAGTTTGCCATCTTGATGTGATTAGTGCAATAAAAATAACCTGTTGTTACTCTTAATAGCTTGTTGCCTTTCCAGTTTCTTTGAATTCTGCCCCCAAGGTTCCAAGAACCAGCACACTTTGGCCTGCTGCCATCAGCCGTTCATGCATTCCCTTGTATGAAATAAATTTGATCTAGAAGCTCTTGCATCTTGAATCTTTTTCTACTTGCAGATTTGCTGCATAACTGACATAACTGCAGGCACGATAGCTCTCTAGGCGACGGTCATTAATCGGCTGGTTTCGGCAGCCAAAATGCGCTAAGTGTCCACCTTACGTGTGTGAAGTTTTAAACACTCTTTAAAACATTTCTTGCATTCAGACAATGATAAGACAACTTCATATGCATGCTGAAAATCATTGCACCGCCTTTTGTGACAACGTACTGCGCGTTTGCGAGCGAACTTTGGAGCTGTTCGAGCCACGGGAGTATTTTATTTTGGGGAATCGAAGGCGGTCCTGCTCCCTATTTGTACGTTCATGTGTGTGTTTCTATATGCGTGTTTACAGAGGTACATACAAAGTTTCGGTTGGTTGGAAACCCACCTCCTCCGACTGCACGAATGACTCGTTCGAGCGTAGCCTGTATTAAGAACTGCCCTTTGCTAAGCGCCTGCGAACAATTGGCGCTTGTAGCTCGCGACCACTAGATAAAAAGGCGGAACACCGCGCGGCATTTGGCTCCTGCGCGCACGAGGAGTGGCTTCGTTGCATAGCTGGATCACGACGGCGGACCTATGCGCAACTCTGCTCCCTGCGGGAGCATATACAGGAACACTACGGCATGAGCGGCGCGTAAGCTCCGCCCACATCCAACTCCCCAGCTTGAGTTGATATTCACGTCGAGAAACGCAATATAAACAACTCTGCACCACACTGCTTCGCTTTACGCGAAGGCTGTCGATAAAATTATGCCCCTGTGAGTGACAGAACACTTCACGACGGCGGGTTGTCCACTGACGGCTCCGCTAAAGCCAGCGATAGGGCCGGTAGGCATAGCTAGGCGGACGCTGCAGCCGACGGCGCTTGCGATCCAGTCCGAGCTCGTCGAAGAGTGCTTATTTTTGCCAAAACAATGAACACTGTACACTTAGGTCGGCCGTAATTAAATACAATTGGTTTACTCGACGCAGTCGTTGCGAAGGGCAAACGTGCAAGCGAAGCGAGCGGCCTCGCTCAGACGGTCGGTGTGTGATGTCTGCTCGCGAAATGCCCTCGCGTCGCGGCTCCCGATCTCACCAGTAGCTTAGCGCTAGTGTACAAGGCGCTGGTTTGCGTAACAGGCACACGTTCGAGATAATTTTACTGAACTGGTAACTATTTCATGTCAGAAACAAACTGCAGCAGGCAAGGAAGAAGAATAACTGCGAGAAACCGGAAAGCCAGCACCGCCTCCGTGGAGGGAACGTCAGAGAACGTCACATGCCAGCCGCGCTGCCAATGGCTGCGGCCAGACGACGGTGCAGTTGTCGGACACGTCGAACGATGAAAATCTGCCCGGTTTGTCGCACGCCGGACATCCGATCCGGCGCTTCGGCACGGCAAAACACCTCGATTCGGGCTGCAGTTTCGGCGCGTCAGACGCCGGATCGGACACCAAATCGGACCGTGTGTCTCCCGCTTTAGTTGGCGAACACGAGCCGATCAGCGCGCCGTCTAGTGCGATGGTGCATGGCCTACGGGCTTCTTTGACACCTACTGAGCACAAATTCATGATCACCGCTCATATACACGCTTCCCATGGCACTAGCTGTCGTGTTTTCGAGAATACGTGCCCACATCTTGAATTGGTGACACCATATTTTCTCTTAGCGTCCGGTATTAGAAGCATTTTTTTTCTATGAACATTCTACTACCATCTGTTACTAGGAAGTTGATTAAAAATTAGGAAAACAGTTACTGTGCAAAAAAAACATTTTTTTTTAATGCAGCCAGTCTTTGCATATTCATTTATAGTTCAGATGCTGTTATATGTTCATTTTTCACTAAATCATTTTTAACAACTTTGTAGTAACCAGTGTTACTAGAAAGTTGATTGCAAATTGTGGAAAGTTACACCTGTCCATGAAACAACACTGTCTTGCACCAGCTATGTTCACTGAATAATTATAACCTTATTGAATAATATTCATGCATGTTTTGTAACTTGGGTTATGTACTTTAAGAACATAATTATTTTTATTACCTTCCTATTGAATCGTGTTTTTAAAAAGTTAAAATAGTGTGTCTTAACTTTCTAGTAACTTTCTTTTTACATACTCAAGTTAGAAAAGAAGTAACCAACTTTCTTTTGACAAACGTTACTAAAAAGTAAAAGTCAATAGGATGTTACTAAAGTTGATAGGATGTTGATAAAAGTTCTAAAGAAAGTAAGGAAGCATTTTTGTATGGGCTCGCTGCAGTAACCAAGAGTATTTTACTCTGCTGCGGGTGTAAATTTTTGGCAGCAACACGATTACGCTAGTGCCGAAAATTTACGCCAGCAGCTAAGTAGAATAGACTTGGTTACAGCAATATTAGCTGTTTTTGTCCGTTTGAGCTTTGCACCATCAGGTGGATGCACCGTGCAGGGCGCTCCCGTTTACTACTCCGCCTGCGTTTGTCCCAATACTGGACACGGTAAACCTCTCTGATACATATCAAAACTATGTCTGTCGACACTTAGCGAAATATTTATCAGATTACCTACCCGCTAGCTACTCTGAAGTTCTCGTACACAGCGAGGGTCATGTAGGTAACGTGACCGCTTAGGGGCAGCGATGTTTTCGGCCACCCCAAGGACGCAAGTAGACGTAGCGGTCTGCGCATGCGAAGTACCGTCGCCCTTAGTTCTTGCGTACGCAAGCCGCTTGCACCCCTAAACTCAAGCTCTTTACTGAGTGCGCGGCATAACGCTCGTATATGTGTGCTCTCTGTACGCGGTCACGCTCGCTGCACCTTGGTTGAGGAGCAACCAATAGAGAAATTCGAGGAAAGCCGCATAAACACAGTATTTTTTTTTTGCAAGCTTCAATCTGAACACAACCATAAGAAAACGAAACTGCCCAAGAGGTACAGTACAACAGAAATAATCATATTCCAAGTCCAAACGTATCCTCAGAAGTGTCACGCTCTTAACGCGTTGAGAAGGTGCTGTTATGATGTGCCTTTGCCACAGAGTTGGGTCGTTGGTTGGGTGATTGTCTCATTGGTTGGGTCGCTTCTGCTGCAATGGCGTGCCTAGAAAATGCATCTCGAACGTATTTGTTAAAGTAAACTCTTTTGTGGCTTCCGACGGGCTCATTTCTGCGTTTCTCAGTGCACACGGTTGGACACTGTGCTTAGCGGTTCGCTGTTCGAAAGATTTGGTTTCACCAATTCTTATAGTGCGCAGGATCTGCAATATTTTTCTGGAAAAAAAAGCTTGCCGCCGCCAGCATTATCAAGCTTAAAGCGTCGGTGCGCGAGCCTGCATATGGGCTATTTATTTGTGGACGTACATTATGACACGTGATTGAGGACTGTAAGCGCCCCACTGCCATGCCACTTGTCTGCTCTACGCTGTATGCGTGTGATGGCACAGGCGTAGAATAATACATCGCGGACTGATTAAATGTGCAGCTCGACTCCTCCGAGGTCCGGTGCGCTCACATGTCCCATCGTTATCATTGCACCACAAGTGGTCTTATTTTTTTTTTCGTATTACAAAAGTCATTCGCCATCTTTATTTTCTGAGTGCTTGCATGATTACGGTCCGCAGTTTGTTCTGGTATGGCATGGCGATGCGAAGGCGACTGGCGAGCAAGTGAGAGTCAGTGTTATTCCATTTTGCTTTCCTGACGTGCTGCAACCTTCCCTGCCGCCAGGGCAATCTAGTGTATAGAGCACTCCATAACGTCGTCCCACCTCGCCCTACAAGATATTAAGGAGCGTCGGACTTTATATTGGAGTGCTTTTGTGTGGCAGCTGGGGACAGCGTGCGATACACACTCCCGATTATCGCGAACAAGAAAGAAAACACAGTGGCTCATTGGGAATGGCTGAATAAATCAAATTTAACTACATCAACAGATGCAGTAAATAAAAATACGCTATTTCATTAGGAGCTAAGTAGGCTGTCTAGTTAGCTATTATGCAGCATTATATTTTCAGGTTTGATACACGATATTCACTTCTATACGCCAAACAGAGGTGCACTTATTCGCCCTACTCTGCCGCTCCCTGTGCAAGTACTTTATAAGACCGTTTGCTGACCTTACTCATTCCGTATGCGCATCTTCGAACCATTGCGAAACGTGGTGCGAGAACATTCATTATTAGGAAATGAAATCTTTATCTCGGCTCGGTGCCGTCTTTAAAGGCAATCAGCACCTTCAACATCATCAGCATACCTTTATGTCCGCTGCGGGACGTGGGCCTCTCTCAGTGATCTTCGATTACCCCTGTCTTCCGATAACTGATCACAAGTTCCGCCTGCGTATTTCCTATTACCATCACCCCACCTAATTTGCTGCCTTCCTTGACTCTAACTCCCTTCTCTTGGCGGGTTGATCAAAAGGGCAATAGGAACGTTAAAAGAAACAGATGATGTCCTTATTACTAACTAAACAAATCAGCGTGTGATTCTGACTAAACATTGGCTGATTGTATTAGTCATTTCTTGTTGTTCTGACCGAGAACATATTGCAAGGCTAAAATCGGATTGAACTTGGGAGTCTGGACTGACGTGGGCGCTGTTGTGTGTTTGCGCATTCGCGATCGCCTGCTCTCGTAGTCAATAGCCTAAAATGTGCATTCGTAGTAAACCTAACATATCATCTATCACGCAACGGCACTTTTTGTGTCGGTCTATAAACAGGTTTTTTAGCGACCATACCGGTTCAGTATCACTCTTCACTGGGGCCTTGAATTGGTGCCGATAGGAGACGTTTTAATGTTACGTTTCCTTTCTTGCGCAGCCTTCCATCCCAGAGGAGATCTGCGCACGTGCTGCTCTCAGTGGACGCTTGGGCGTAGCAGCGAGAATGATGCTGTACCAATCGAGAGGCAAGTAGCTCGGTTTTCACGATTAGGTAGCAAAAAATTAGCCTAGTAAAACCTCGTTATAACGAATCTGTAGGAGGACCCAAATTTTTTCGTATACGCTACTTCTTTATGTCCTACATGTGAACTACTGCACTCCGAACTATATGCTGATTTCAAGGGAAATTTCACTTACTTCGTTATATCCATTATTTCTTCATATCCCGTTTCGTTATGACGAGGCTTGAGTGTATTGTTTTTTCATCCGCATGATAAACAGTACCACATACCAAGTGAATATGAAACAAACGTTTTAGGAAGTACTTTTTATACTTGTCTAGCGAAGAAAAAAGCAAGAGGGACCTACATCTGCTTCACAGGCGTTCACATTGTTTCGTACTATTGGTAGCAATAAAGATTAAGTTCTTTCTCGCACGAACAAAGAGGGGGTAACATTTACAAGCTATTTACACAGTCGTTTTCTAATGACTAAGCAAAGGTAGAAAACACGACCTCCATACTACGCCATCTTTGTCACACATAAGAGATTTGTGTCAGTATTGGCACGTGTGCCTAATCTTTCTTTCGCGGACTGCAGTTCATCCACTGACAACCTAAAGTTATCACCCAGCTCAATAATATTAAATTATTATATGAATTCTGAGATTTTACGTGTCAAAACACCGGTTTCATTATGAGGCCCACCTTAGTGGGGGACTCCGAATTAGTTTTGGCCACCTGGGAATCATTAACGCACACTCAATGTGTGGGACCTGGGTCTATTTGCATTTCGCCCTCATCAAAAAGCGACCGCTATGGCAGGGATTCGATCCCGTAACCTCGTGCTTAACAGCGCTAACACGAAAGCCGCTAAGCATTCGAAGCCGCAACGTCGGGTTGGGTTATTGTCGATTCTATCCGATGTGTCTGTTATCGCCGAGCCTGGAGTTATCTGATTGTATGCTGGACGCGAACTGCGTAGCACTTTCCGAAAGGCATGCAGGCACCAGCGATTACGCTACAGCCTTTGACGAGTCATGTATGAAAGCCAATGCGCTAGACCAGCACATCTAAGTCAATGATCGCCGACTGCTGTGCTAATAATATAATAATATACGGGTTTTACGTGCCAAAACCACTTCCTGATTATGAGGCTCGCCGTAGTGGGGGACTCCGGAAATTTTGACCACCTGGAGTTCTTTAACATGCACCTAAATCTAAGTACACGGGTGTTTTCGCATTTCGCCCCCATCGAAATGCGGTCGCCGTGGCCGGGATTCGATCCCGCGACCTCGTGCTCAGCAGCATAACACCATAGCCACTGAGCAACCACGACGGGTGACTGCTGTGCTCGCCGCTTTCAATGAGCATCGAGCGTCACTAGCTTAGTGGGAACACGTTCGCCCCAATACATGTTAGTTTCGCAATTTACATTTTATTACACTACATTCTACGCCGTCACTGCAACGTGACATCTGGTAGAGGTACTTGTGCATTCATGTACTGAACGCCCTCGCAAAGCCGTGATCCAAACCCAAACTGCGAAGGCAACAGCAACTGCAACAAGAACCAGCAAGCTTGCTGCAGGCTACAAAGATTTCTACAGCAGTACGGACCTCTTGCCGAGAACACCAGAGAAATCAAGGCCAAGTCATCAACCACAGTGGCACCCCAGGGTGCCCCATCGTTCTGCAACTGTCCAAAGAGCCACCAATCTTCCGCGGATCATCATTCCAAGACCCAGAAGGCTGGATGAACGCGTATGGTAGGGTCGCTTCGTTCAAGAACTGGAACTACGATTACAAGCTGCGTCATGTCTACTTTACCTTCGAGGATGGCGGTTGAACGTTATTTGGGAACCGAGAGTGAACCCTAATGACATGGAACGTAATTCCCAGCAGCTTCTTGAACACCTCCGCGAGCGTCGCGCGAAAGGAAAGGGCGGTGTCTTTGCTAGAAGTAGTTGCTAGAAGCAACTACTCAACGAGCACATACTTGAGATATCCCGCACGCTCACTAAAACAGGGAGATGAATGAGCGCCGAAGAAATACAGATAACTTTTATTCTTCAAAAATATAAAAAAGTTCAAGAAAGTTCAATAAAAAAGTAGCCCAAAAAAGACTTCCCTCGCTCACAGTTTTGTGCACACTAGATCTTCCGACTTGGCTTTAACCTCCTGTTATACTACGACTTTCTCAGGTTACCTCGAGCATCCATGACGGCCACCATCCGTCGGACGAGGCTGTTCAGCAGGCAGACGGCGAGGCCGGCATGCGCCGCGCTGTTCCCCTCGGCCTCCTCGGCCATCCCCGGCAGGGGCGTCTGCGTCAGCAGACGACACCACGTAACCACGTCTGCGACACCACGTAACCGAGCACACGAGGGTTGGACCCTCCCGCGTCTAACCATGCGCGGCTTAGCCGTATCCGGGAAAAGGGGGATCCTCGAGGTTGAGCCAATGTTGGGTGTTCGGACACCTCTTTGGCCTCTGCTTCACGTAGACGGCACCCCGGGACTGACCCACCCGGGGGAAATCGGCAGTCGCCTCTTCCTGTCTCTCACGCCACAAACCATCGTCTTTATCCCTCACTTTTTGTTCTTTCCTGTCTTCTTCTCTTTTCCATTTACACCCTTTCTCCACGGCGGCAAGGGTTAACCTTGTGTATGTGCCATCCCTTGGGTATAATATATTAGGTTGTAGGGGCAATGTATGGTTGGCGCCATCAGCCTTACACGTTAAGGCCTGCAGCGTCCCCATGGTGGGCTCAGTGGTGGGTGGCCGCCATTGCTGCCGAAAACGAACTGATATGCTATGGGAACACCCGCCTTTCTCCGCCTACTTGATCGTCACCCTCAGAAGAGGGGACGCCGCACCGATCACAGCCACACTTATTCATGTGTTTATCTCTAACCTAAATACTAGTAGCTTACTTTCAGGTGTATTACACAGTTCTATCAGCGACCATTATCCCATTTATGTGCTCCTGAAGTGTGCCGTAAATAAACAACACAGCCTATCAGCGCAGAATACTGTGCAAAATATTACTCCGGACACCCTCGTGTCCATTTTTTTCTATTCTTTCAAATCAAAACTGGGATGACGTCTTTTCTTCTGAAACTGTAGATGCGGTGTATGAGGCATTCATCACCTGTTTTAAACGCTTATACCATGATCACTTCCCTGAGAAAACTGTAAAAAAGTCCACTAGACGTCGTAAGCCATGGATAAATCGAGATTGCCTTAGAATGATTAAAAAGAAAGACCAGTTATACAAGAAATTTATGAGGACCAAGTCCCTTGCTGATGTAGGCAAGTTTAAATAATACCGCAATAAAGTAACATCTTTTCTCAAAAACGAAAAAAGAAACTTTCCGTACAATAAGTTTGACAGGGAGTTCTGTGATGTCAGCGCACAAATTTGGAAAAAAGTTAATAAATTACTAAACCGAGCACAGCCTACTTCAGGAGTTACAGAGCTTTGGCTTGAAGGTGAACGTATTGAGGGTGTGGCACTTGCAGAGAAATTTAATACGTTTTTGAAAGATATTATAAATACCGGTCTGAGTTCAGATTTCGCTTGCAACACTATACGACGGAATAGCAATAGTATATTTTTGGAACCTACGGATGACACTGAAGTGTGCAGTATTTTTACTTCCTTTAGGAACAAAAGGTATTGTGATATAGATGGCACTCAAATCTCACCTGTGAAATTTGTCCTCACTCCAATAGCACAAGTATAAACTTATATTTATGACCTTGCCTTATCAAGCGGGTCCTTTCCAATGCAGATGCAGAAATCTAAGTTAATAGTATTACATAAAAGCGGTGATAAAAATAGCATGTCAAGTTACCGACTGATACCATTTTACCGCTTTTTTCGAAAGGGTTGGAGAAAATGATTGAAAAACGGTTAATGAAATTTTTCAATAGGTTTAAATTGTCATCAACAGCACAACATGGCTTTTTGCGAGGTAAATCTACCGAATCAGCTTTATTGCCTCAAAAAGAAGTTATTCTTAACGTTTTCGAAAATAAAAAATTGTGCATCGGCATCTTCATCGATTTCTCAAAGGCTTTCGATCGCCTTAATCATAATACCTTACTTAAAAAATTATACCTTTATGGCATACGTGGCACTCCACTTGAACTGCTGAAATCCTACCTGCGTCATCGTGTACAATGCGTTAAAATAGGGCCACATATATCTCCATTTCAAACTATTACTGCTGGTGTCCCACAAGGTAGTATTTTAGGGCCCCTACTTTTTATTTTATATATAAATTACCTTGTTTTGACTGTTAGCCAGCCAAAATTTGTAATTTATGTGGACGATGCAAGTTTATTTTTCACGAGTGGTTCCATAACAATGCTCTTGATAAACTTAAGGAATGGTGTGAAGCAAACTCTTTACTCATCAGCAGTTCTATTCAGTGCAAGACAGTTTCCCACT
Organism: Dermacentor albipictus; assembly: GCF_038994185.2. Taxonomy (NCBI): domain Eukaryota; kingdom Metazoa; phylum Arthropoda; class Arachnida; order Ixodida; family Ixodidae; genus Dermacentor; species Dermacentor albipictus. The sequence continues at coordinate 491,856,496 of NC_091821.1, forward strand.
CAACCCGATATACATATATACATAGGCAATTCACGTCTCCAGTTTGTAGACACTGTCAACATTTTAGGAGTAACTTTTAGCAAGACCATGAGCTGGGACACTGAAGTGCAGTTCATTATGAGCGAACTGGCAAAGTGCACCGGAATTCTCGCAATATTTCTGCATTTTCTGCCCGAACACATAAAATAATTATTTACAAAGCGCTTTTTGTATCCCACCTAAATTATTGTTTCTTGGTTTGGGGTACTACCACTAAAACAAATATTAATATAATATGCATGCTTCAAAAGAAAGCTGTACGCTACATTGCAAACGTAGACTACCTTGCTCACACTCCGGAACTGCTGGCTCGTTGCCAAATGTTGCCGATTAATACTGTGTACGAATATTACTTAGCATTAAAATATAAGCGTTGTATCCAAAATAACGAGCTTAGTTTTCTTGAATTACCCTGCTTCAGTCAAAATCTTTCAGAATAGTCCTTTCGCAAGAAAGAAATTTGGCACATTCCCTTCTCCCGTACAATGTACGGGCAACAGATGCTCCGACATAGCCTGCCCACTGTTTTGAATAAATTATTGTCAAGGGGTGCAATTGCTGAAACATGTTCACTAGTTGACATGAGAAGTGCATTAATTCCCTAGTATCTTCTTTTTGAAAGCCGCGCTCATGTATTTTTTTTTTCGTATCTTGCTGCGATGTATCGTGTGTAATTTTAGCTTGCTGAGATGCATTTCTGTATTTTTTTTACTATTATGCTGTGTTTTTTCTGTTCTTATGCTTTGTTCACAAACTCATGCATATACGAGATATGTTTGCCCTTTTTAAATAGCCAGAGCGTTCCTATGACTTTTACACTTTACGTTTTTGCTGTATGCCTTGTACAGGGGGGGGGGGGGAGGGCTCGGGCGTCCCTCAAGTGATTGTGTTAACTTTTTGCCCGGGCCTACCCACATCGTTGATTTTTTTGGCGATGTAAATAAACTTCAACTTCAACTTCAAGTAAGTATTTGACCCGCACAAAGAAGAACTACCCGAAATACCATGTTGTACATAGTGAGAACCCTGCACAACAAGCCAGACTCATTTCACCATTCATAGCTTCCAAATCTTTGACCTAAGCCTTAAGGTCACGTTATAAGGTGACGAAAATGGCAAGCGGAGACCTTCTTCTTGAGATCCCTAAAAAAAAATACGAGAAGCTAGGTAGTCTGGCGACATTTGGTAACATACCAGTTTCTGCTACACCACACCAATCAATGAATAGCTCACGCGGAGTCGTGTCAGAGGCAGACCTTCAGGATTTGACAGAGGCTGAACACCTCGAAGGGTGGAAAGATCAAAATTTTACCAATGTAAAGCGTATTACCCTTAGACGGGGCAAGAAAGAAATTCCCACCGAACACGTCGTCTTAACATTTGCATCTGGCGTTCTGCCGGAAACCATTGAAACAGGATACATTTGGCTAACTGTCCGACCATGTATTCCAAACTCCAGAAATTGTTTCCAATGCCAAACATTGGGGCATGGTTCGCAGAGCAGCCGTGGCCAAATAAGTTGTGTAAAGTGTGGAATGCAGGGCCACCCCTCCGACAACTGCGGTGGCACACCTCACTGTGTAAACTGCAGTGGTGAACATCAAGCCTACTCACGCTCCTGTCCGAACTGGAAGAAAGAAAAAGAGATAATCACCCTTAAAGTCAAGGAAAATATTTCGTTTAAGGAAGCCCGTAAACGGTGCTCACCTTTCCACTAGACACCTTATGCTGATGCGGCGCGTCGGGGGGCAGCGTCGCAGCGGCCATTGCCAAGCGCCCAGCCCGCGAGCAGCGAGCAGGTATCTTTGGCTCCTGCCCCCAGGGTGGAAGTAGGTAAGCCTACTCCATGCAACCAGCAAACAGGCCAGGCTGCCCTTGGGTTGCCGGCCGCACAAGAGTTATCTGCGGCAACCTGCGTTACACGCAGTGAACCCGCAGGAGCGATAGCGGCCTAGAAGGTAGACGCAGCCGAGGCTGCCACAAGCTACCCGGCCCCTCCCAGCGCAGGCAACAGCCAGCGTAGCTCAATCCTATAGGCAGCCCCATCGACATCCGGGCTGGTGGGCGCAGGGGCCTTGCCTTCCGAGGCGGGGCTCTCTAAGGAAACTTCTCGCTCACAAGAGCGTGCGTCCGGCGCCTCACAAGAGGCAATGGACACTACACCTATCCTCACGGCGCACCAAGTGCCTAAGGGGTGGCGAGGCTCCCACGAACGCTTCAAAAGGGGTAAAATCCCCGTTACAGGCCTGGAAAGAGCTCTGTAATCTAACGCATCACTTCTGTTTCTGTATACACAGCACAAATTTACTTTAAATATGGATACACAAATCATTCAATGGAATGTCAGAGGTCGTCTTAGGAACCATGATGATGTGCAAGAGCTTATCCACAAACACAATCCAAAAGTGCTGTGTTTACAGGAAATGCACCTAAAACCACAACACACAAACTTTCTCCGACCGTATGTCACGTTTCGCAAAGATCGCGATGATGCTGTTGTATCATCAGGCGGTGTTGCCATTTTTATCCATAGAGGCATTTCGTGTCACCGCTTACAGCTACAAACGCCCCTTGAAGCAGTGGCGGTTCGAGTTGTTCTCCTAAGCAATCTCATTACCATTTTCTTCGTTTACATACCCCCCATTACACATTACGCAAACATGAATTTCAGTCCTTCATTGATGAATTGCCAGAACCATACGTTGTCCTTGGGGATTTCAATGCGCACAACTGCCTGTGGGACGACTCTTGTATAGATGCGCGAGGTCGTCTTGTTGAACAGTTCCTTTTCTCTTCTGGTGCGTGCCTTCTGAATATGAAGGAAGCCACATATTACTCTCTTGCAAACAAAACCTTTTCTTCAATTGATCTCATCATAGTTTCTCCTTTTATTCCGGCTGAACTCGAATGGGAAGTTACAAACAATCCTTACGGAAGCGACCACTTCCCCATACTGCTACGAGCACTTAATGAAAACGAATATCCACCACAGGCTCCTGGGTGGAAGATTGACACAGCTGACTGGGAGAAATTCCGAACGCTAACTAGTATATCATGGGATGACATGTCCACGTTAGGAATCGATGCTGCTGTGGAGTATTTTACAGCCTTCATTATAGATGCCGCATCTAAATTTACATCACAAGCAAATGGCTTCGCATTCAAACGGCGTGTTCCGTGGTGGAACGACGACTGTAGGGTCGCCCGTAAGAAACAGAACAAAGCGTGCGGGTTCCTACACGCCTCTCACACTGCGGAGAATCTGATTAACTTTAAGCAAGTAAAATCCCAAGGTAGGAGAACGCGCCGACAGGCTAGAATAGAGAGTCGGCAGAAGTTCTTATCGGGTATCAACTCCTATACAGATAATGCTAAAGTCTGGAACAGGGTTAATAGAATAAGAGGGCGACAAACATATTCACTTCCTTTGGTAAACACACAATGTAATACCGTGCTTGATCAGGCGGACTAAATTGGGGAGCGCTTTTTGAGCGTGTCAAGTTCCACCAAATATTCAAAACGCTTTCTCAAATATAAGCAAATAGAAGAATGTAAGCCACTCATAAGAAAGTGTCGGCAGAATGAACCATTCAACCGTCCTTTTAGTATTGCAGAGTTGAGAGCTGCCTTGAGCGCATGCAAGATCTCTGCACTGGGATCTGATAGAATCATGTATGAAATGCTCAAACATTTACACAATGATACGCAAGTTACACTGCTTAGACTTTTCAACACTATCTGGGATGCAGGGTACCTTCCAACCACATGGAAAGAAGCCATTGTGGGCTTCCGAGTAGGGCGCTACACTACCGATCATCTGGTACGTGTTGAAGGAAATATCCGTGACGCATTTGTACACAAACAGCTTTTCTTATCCATATTCCTCTATATGGAGAAGGCGTATGACACAACGTGGCTCTACGGCATCTTGAGAGATTTCTCAGAAATTGGCATGCACGGTAATATGCTAAACTTAATAAAATGCTACTTGTCCAATCGTACCTTCCGGGTAAAAGTCGGCAATGTACTGTCACGTCCTTCTACACAAGAAACTGGTGTACCCCAGAGAAGCGTGCTCAGTTGCAAACTCGTTATTGTTAAGATGACAACATTCCGTGCTTTTTTACCACCGGCCATTTTGTATTCCGTCTACGTGGACGACATTCAAATGGGTTTCAAATCCTGTAACCTCACAGTGTGCGAGAGACAGGTACAGCATGGTTTCAACAAGGTCCCACAGTGGGCAGAGAAAAATGGATTTAAAATCAAACCTCACAAGAGTTCTTGTGTTCTGTTTACAAGAGAGGCCTGGTTCCGGATCCGTGCTTAGAACTATGCGGAGAACAGATACCTGTAAACCAAGAACACAAATTTCTAGGTGTTATACTTGACAATACTCACTTTCGTCCAACACATTAAACATCTTAAAGAAAAATGTCTGAAAACAATGAACCTAATAAAACTTCTATTGCAGACTACGTGGGGTAGTGACAGGACGTGCTTAATGAATCTCTATAAGAGCCTGATTCGCTCACGATTAGATTATGGTGCCGTGATCTACAATTCTGCTGCCCCGAGCGCGCTAAAAATGATAGAACCTGTTCACCATCTAGGTATCCGCTTAGACACGGGCGCTTTCAGAAGAAGTCCCATTGAAAGTTTATACTTAGAATCAAAAGAGTGGTCACTTCGTCTGCAGAGAACATACATCAGCCAAACATATTTTCTGAAAGTACACTCTAATCCTCAACATCCGTGTTTTAATACCGTTAACGATATGACATATGCTACACTCTTTCGCAATCGTCCCTCCGTAAGACAGCCTTTCTCGCTGCGTGTGAGGGAGCTTATTGAAGAAATGCATGTCCCACTCTTCGACCTTCGCCTAATGCATCCAGCCAAGCTGATACCTCCTTGGGAGTGGCGGCTGATACAATGCGATATATTTTTTAATCAAGTTACAAAGCACGCTTCAGAGATTGAAATCCAAATGCATTTCCTTGAACTCCAGTACAGGTTCGCCTGCACCGAGTTCTGCACAGACGCATCGAAATCACGCGAGGGGGTGTCCTACGCAGCCGTCTGTCCATTCTTCTCGGAATCCGGTGTACTGCATCCGAAAACTAGTATCTTTACGGCTTAGGCCTACGCACTATTGTCGGCTGCGAAGCATATAAGGAAATCAAAACTCCAGAAATCAGTTATATATACGGACTCCGTTAGTGTTGTGAAGGCATTGATGTCATTCTGTAACCACAAGAATCCGGTAATTAAAGAACTATATTGCTTTCTGTGTAAAGCGTACATATGTAACCAGCATGTCATGATATGCTAGGTGCCAGGTCATAGGGGCATCGAAGGTAATGTTCTGGCGGACCAGATGGCCACGTCAGCGGCATCGCATTCTGTTAATCCCACCGCTGCAGTCCCTGTCACAGATCTGAAGCCCTTCTTACGGAGGAAACTACGGAATCACTGGCAACGCCTGTGGGACGCGGAAAGTAATAATAGGCTCCACGTGATAAAGCCTTAGTTAGGATTCTGGCCCTCTGTAACAAAATCAGGTCGAACAGATGTCCTGTTCTGTCGTATCAGAATAGGACACACATTTGGCACCCATAATTTTCTACTCACCGGAAATGACCCTCCAACCAGTGGTAGATGCGAGCAGCGGCTTACCGTCTTACACGTCCTCCTAGAGTGCCCAAAAGCCGAATCTGAAAGAAAGAAACATTTTACCTTAGCATACCGGCAGCACATCCCCCTTCATCCAGTAATGTTACTCGGCCCAGAACCACTATTTGACACCAATGCAGTCCTAAGTTATCTGAAAGACGCTGTGTTGCATGTTGTTAGCCTCACATGTTCGCAGCGTCTCCTCTCTTCAGAGGATGCCGCTGTAATAGTTATTTCGTATAGCACATGCCTCTAGGCCCTTGTGTTTGAAGGGCTCTGGCGAGGCAGCAGTGCTCCAAGTAATTTTACCACCACATATATTTCTATTTTGCATCATTATTTTACGATGGATTTGAATGCTCAGAGAACACGGCATTTGTCATCGACATAATCTTATTACAGAAAGATTTTACGCACTCTAGAGCGAATAATTTTAAGGCCCCTTTACATCCACGCCACACCAACTTCATAGATCTCATACCGACATTGGAAACTCATCACCGTGGACCTGGCGCTCTTTGGCCATATCTGGCCCTTGCGCCAATAAAAGCCATACATTCATTCATTCTTTCCTCGGCCGTCCACAGTTCATCGATGAGGCTCTGTGAAGCGGTTGCCGAGGCACGAAATTTTATGACACCCAAGACATTGTCCCGTATATTCATGTCTACCCCTTTCGGTTTCAAGTGCATATATATATATATATATATATATATATATATATATATATATATATATATATATATATATATATATATATATATATATGACCGAGCGCTTCAACCGTACTCTTGGCGATATGCTCTCCATGTACGTCGACTCTGATCATTCAAACTGGGACCAAGTTCTCCCTTTCGTGACGTATGCGTACAATACTGCGACCCAAGCAACTACTGGCTTTTCCCCTTACTTTCTCCTATACGGACGAGAACCTTCTACTACTCTCGATAGCATTGTTTCATATACACCTGACGCGTCCGAAAGTACTCCGCTATCTGAAGCTGCTCGTCATGCCGAGGAATGCCGCCAGCTTGCCCGCTTTTTTTCCACCGAGGACCAGTGGCAGCAGCAATCCCGTCAACCTGCCGGCCGTTCTGCACCAACTTTTTTGCCTGGCTCTCTCGTATGGCTTCGGGTGCCCGCTACTACTCCGAGCCTCTCCTCAAAACTTGTCGCAAAGTACCTAGGACCCTACCGCGTTCTCGAGCAAACGTCCTCCGTGAATTACATCGTAGAGCCCCTCACGCCATCGACGGACCTACGCCATCGCGGCCGCGAACTTGTCCACGTTTCTCGCATTAAGCCGTACTATGACCCAATAGTAGTCTCTTCGCCTGAAGCCGCCAGGATGGCGCCTTTTTCTGCGGAGGGCGATTGTAACGCAGAAGAGTAGCCGCCTGCGCCACAGCACCATCGCTACCGGCATGAGCTCGTGGTTGCTGTCTTTCGCCGAACGCTTGTGACAGCTACCCGTTCGCGCCCGTTGCTAATAAATCTCCTAGCAATATATATATATATATATATATATATATATATCTATATATATATATATATATATATATATATATATATATATATATTGCTATGAGCTATGCTATATATATATATATATATATATATATATATATATATATATATATATATATATATATATATATATATATATATATATATATATATATATTGCTATGAGATTTATTAGCAACGGGCGCGAACGGGTAGCTGTCACAAGCGTTCGGCGAAAGACAGCAACCACGAGCTCATGCCGGTAGCGATGGTGCTGTGGCGCAGGCGGCTACTCTTCTGCGTTACAATCGCCCTCCGCAGAAAAAGGCGCCATCCTGGCGGCTTCAGGCGAAGAGACTACTATTGGGTCATAGTACGGCTTAATGCGAGAAACGTGGACAAGTTCGCGGCCGCGATGGCGTAGGTCCGTCGATGGCGTGAGGGGCTCTACGATGTAATTCACGGAGGACGTTTGCTCGAGAACGCGGTAGGGTCCTAGGTACTTTGCGACAAGTTTTGAGGAGAGGCTCGGAGTAGTAGCGGGCACCCGAAGCCATACGAGAGAGCCAGGCAAAAAAGTTGGTGCAGAACGGCCGGCAGGTTGACGGGATTGCTGCTGCCACTGGTCCTCGGTGGAAAAAAAGCGGGCAAGCTGGCGGCATTCCTCGGCATGACGAGCAGCTTCAGATAGCGGAGTACTTTCGGACGCGTCAGGTGTATATGAAACAATGCTATCGAGAGTAGTAGAAGGTTCTCGTCCGTATAGGAGAAAGTAAGGGGAAAAGCCAGTAGTTGCTTGGGTCGCAGTATTGTACGCATACGTCACGAAAGGGAGAACTTGGTCCCAGTTTGAATGATCAGAGTCGACGTACATGGAGAGCATATCGCCAAGAGTACGGTTGAAGCGCTCGGTCATGCCGTTAGTCTGCGGATGGTATGCTGTACTGGTGCGGTGAACGATTCGGCATTCGTCGAGTAGTGCCTTCAAAGCATCGGAAAGAAAGGCGCGGCCTCTATCGCTCAGAAGTTCGCGAGGGCACCGTGGCGAAGAAGGAAATGTCGTAACAGAAACGAAGCAACGTCGCGGGCGGTGGTAGTCGGCAGAGCAGCTGTTTCAGCATAGCGGGTCAACTGATCCACTGCAATAATAATCCAGCGGTTGTCTGCTGGAGTGGTAGGTAGCGGTCCGTAGATATCTTTACCAACACGATCAAAAGGCCGACGAGGGCAGGGAAGGGGTTGTGACGGGTAGACTTGTCCGGGAGGTAATTTTCGGTGTTGGCACTCAGCGCAGGAGCGAATGAACTTTCTGACGCAGTTATACATGCCGTGCCAATAAAATCGGATGCGTAGTCGAGCATAGGTCTTGAAGAGGCCGGCATGTGCGCACTGAGGGTCTGCGTGGAAAGCGTCGCAGATAAGGTCACGGAGATGGCGGGGTATCACGAGAAGCCACTTGCGACCGTCAGAGAGGTAATTACGACGAAAAAGAAGGCCGTCGCGAATGGAGAAGTGGGTAGCCTGGCGGCGAAGAGCGCGAGATGGGGAAGAGGTGGATGGAACAGAAAGGATGCTGATGAGAGCACTGATCCAGGGATCCTTGCGCTGCTCCAACGACATGTTGCGCAGTGCATGAGATAGAACTGTGGGCTCAAGGGCGGATAGGCAAGCGCAGTCAGCGGAGACCGGTAAGCGAGAAAGGGCGTCAGCGTCCGTGTGTTTGCGGCCGGAACGGTAGAGGACGCGGATGTCGTACTCCTGTAGCTTAAGGGCCCGGCGAGCAAGTCGGCCAGATGGGTCCTTAAGGGTAGACAGCCAACAAAGGGCGTGATGGTCAGTGACGACATCGAAAGGGTGACCATACAAATAAGGACGGAATTTTCCAAGGGCCCAAATAATGGCTAAACACTCTTTCTCTGTAACAGGGTAATTAGCCTCGGCCTTTGTCAGAGTTCGGCTCGCGTAGGCAACGACATATTCATCAAAGCCCGCTTTTCGTTGTGCGAGTACGGCGCCAAGTCCTACGCCGCTGGCATCGGTGTGGACCTCTGTGGGCGCTGCAGGATCGAAGTGGCGGAGGATAGGTGGCGAGGTTAGCAGGCGGCGTAATTTCGTGAACGCGTCATCACAGGCGGGCGACCAAGCGGAAAGTTCTTTGTCGCCACTCAGAAGGGCTGTCAGGGGTGCACTTATGGAAGCGAAATTTCGAATGAAACGTCGGAAGTATGAGCATAAACCAAGGAAACCTTGAAGCTCCTTTAACTTCTTTGGTTGCAGAAAGTCGGTGACAGCGCGGCGCTTGGCTGGATCCGGAAGGACGCCGTCTCGTGATACAACATGGCCAAGAATAGTGAGCTTCCGGGCGCCGAAACGACATTTTTTTAAAGTTAATTTGAAGTCCCGCGTGAGTAAGGCATTTGAGAACTTGCTCGAGATGGCTGAGATGGGTTCGGAAATCAGAGGTAAAGACAACTACGTCATCCAGGTAGCATAAACATATGTTCCATTTCAGGCCGCGTAAAATATCCATCATTCTCTCAAAAGTGGCTGGAGCGTTGCACAGGCCGAAAGACATTACGATGAATTCGTTCAATCCGTCAGGTGTTACAAATGCTGTTTTAGGTCGATCAGATGGTGCCAAGGGGACTTGCCAGTATCCGGAACGTAAATCCAGCGAAGAAGAGAACTCAGCTCCCTGCAAACAGTCGAGGGCGTCGTCAATGCGCGGTAACGGGTAAACGTCCTTGCGCGTTATCTTGTTCAGACGTCAGTAGTCGACGCAGAATCGAATAGAGCCATCCTTTTTCTTAACGAGGACGACCGGTGATGCCCAGGGACTGTTGGAAGGCTGCACAACACCACGCTTGAGCATGTCAGCAACCTGGTGGTCAATGACACGGCGCTCAGAGGCGGAAAATCGGTAAGGGCGCTGCCGTAAAGGTGCGGGACTGCCGGTATCTATTTGGTGAAAAACGGTCGATGTGCGGCCCAAACCGAAATCATGGCTGTTGAAAGAAGCGCTGAACCTCTGCAGGAGAGCAATAAGCTGGCTTCGTTCTGAAGATGACGTGCCATCGTCAATGGAGCATTGGAAAGCGTCGAGGAGTGACTGATCAACCGCAGAGTCACAAGTAAGTGCGCCAAGACCCGCAGAAGTAGAAACGGCAGGAGTGTCAAAGATGCAAAAGGTGTCGACCGGTTGAACAAGGCCGAGGCATTCACCATGAGATAAAGCTAAAGGGCAGGCTGTGGGATTGTCGACGACCCTTTTCGTGACGCCATTGCGAAGAGTAAGGAGAGCAAAGGGCAGCGGAGAACATCGGCGGTGAATGAATAGCTCAGAGAGTGTAAAGAGCACAGTGGCATCAGAAATAGCGGCGCACGACACAGGCACAAGCAGGGAAGAGCGTGGAGGGACGGAATTGTCTTCGGAAACAAACAGTTTAACACTGGAAGGGTCGTTTTCGATAGGCTAGACGTCGGGAAGTGCAGAAAGTTCGAGTTCGGCGTGACAACAGTCAATAACGGCGTTGTTATTTGCAATGAAGTTCCAGCCTAATATGATGTCATGGGAACAAGTGGGCAGCACGACGAATTCGACGGTATACAGTAGACCTTGAATGAAGACGCGAGCAGTACAGGCAGCGAGAGGCGTTATATTTTGAGCGTTCGCGGTTCGAAGGGAGAAGTCGGAGAGAGGCGTCAAAACCTTTCGTAGTGTGCGGCAGAGTTCGGCGGAAATTACGGATACGGCGGCTCCTGTATCTACAAGTGCCAGGACGGCGATTCCTTCGACAGAGACTTCGATGACGTTGGCTGGAGAGGGACGAGGACTTGGGCATTGCGACGTGGACGCAGTTCGTGCCTCGGGAACTGCGGTCATCAGTTTTCCTGCTCGGTGGACACGGGACGACGCCGAATCGGAGAAAGCGAGCGATGACGGGGAGATGGTGAGCGACGAGCAGAGGCGGTTGGGCGGTCAGGGGAAAAGGAAGAGGTAGGAAGGCTGGAAGGCGACGAGGAAAACGGAGCGGGGAAAGGTGGCGCTCGCCGGATGTTCTGAAGAGGAAGCATGCCAAGACGACAATGGCGCGCCACGTGACCAGCACCACCACAAGCAAAACATATTGGGCGGTCATCGAAGCTGCGCCACTGGTGGGGGTAAGGTCCGAGTTGCGGGTGAGGATTCGGAAAATGCTGTCGGTCGGGCAGCGGCATAGGAGGAAAATGCCGGCGGTCCTGAAGCGGCATAGATGGCGGCAAAAATGTCGGTGGTCGATGCACAGATGGCGGCAAGGGCGCTTGTGGACGAGATCGGGAAACTGCTTCAGCGTAACTGAGAGGAGCCGTGACTGATGGCTGCTCAACGGCTGGAGGAACGGCTTGAGAGACTTGTTCTTGAATGAAGTCGCGGATCGTAGGATGCAAAGCAGGGGGTGGTTCCTGGACAGAAGACATCAACGATAGCTGTCGGGCGACCTCTGCGCGAACGAATTCCTGGATTTTTACGAAGAGAGCAGCATGGTTGTCGTCGACTCCAAGGCTTGATAGAGAGTCGGCGGGCGGGGTGGGACGTCGGGTGTGAAGCCGTTGCCTACGCAACTCGTCGTAACTCTGGCACAATTCTATCACTTCAGCGACAGTGTGAGGGCTCTTCGATAATAACATTTGAAATGCGTCGCCCTGAATACCCTTCATTATATGTTCGATCTTCTCCTCCTCTGACATCGACGCATTCATCCGTTTGCAAAGGTCGACAATGTCCTCAATGTAGCTTGTGAAGTTTTCTCCGGTCTATTGGGATCGTGTGCGTAAACGTTGTTCTGCACGAAGCTTTCGTACTGCAGGCCGACCGAAAACTTGGGTAAAGTTGGTCTTAAAGACCAACCACGGAGTGAGGTCGGCTTCATGGTTTAGAAACCATAGTTTCGCAACGTCCGTAAGAGAAAATGCGACATTTCTCAACTTGGTAACGTCGTCCCACTGGTTATGTGCACTCACTCGCTCATAAGACGAGATCCAATCTTCAACGTCTTTGTCATCTGTGCCGGAGAAGATGGGGGGATCTCGCTGACGCAAGGCACCGGCGCAAACCAAGGTGGCCGGCGCCGTTGGAGGAGCTGGAGGAGTGCGCGCGTCGTCGGGCATGGTGGGGGGTAGAGTGCGACTCCGAAGTTCCAGGGTGGTCGAAACCCAGCACGTCCACCATTTGCTAAAAGATTTATGAGCAACGGGCGCGAACGGGTAGCTGTCACGAGCGTTCGGCGAAAGAGAGCAACCACGAGCTCATGCCCGTAGCGATGGTGCTGTGGCGCAGGCGGCTACTCTTCTTCATTACAACATATATATATATATATATATATATATATATATATATATATATATATATATATACTAAACAGTAGGGATAGGCTATGGTATCCGCCATATTTTTTATTCTCACCCCTCCCCCCTTCATCGTTAAGACACGTTTTATATATATATATATATATATATATATATATACTAAACAGTAGGGATAGGCTATGGTATCCGCCATATTTTTTATTCTCACCCCTCCCCTCTTTGAAGACTCATCCCTCCTGGGATGATACATAAATACGTTCCCAGTGGTTGCAATCTCGAGCACGCCGTCATCGTTGACGTAACCAACTCTCTTCAGAAAACCTTTTTTGCAGTGCAGTTTGCACCACGCGATACAGTCCCATGTACACTTGCTTCGCACCCGAAAAACGTTTTCTGACGAGTACTAAATGGTTGAGCTGTATAGGGGGTATCCGCGTGTTGTGGCGGCGGTCGAATTGCCTCTTCATATCTTCGCGGTATCGCTGGTAGGCTTCCGCAGTTTTCCGCTCCTCGCACAATTACAGGCGGTCAGCAATACCAAGCTGTTGATTAGCAGGGAGCACCGGTGTCTTTCCAATTGCTGCGAAATAGGGACTACAGCCAATACGCGCAGTGTGCAACCGATTGCGATGAGCTACAGTGGCCTCCAAGGAGCACTTCCATCGATGTTTGAAACTGGGATACTTGGAAATAAACTTTTTCAAGTCTCGTGTGATTCTTTCAGCCATGCCATTTCCTGCAGGATGGTAGGGCGCGCAGAGTCGCAAAACAACTCCTCGTTCCTTCGCCCACTCTTGCACACGCTTGCTTACGAATGCTGGTCGATTGTCTGATATTACTACTAGGATGTTCTTAAACATCTCTCGGCTCAAAAAGGGCAATCACACTATTTGGGCCTTCCCTACCCAGTCGTGCGGCCACTATTCTAGTGCACTGGTCTATTGCCACTAGGAAAGACTGTGGTTTTATTAGTCCTGTAGCCTTTTCCTTAAGCTCAGCAACATCCACCTGGCTGACGCCAAACTGTTTGTCAGAATGTCGAGGTAGGACCATCTCGCCTGTTCTCTAAAGGTACATTACTTTATGGACTTGACATTGATGGCAAGACTGGACGTACCGCTGGACGTCGTCTTTGAACTGTTTCCACTAGAAACGCTGAAGAATCTTGCGATAAGTTCGCCAGAACCCGTCGTGCCCGCCAGATTTCGGGGAGTCATGATAAAGTTCCAAGATTCGAGGCATCATTGTTTCCGGGACTATGCACTTTCCATCGTGGAACTCCAGTTCTTCAGTTCCCTCCCACATCAGAGTTGAGCTAACAGTCTCCTGGTATGGGGTCACCGCAAGTCTGAAGAGTGCGTCTGGATCCTTCAGGTGTTCTCCAAACCTGTCATGGACCACGAACACAAACTGTTAAAGTTCACTCACCCACCACGCAATTTTTCCTCTAGGCTCTGCGAGGTTAAGGATATACGTTAAGCCTTCGTGATCGGTAAAGAGCGTGGAGCTCCTGCCAACCAGGTAAGGTCTAAAATAGCATACGACCATAAGGACTGCCAAAGCTTGTTTCTCCGTAGTCGTGTAATTCAGTTGCGCTTTCAAGAGTGCATACGAATAATATCCCACGACCTTTTGTTGCCGGCTCCGTGGAGCTTCTGAATCCCTCTGGTAAAGGACTGCGCCTGCGCCGTAATGAGAAGCCTCAGTGTTTAGCTCGAAGGGCAACTTGCAGTCTGGAAGCGTAAGAATTGGGTCAGACGAAGTGATGCTTACAATGCTTCGATAAACGGCATCTCACTCTGCTGTCCACCGAAATGCCATATGCTTCTTGGTCATTTGTGTGAGGCACTTTGTTTTCGTGGCCTAATCTTAATGAAAGCCCGAAAATGCCCCGCAAAGCTGATAAATACCCGTAATGAGGGTAGGTCATACGGTTTCTACATTTTAGATATTCGTTCGACTGATGCCTGCTTTGTTGTCTTGGTTTGGCCATCAAATACTCAACCTACAAACACAACTTTTCGGTGGAAAAACTAACTTTTCTTGTCATTAATCTTAAGCTCCGCATCACTCAGTGCTCGAAGTACACTAGCAAGATGCTCTGAGTGCTCCTCCGCATTTCGAGAGTAAATGATTATATCGTCGATGTACACATTACAAAACTTCCCAAGGAACGGTCGCAAGACGTCATTCATCATCTTCTGGAACCGAGCGAGTGAGTTTTTCCATCTAAACGGAAGTCGATTATAATACTCATAGATGTCAGAAGGCGCTATGAAGGCAGAGTATTTCTTGTATTCATCAGAAAGTGGAACTTGCCAAAATCCTTTACATAAATCAATACGCGAAAACACTCCGCAGCCACCCGTCTCCTCTATGATAGAATCTATTAGTGGCATAGAAAAAGGAAGAAAGCTTTGCCTGCTTCTTCATTTCCCTGTGATCCGGGCAGAGTCGGAGGCTTTCATCTTCCTTACGTGCAATAGTGATGGGCGACGCGAATGTAGATGTGGATGAACGAATTATCAGTGCATCCAACATATTTTAAAGCTCGTTCTACAGCCACATTCTCTTTTCCCGCAACAAATTAAATGCCTTTTTTCTCGCTACTGAAGTAGCGCCTAACTTAAATGTTACCTCAAACATTGTAGTTGCCTTGGGATATCCCTTCAAGTATAACAATTCCGGGTAAAGCCTCTGAACATCTTCACACAACGATAGCTGCCACAGGCTCCTCGAAGAAGAAGTTGAAGAAACGATGAGATTGTGCCGTTTTTCATCCGTAGTTACTTCTGCAGTCCAGTAGATATTAAGGCGAAGTGAACTGATGGCTGGACGTGATAGGAGTAATTCATAGGGTACTCCGTCGACTACTAGCGCCTGCGTAGCCATACTGCTGCCGAGACAGGATATGGTTAAACTTGTGAATTTAACATGAATATCTCGCCTTCCGTCGTATCCATGAACTTCCTCAGCCCGTCCCTGTTGTACTTTCTCAGTCTCAACAATACGGGCGTTTATAACTGTAATGCTTGCTCCAGTGAGAACTAACGCACTCGTTTCCTTTCCATCAACAAAAGCAGATATCTACAAGAGGTTTGCATGCGTCAAATAAACAGTTTCTCTTGATGTCTTCAGGTGGAAGCTGAAGCACTCTTTCTCCCAGCATCTGACTCTTCGGGTTGGCTTTAGCCTCCTTGGTGAGTCAGAAAGGACACAGGAGAAGCGGGAGATTTTCCAGCTTGCAAGCAGGCGTCTTTCATAAGCTCGTGTGGCAGTTGGGCGCCTTGCACCAGGCATCATGGGCTGCCGCTGGGGTCCCGAGTCTTGTAGGTAAGAGAAACCTGCAGAACTTCTTCAACCGTTTTGGGCCCTCTCACTTTTATTTGCTTGTGAAGGTCCGGACTCAAACCATGAATGATAAGCGGAACCACAGACGTCTCGGGCAAGGCTGAGTCAGCCAGCTGGAGTAGCTTCCTTTTCTCATAAAAATAGCTGAGTGCAGTCCCAGACCTGTACTTGAACGCAATAGCTTTATGCCATAATAATACCATGTCCTCTCCAAAAGAGCTGAGAAATTGCTGCTTCCACTACGTCCATGGCTCGTTGCTGTGAGCGTTGACAAGCAATTCGTACCAACTCGTGGCTATTCCTGATAGGAATAGACGCATGTTTTTCACTTTATCTTCAGCACTGTGCCTTTAGTTTTCATTGCATGCATATTAATAAGATATTAGCCAGTACTCGAGACTACTGAAATTTCCCATTTAACATGGCTGTCTTCACGTATTGGAGACTCGGCCTGTTCATTCCACATTCAGTCACGTTTACAAGCAAATGCATTAATTCATTTTGCTGTCTGTTCTGTTCCACTTCAAGAAATTTAGTGAGCAGGTTGATGCCACTGTCAGACGAAGGAACGGTAGCAGGCTTCCTGCAGTTTCAAATTGGAATCAGAACAAACGTCTCAAAATCTGGAAGTTTCATATTCAGCTTCACATTTTCTTTCGCAACTAAGTCATCCTAAGTGAGCTACGTTCAAGCGCTCATATAGTAGGCAAATGCGTCAGTGCTCACTGCTTCCGGAAGAGCTTCTTCCTCTTCATCTTGAGCCGTTGCAGCGATGATGCGGATGCCACGGCGTTGATTTGTTTCAATGATGAAGTCCACCCACATCTCGACTTGAATGTCCACAAAGAAAAATTGCGCCTGCACCAATTTGTAATAATACATAGTAGGGCTAGGCCATGGTGTCAGCCATCATAATTCTCACCCCTCCTCCCTTCGTCGTCTTCGTTGACACCCTGTAACTTCTTCACAACGTCCACGTACAATATATATATATATATATAAATATATATATATATATATATATATATATATATATATATATATATATATATATATATATATATATATATATATATATATTGCACCATAGTGCCGCTTTGCTCTAGAAACTTAGTGACCGACACTGCCATATGGAGAGGGTCCCGTCTTGCTGGTAGTTAATGAAGCCCTCTGGAAATAGCCCGTCCAAGACCGGGGTGGGGGGGGGGGTGCGAGGCAGGGTAGACGCTGTATAGGAAATATCTGTATGCAGCAGCGTTGAACCGTCCTTCGAGATGTGCCAAGTACCCGAATCCGCCCTTTGATATTGTAGCGAGGCTGAATAAGTGCAACATCACGCTTATATGTATGTACTGCGCATGACCCACTACGGCACTACTTTGTATATATAACCCGTCCATTCTTGCAATAAAGTTCTTCACTGCCTGACCCCGACTCGCCTACATGGTGGCAGCGGTTCACTATCGCTATATCGGCCTCGTCACTGCTGCTTCCCCCGCCGAAACCACTGGACCCATCAGCAGACGCATGGCTTGGATGGAAAACATGGAAATATGGGTTCACATCGTTCTCCACGGCTACCCAGTTAAGTAAGCAGCCCAAAGAAGTCCAAGCAGCAACTTTACTTGTAACAGTTGGAGAGGTGGGTAGAAAAGCTTACAACGCCTTCAAATTCGAAAATGAAGCGGATAGGAACAACGTCGACATTTTGCTTCAGAAATTTGAAGAATTCTACAAACTAGTGACAAATTTGACGTTTAATGAATTTGGTTTTGGATCAACAGACCAAAAGCAAGAGGAGTGTTTCAATGACTGGATACCCGACCTCAGGGCTTTTAGCAAAGAACTGCGAGTTCGGGGACATAGAGGACCGTTTGCTCCGTAGCCAAATCATTCTGGGACTGGGATAGAAAAGCTTGCAGGAAAGGCTTATTTCCAAGAACCCGTCATACAGTAAGACCATTGAAGTTTACTGGGCCCAGGAACTGGGAAAAGAGCAATATAAAGAATATAGTGAAGGCGCAGACGCAGCACGTGCCACAGTAATTCAAGCAGTCACCAAAGAAAGGAAACCGTGTGGTCATTGTGGCTATACCACTCACCGTGGCGAAATATGCCCGGCTGAAGCGAAAACATGCAAGAAGTGTAGTGGGCGCAATCACTTTGCTCAAGCATGTAGATCCTCGGTGCGACGACAAACCAGAGGCGTTAAAAACGTGCTGCGCGAGGTACAAGCTGAAGAAGACTATTTTCTTTTTACAAGCCCTGACTGTCAGTGCAGTCGAAGCGGCAGGTCATTGGAGTGCAGCAGTTGACATTGAAGGCCGTAAGTTTACGTGCAAGCTGGACACAGGTGCTAACTGCTGCGTCTTTTCAAACAAGGATGCTAAACTGCTGCCAAACAAGCCACAGCAAACCTGCCACGCCACACTGACCGCTTTTTTCGGTCATAAGACTACTGCGAGATGAAAAATTCGGCTGCGACTGTCAGCTAACAGCAGAGTGCACGAAGAGTCGTTTTTCGTAGTCGAACAAAATGTACCCGTGACTTTGAGCGGATCAGTGGCGGAACGCCTCGGGTTTCTTTGTCGCGTGCAAAACGTTCACGTCGAAGAGTTATACCCGGCAGCACAACCTTTCGCAGACGTTTTCAGTGGACTGGGACAGCTGAAAGGCGTGGAGTATACAATGCAGCTAAAGCCAGGAGCCGTAGGAGTCGTCCTGTCAGCCAGGAGAGTTCCAGTGGCCCTTCGAGACAAAGTCAAGGAAGAGCTTCTGCGCATGGAAGAACAAGGCGTGATAGCAAAGGTAAAGGGCCTGACGGTGTGGTCGTGTTACATGGTCACAGTCATTAAGAAACATAAAGTGTGGATCTGCTTAGACCCCATAGCGCTGAACAAGGCGTTGTTATGGGAAAACTATCCTATGCCTACTCTCGAAGACGTTGTGCCGAAGCTTGCGGGCGCCAACGTTCTTTCAACCTTAGAAGCAGCATCGGGTCATTGGCAGATAAAGCTAGACGACTCAAGTTCCAAACTTTGTACAATGAGTACACCGTACGGGCGGTACAGGTTCTTGCGCATGCCTTTTGGCGTTGCCTCTGTTCCGGAGATATTTGAGGCAGTGATGCACCGCGTCCTAGAAGGACTGTTAAATGTCGCAGCAGTAATGAATGACATTCTTCTCTGGGGCGAGACTAAGCAAGAGCACGACCACAATCTACAGCTTCTTCTAAAGCACTGCCGAGAACAGAATCTTCGACTAAACTTGAAGAAATGCTTCTTTTTGCAGCGAGAGGTGCGCTACCTGGGACACGTGCTCAGCGCCGAAGGCCTGCGTGTGGACGCCCAACGTTTTCAAGACATTCTGGAAATGCCGACACCAAGAAACTGTAAGGAACTTCAAGTGTTTTTGGGCACTATGAATTTTGCACAGCGCTTTCTCCCAAACATGTCTGTAGTAACAGCACCACTACGAACGTTTTGGACGGAAAAACAGCAAGATTGCGTGAGGCTCTGATTCAAGCACCTGTGCTCAGCTATTTTGATCCAAGCAAACCCGTGACGCTATCAGTTGATGCAAACCAGCTGGGGGTAGGCGCTGTGCTTAAACAGAATGCGCAGCCTGTTGCTTTTCCTCACGGACACTCACAGAGGCACAACCCAGATACGCTCAAATCGAAAAAGAAACTATAGCTATTGTTCATGGATGCACCAAATTTCATGACTACATATTTGAACAGCATGCAGTAACAGTTGAAACTGACCACAGCCCCTTAGTGGCAATATTCTGTAAGCCGCTATACCAGTGGCCGCTACGTCTACAACGCATGCGCCTAACTCTTCAGCGTTATCCTATCATTGTGATGTACAAGCCCCGCAAAGAGCTGTTCCTCGCTGACGCCTTATCGAGGTTTCCTAGTAAATGATTCTTGGAAGAAAACGAGTAGTTTCAAGTGAATGTTCTTGAATGTGTTTCAGCCTCTCAATGCTCCCTGCAAGATTTACTAGGAGCAACCAATGATCACGGCACCCTTGTAAAGCTACGGGAGTACGCGAATACACCGTGGCCGTTTCACAAGCAAGAAGTCCCGGAGCCACTTAGGTCGTATTGGGCGTACCGGGATGAAATACATGCACAGGACGGCCTCGTATTTCGAAGCAACAAGGTAACTGTACCACAATCAAAGATATGGGAAATGATGAGTCTTCTTCAAGCAGCGCACGTAGGAGTGGATAAGATGAAGGCGAGAGTAAGAAACGTGAAGTTCTGGCGCAATATTTCCAGCAACATTGAGCAGTTCTGTAAAGCCTGTAATGTGTGCCAAAAGCAACAGCCTCGACACCCTAAAATGCCACTACTAAGTCATGATGTGCCCTCACCACCATGGGAAGTCGTCGGCATGGACTTGTTCTCCTTTGAAGGCCACGAGTTCGCCCTTATTGTCGACTTCTACTCCTTCTTTGAAATTCGAGAGTTTCGTACAACAACTGCAAGCTCTCTTAACACGTGGTGTTCTCAAATTTTCTCGGTCCACGGCTCGCCCAGGAAGTTGTGCACTAACAATGGCCCGCCTTTTAACAGCAGTGAGTTTAAGGACTTTCTCAACACCTTGGCTGTTGATCACACCACCTCAAGCCCCTATCATCCGCGTTCCAATGGCATGACGGAGAGAGCGGTTCAGGAAGGAAAAAAGCTGTTGAAGAAGTGTTCCTTTAACATGCCTGTGTTTCAAATGGCATTGCCTGAATGGCGCAATACGCCACGTGATGATGTGCTCCAGTCCCCCGTGCAGAGGCTGATGGGACGCCAGACTAGGACTGTTCTGCCAGTACCTACCAGCCACTTGGAATCACGGACCATTCCCCCTGACGTGGTCCAGGGCCGCCTTCAAGAAATACGCGAACGAGAGAGGACCTACTACAACCGTGGCAGCAGGAACTTGCCGCCTGTGATGCAAGGTCAGCAGGTCACAGCGTACGATACAGACCAGCGGACCTGGTCTCCCGCCGTCTTTCTCCGACCAGCCGATGAACACCGCTCAACGATCGTCAAGACTGAAGACGGCCGGGAACTTCGGCGCACACGAGAGCACCTCCGCCTGGTGGACCCACAGCCGGAAGCGAGCCTCGTTCCCGAAGACGTATCTTCCACAGAGCGCCCTCAAGAACTACGGAGAAGCATAAGACTTCGACGCGAGCCCTGTCGGTACCCTCAAGAAGAGACAAGGTAACCACGTTTTAAGTTCCTCTGTACAAGGGAAGATGTAGCAAGGCTGAATAAGTGCAACGTCACGCTTATATGTATGCACTGCGCATGACCCACTGCGGCACTACCTTGTATATATATCCCGTTCATTCGTGCAATAAAGTTGTTCACTGCCTGACCCCGACTCGCCTACAGACATGGCTTTCTAGAGGCTAATGGAGCAGCGTGCGCTGCGGGCAACTCGCTGAAGATTGCCTCCTTCAAATCTGTGAAAATGGAATGTTTTTCACTGACACCTTTTTATTTGGGCGAGATATGCAAACACGAATTCCGAATACACTGGCGCCAAAGGGAAGCGTTGGCTGCATATGATTGAGCATTCCAATGACGTAGCACGCAAATGAGCATCAGCGTGTTTCGGCCATCGATAACCCTGCATCGATAAGGTTCTAGAACAGTCACTCAATGAAGCGCCACTGAGTAATGTTTTACAATGGAGAAGCAGAAAATGCTATGTGACACGCAGTTTACTGCGTCTGTTCGAATCTCTCCCTCTGCATATGGCAAGGTAAATTCTCCAAGGAAAGCAATGAATACCCTAGAGTGACTATACGTAGGAATACATAGGTAGTGACTTTATAGTAGCTTAGAGGCTACTGACTACTTCGGTGTCTCGTTCACGAATGTAAGGGCTAAAAGAAATGTCGGGTCAGTGAGCATACCTTGGTGCTGGTCCCATCGGGTCGCGAATGTAGACTCGCCCGAGACCACGACACCGCAGCACTCCTGTGCTGTCCATATGTCTGGTGCTCCTGAGCAAATACCAGCCGTTTGGCATTGTTCATGCCAGAGAGCAGTGGCTGCCTAGCCAGCAGGCGGCTTTGAACACCACTTTCAGAAGCCGCCGTCTCACCGAGCTTGAGTTAGCGATGAGGCCGCAATTGTTTCGGATCTCCTTAGCGGTGAAAAGTGGGTCGCACTCGGCAGCATTCGGGATGCGTTCCTTTTGGTCAGACGTTGCTCTCGATCGGCATCCTCGAGGCTTGTTCTTTAGGCGGCCTTCATTGTGGCACGCATTAAGAATTCTGCCAATTGAGGAACGCGCGTGCTCCGTAACTGTCGCAATTCGTCAATGCGACATGCCCCAGTCATATGCGGGAAGATTTCTAAACACATTGACCCAAATATACCCAGCATGGGTGATCCCATACGACATACTGCATGGATAGTTCTGTCCTTTTATAACAACTTACAGAGTCACGTAATTGATAAGGGTGGGCGCCTTGTCCTGTCTTTTGTTCCTCCTTAGTGTGCCGTTACCACTGGCGCTTAATTTTTCGAAAACTATGCACCAACTAGCCCCACAATGTGTTTTACTGTCTTTAGTGTCCAGTCTATTACATAGGACGGGCTACGTCGGTCGCTGCCAGAATTTTTTGCCATTGAGGCTTGAAGCATAAGGTTATCTTTTGGCAGCAGCAACGCCTCATGACCAGTGAGCGCATCGGCTGAGGGGCGTATTAAAGAATGTTTGTACTGCTTGGTAATCCTCTAGCCGATTTTACGCCGGCGAAAACGGTGATATCGTGGAGAACGACTTCCACCTCTATTTTTTTCACTGGCCTTTTGCTGACTTCATCGTCACAGAGACCAACGCTCCTTTATATGACGGCGTCAATTAGACGACTTCGGCTGCGTGGAGACATTTGGTGAATGGGTGAATGTATCGCTAAGTTTTACGTACAAGAGAACGATCTACTTATGACGCCGTATGGCATGTTGTTACGCCCACATATACATTAACGCCAGTACAAGAAATGAACAGAAATCTTGTGCACCAAGCACTGTTTATTGAGTTGGTCACGCTTATCAGGCATATTTCACATTTCGCAGAGAGAACAATTTCGCAGGAATAAAATTAAAAATGTGATGGAACAGTAGAAGCACGTAAGTACAACAAACCGCATGCCTCGAAAACATGGCACGAATTAATATAATGTGTAGTATTTCTCTATCAATAATATTACAACGTCCACACTCAAGAATATACAAGGTAAACTGAAATATCATGTGCATATATGTGCATTTGAAATACTCAGTCAAAAGAAAGGTGCAACTTGTTGCTCTATTTTTTCAATAAACATTAAGCACAGTGTCATTTGGGGAAAGGTGAGTGAAGCCTCGAGCTCAACAGCGCAACGACGTAGCCTCCGACTTCAGCAGCCTGCCTCTTTAAATACCTGCCTCTACGGATGTTGGCGGTCGTGGCCACTCGAGTTGGTATAATGAAGAATTCTTTGGTCTGCGAAGCACGAGGCCGCGGGATCGAATCCCAGCAACGGCGGCCGCATTTCGATGGGGGCGAAATCCTAAAACACCCGTGAACTTAGGTTCAGGTACACGTTAAACAGCCGCAGGTGGTCATAACTGCATTGTGGTTTTGGTACGTAAAACATTATAGTTTTTTAATAATAACGTAGTTCGCTACATATAGAGTCCCAAGCTGCAAAAGCGTATGCAGATGAGTCAATACCGAAAGTGCTTGCAGTCTCTCGTTCTTTTTCTTCTTGCGTTTCTCCTGCGTTTTGATTTCTTCCCTTTTTTGTAGGAAGTCCCTTACACGGGTGTCTGCGCCCGTTCTTCTCGTTTACCTGATCACACAATACGCTGCGAACAAATTAACTCTGCTCGAAAACATTAGGCCGCGCTATCACGTTGCGAAAGCGCGAAATAAAATTCCTTTGCCAGCCTCCCGTCAAAGTGCGCCCGCGGCACGCCCGCTTCGAGTGGCGCGGCAGCCGAGCGCGTTGTAGAAACCATCGGGGCTTTAAGAAGCCGAAGAAACCGTGGTTTGCAGCGCTCCAGCGGCGCCACCGCGCAACACAGACCGAATGACTGTCGGCCGAATGCAGCCTTCGTGTGTCGCCAACCCTCTTGCCCCCAGCGTATACCACAATGCGACACCTTGCCTTCACGAGCGCTCCCCGACGTCGCAACAAACTTCGGCGGCCACGCGTCTCCGAATGTCGCGTTATATTTGCTGAGCACTGTACCTTGCGGGCGCGAACGTGTGCGGAAGTACAACATATACCTTCATTCGTCTAGGCTTTCCGCGAAGTGCCTTATGATCTAATTGATTTTTTAAAAAATAAGTTGCGTCAGAAAATTCGCAAAATATGACTTACGCAGAAGCTGCAAACACGACAGCCTTCGAACTGTAATTCGAATACCTGAGACAACATAAGATAAACTGAGATACAAATCCCTTTTCTAGCTGCCGTTTAAGGTCTGCCTGATTGGTCGCGGCCGTTAGGTGGCGGCACTGTCTTTGGATTAGGACGAGTGACGTTACATCGTGCTGTTTTAGTTCTGATGACGTATATACATAAGAAGTATAGGTTTACGTACAAAAGGCAAGAAGTGCCGGCCCACTGGGATAACTTAATGGTTGTGTGGTTGCGCTGCAAAGCTCGACGTCGCCGGTTTGACCGCGGCCGCACAAGCCGCATTTCAAAAAAGGCGAAGTACAAGAACGCTCATGCATTTTGATTTAGGCTCGTATATACCGCCCACTACGGCGTGCCACATATTCACAGCGCGGTTTGGCACGAGAAAATCCGCGATATCATAATTCTTAAGATGTATCATCATTATCATCATCATCATTATCGTCATCGTCAGCAGCAGCAGTAGCAGCATCTGCCTATTCAGGTCCGTTGCAGGACGAAGGCCTCTCCCTGCGATCTCCAATTACCCCTGTCCTGCGCCAACCGATTCCAACCAGCACCTGCAAATTTCCTAATTTCGCCGCACCATCTACACTTCTGCCATCCTCTACTGCGCTTCCCTTCTCTTGGTACCCATTCTTTCACCCTAACGGTCCAATGGTTATCTAGTCTGCGCATTATATGAGCTTCCCAGCGCCATATTTTTCTCTTATGTCTATTAGAATATCGTCTATACCCGTTTGCTCTGTTATTATACACATCTTAAACGTGCCGGTATTCCCTGGTGGAAGGATTTCTTGTGGTGCGTTGTATATTGCTGTCTACAAATGTTGAGATCTGGAGCATTAGGGAATGTACCTCCTGCCTGAATGAATTAACTGAAAGAATAGCGGAGCACCACTGCCTTGATTATTAGCCTGCATTGCCCTATTCTTTCTTCGTAGCAGATAACGCTATCATGATGCTTTGTGCCATAGAAATGCGTTCCGCATCGGCGCGCGTCATAGCGCAACCACTTATGAGGGTTCTTAGCCCGAGCAAGATTGGCTTCACCAAAAGTGCAGCCAAGAAAAGGTGGCCAAGCACGTGAATACGAGGCAGTGCGCTTTATTTTCTTCTACCGGTGATGGACTCCTATGCAATGTTTCCTCATGCACCACACAGTTCACAACGTTAAGGCAAACGCCAGGATAACATCTCCAGCACATCCTTAAAGCTTGTTTCTTGCTGACTCTACCTCTTGAAATCAGACGCTTAATTCACGGGGAAAAATCACGCGCAAAAGCCGACACGAAGAGACGGCAACCAAACGGTCGCGCGCGCAGAGCGACGTTAAGAGGTCGGTGCCCTCGATACAGCATGTCGCCGTAGTTGGATATTCTTTGAATTGATCAGTACGAGCGAATGAATCATAATACAGACTGTCGTAAAAGCATACCGCGCTACAAATCTCGCGTCGTCGCTTATAACGACCAGCACGTATGCAACGAGCCAGAAAGCTGAGACGCCACCCGAAGGCCACGTCTTTTCGTAAGGGACACCTCGTAGTAACCACAACTTGCAGTGCAGGTGAATAATAGAAATGCGCGTAGGTACCTACAGTTACCTCCCGAAGCCTACATGAAAGAAAATGTCGCTTGATTAGAAATGTCGCATGTCAAAAACGCATAGAAATCTGAGGGCCGAGTCTGAACCATGAATTTTTGTCTGCCTTTATGGTGTGTCGGTGCTGAATATTAATAATAATAATAATAATAATATACCTTTATTCATAAAAACAAGTGGTACAAAGTGCCAAGGCATTAGGAAAAAAGTTGCTACAAAAGCAACTTTACTGGTCCTAATGACCAGAAGGCCCAAAAGGCAGCAGACAGCTAGGAGCGAGAAAAAAAAGAAGAAAATGAAGGGAAAAGAGGAACAATGAAAATGGAGACGTACCGAAAGAGGTACTTACGGTAGTACGTACCGCTTTCGCAATCCACAGCTTCATTCGCTTAGCTGCAGTTTGATGGATTTGTTAAACGACAGAAATTTCTCAAAACCTCCATCAGAAAAATGTGTTAAAAATTGACAACAAACGCGAAATAGCTCTCGTTTCAAGATCGACGGACTTTTACCCTGCTTGTTTCTTTATTTTAGCATGTTGGCGCCCAAGCATTGCACCGATTGGTGCGACGCGTCGTAGAGAGAGAGGGTGGTGGGCAAATCTTTTTTCCGGAGGGACGAAAATCACGCCATGTGAAACAGGCTTTACTCGGAGGCCGCAAAGTGCACGGGCACATGCTGGCCCGGTCGGAATTTTAACGCGCAACGTCGTTTGATATGCCGCACCTAAAATCTATCCCACATATGTAGTGAGGCAATCATCAACAGCTCACAACCTGGCAATACATTGCCGTTTTGTGCCGACCTACTCGTTAGAACAGTGGGCAAAGAAAGGTTACAATAATGTGCTTCATTACACAAATTGCGCTTTGCTGAAGGATATTTGTTGCAATGACACTATTTAGGTCACGTTTGTTCCACAAGTGCGTGTTTCAGTATTAAAAAATGTTGGGCCCCTTTACGTCGGGGGGGTAGTAAAAGTCGTAGTGGTTAAAAGTTTCTCGAATTAGCAATTTGCCGCTTTGAGAATACCTTATATGTAGAAAAGTAAGCTTCGGAATGGTTTGCTTTAATTTTATAGTAGCGCTCTTGATGGCGTATATTTGTTGCGATGGGATAAGCAGGTATGATGTCTTTCATCACTGAGTATTTCTGTAGATAGCTTGGCCGGCAGCCGAGACACTTATAAAAGCATACACAGTAAAGTTGGTAACGCTTGTAATTGTCTTCCAGTCTGCCAAGGTCAGCATGTATGGGCGACGGCATTCGTGGTGCTTTTTCCGAGATGATCCCCAAATACCGTCACCGCGCGGTGGCGCTGCCATGGCTCGCATTGTTTTCAGATGTCCGCGCACGTTTCGACATATCTACGAGCGCACGCCTCCGGTGTGATGTGTGCGCTGTCGGCAGCGCATACCTCACATTCTTGCAATCACCGTCATTGGTTCTACTTTCAAATGAAACTGCTTTTCAGAAAATAAAGGACTGCGTACATTCATAGAAATCGTGTTTATGATTACACAACAACGCTGGCACAGCTATTTAGCATACACGCTTCACGTTGCTGTTATGACCATTTCCTCTAAAAAGCTGGATCAACCAATTTCTAGAGAGACAAGGCGAAGGGGATGGCTTCACGTAGATTTGGCTTCGAAAGCTGGCTGCGTAACGTAATGCTTCCACTTAGTTCATTTCCTTCCTCCAAGAGCTTTGCCCTCTATAAACATGATACAGTCGCAGAACGATGATGCATATGCACATGTGGGCGTATGCATGCCAAGCATTTAAAGCAGGCAGTGAATAGGGTAGACTGTATTTATGTCTTGCGGCATGACACCGTAGCCAGCGGCAATGACACCGCAAGCAGTTGCCAAAATATGGGCTGTCCAGCAGGTCTGCCGATACAGTAGTCTTTTCTGAACAGTAGACTTCGAAATATCAATCCTTCGTTCATTTAGAGGTTTCTTTATTTTTGTCCTTATAGTTTAGCCCAATCATACAAACATTGCAGAATGGCAATGGAAACACTGCGAAATTGCTCACCTATGTTGGCATCAGCATGATTCATATTTTTGCAATCACTGATATATTCCTGAAATTCTTCTTGCGCAGTGTCATCAGAATCCTTGGCTGCAGCGGATCAGATACGACAGAGTGTTTTCTCCACGCTCGTGTCTCACCTCGCCAGTGGTTCCTCGATTGTCAAGAGTGCTGAGGAAGCTGTTAGCGCTATCATCGTGACCATGGGCTTTCCGGATGAAACGGTCAAGTACATTAACGAACATTTGCGCCAATTCAAGTTCAACTTCGATGCCAATGGATACCTGGCGTCTTTGGCAGCCGTGTGGAGTGTGAAGTGGTGGCCATTACTGTGGCTCGATTATGATGCGGCAGCCCGGATGACCGAATCGGGAGCGACAAACGCCCTGTACGACGGCCCTCGACGTCACATCTACCTCCCTCCCGGCCTGCTCTCTTCGCCATTGCTTTACGCCAAAGGATCGCCAGCCTACAATTACGGAATCTTTGGAAATGTGAGTTCCACCCAGAGGTTCACAAGTTCGCACTTTCACCACAGAGACCGAATACTAAGAGCTTTAGTGAAAACGTAATGCGGACATTCGATACATGGGTGTGTCAAAGTTACACTTTGTTTTTTCAAGGCCTTGTATAGTTTGCAGGAACGGACCCTTAGCTTTTTTTCAGTCTTCATAACCACAAGTAACAGATCATATGCACGGCACGAAGGCTCTGTGTCTGACATCTTGCTCGGCATAGCAAAGATGACGGACTCCGCAACCGAATTATAATCGAGATGTCAGCATGCGGGCTCTTGAAGTCATTCATGCCATCCTACATTCCCCACACCGTCCATGCTTTGAAAACGCATCCTTCATATTCAACAGTGCTACTAGTAGAAGGGCGCCTATCTTAGTGAGGGCAAGTTAGATGTGTGGATAAGCCTTCTTCACAGAACTTCATATATCGCCTAAAAAAAAACACAATTTATTCTGAACTCTGAAATGCAGCGTTCTTTTTTCTTTTTTGGACAAACGTAATAAAACAAACTCAAGAACATATGTGCAGCTTTAGTAATGCCTGAAAGCGCTAGGAGAAAGAGGGAATTTTCTTTTCGGGATTTTTCAGGGAACGTGGTACGCGGGAGATCACGTGAAGCTTACATGGCAGTGCGTTTGCCAACATGGTCCCGTGCAGTGATGCTTTGCACTCTGAGTTTGCATGCAGTTTAGTTTACTCGTCGGTCAATGTCCATTTACTGCGATAGCAAATTATTAGACAGACATACGAATTAAGGCTAGCGTGTTGATCAGCTGCATAAACTAATGTAAACATTCGCTTACTAACAAAAGTAACAGGAACGTTGTCACGCGCGCACAACCAAACACGAAAACATCTCACTAAATGACTGCGGCAATTCGCTGTCGGAACGCTGGTGCGGTGAAGAGCGACAGCATCAGTGAGCGAATTCTCCTTCCTGCTGCCTGTCGCTTTAACACAAAGTAAGAGCTCAAGAACACGGCGCACACTGTGCCATCAGCTATCTCCGGTCGGCTAGCCTTCGAACCAAGCGGCGCCGATTGCTCAGCACATGGCCGCGCTCAGCTGCCGCACCTGGAGTAAAAGAGGAGATGCGCACTAGCCAGCCCGCGTCCTAGCGTACACACATCTTCCCGATCCTTCCTTGCGCGCGCGGAAAGACGGCGTGCACCGGCCACGCCTTCCTTCATTGAAACTCGAGAAAGCGCCGCATACTTCTCAGCTCGCCCTCGCAGACTTTCGCTCGCAACTACGGCATACGGCGCACGGCCGAGACGTTATACCACCTAATCCACTTAGACTTTGTACGGAGCATCACAGTGACGGCGGACATTTGTCGGGATGGTCCGTACTTTTGCTATCGCAATAAGTGCTACGGGTTCGAGCGCGTACGCCATCACTAGCTGAGAGGGTTTAACAAAGCTACTGTTACGTGTGATACTTCGCCGAGGGTATCGTGGAAAGTTGCCTCCTGAATTTCACCTGCCTAAAGGTTTTCACCATTTTGTAAAGTTCGTGCAGCTAAGTAGCACAGAC
The DNA here is from genome assembly GCF_038994185.2 of Dermacentor albipictus. NCBI lineage: Eukaryota > Metazoa > Arthropoda > Arachnida > Ixodida > Ixodidae > Dermacentor > Dermacentor albipictus. The sequence continues at coordinate 491,886,549 of NC_091821.1, forward strand.
ACTATACTCTTAGAAATACTTACACCCTTTGGGCCTTATCTTGTCCCACAACAATAATCGTCATCTGTCTTGCCCGAGTTTCCTTTCTTGAAAACTCGGCGCTCTCTACTTTCCTGTCGAGAATGCTGCGTCACACTGATAACGCGCATGCCGTTCGTGACTGGGAAGTACCGGGCTCGCAGCGTTAAAGAAAGGAAACGCGGGCAAGACAGATGACGATTATTGTTGTGTGACAAGATACGCCCCAAAGGGTGTATATTTGTAAGAGTGTACACCACAGTAAGGGTGCTAAGTACTTATTTTACTGTGTTGCTCCAAAATGTTAAGGAGCTCACGACTGTTCATACGATATACGATGTTGATTCATTCATCAGCTGCACTACTAAATCGAAATTAACTCAAATATCAGAAAGGAAGCGTAGAATAGGTTGGAAGCGGCGGCAAACAACCTTTAGCCCCGCACGAATTTTAAGCATCATCATGGGAGTAACATTTATTAAGCAATCAATTCACGACAACGCTGTCGTGGCTTCACATATCTCCAAGTACAAAAATTCGAACAAACACCTCATATGGGCAGGAATGCCAGTCTTGAAACGATAATCTGTCTCGCTAACCTTACACTGAGCCTTAGTGCTATGAGTCAACTACCGTCGGAAGGCCTATTACAAACCTTTACCTATGTTCCTTCAGCGCATCTCAAACCTGGCTGTATCCCCGCCAGAGTCGGAAAGACAAGGCAGAAGTCGCTTCATTGTAGTACGTAACATAATTTATCTACTAGGAACAAAAAGCGCAGGACACATGGTACATTAGCAAGCACTACATAAAGACTGATCAATATTACCAGTAAACAGTCGTAACACCTAAAGAAATATAGACTTTGACACCCAAGGAAGATGTGGAGAGCATTACTTCTCGCCGAGGATGTCGCTCATTTGCGTCGCTGAGTTTAGTGATGCGGTGGAACGTGACTGAATTGCGAGCTGCTGGGGTTTGCACGTTGCCTCGCTGCAGCCGCTGCCGCTAGCCGCGTGCTCGCTCTGCCTTTCGCGTTGTCGGCGACTTGGGTGGTGAACGTTGTTTATCTGCAGAAGCTCGCTTCGCACGTTTCGCTGCGTTAGTGGTAGTCTCGTACTTCGTGGACAGTTACATGGCGCCTCCTGCCAAGCTTCGGTGTCTCGCTCGATGACCTAAGAGCCAGGGGTTCAACTTGGGGCAACGCAGACTCCATAGCGCCGACAGTGGCGCCATTCCTATGACGCGCCATCAAGCGAATCGCCGACTAGGCAGAGCCCAACCACGCGCACAGTATCGAAGATATTCATCGTTGTCGCGTGATTTAATGGTAGTGCAGTGGTTAGCGCACTCGGCTACGGAACGTAAGTAGCGGCCATGGGGAGTGGCGGTGGGGCAGTGTATACTATGCCCACTGTGGCTACTGTGTGTTTTGTAGTTAGATGAAAATGACGTAATTTGTGCGTCGGGTTTCCCACGGCTTTCTGTCACGCCTTTCTGGTGACGGTGGGTCGTATAATGGACCAAGTAATGCCATCACACACACACGCACATACACACGCACACACGCACACACATTGCCCTCGAAATACACATTTTATCTACGAGTTTCCGATATCTTCTCACCAGCCCTGCGGGAAAGAGTGAGATCGTCTTCTATGCACGCCAGGTAGGCGCCTTGGCTTGAGTTCACATCCCAGCCAAAAAGCGACCACTGCACAGCTCCTACTTCCACAAAGAAGTTCCCGCTTCTTAACAGTGAGATGAATATAATTTCAGGCAAATTACAGCACTTGAGTCACATGCAAAATTGTGCGTGAAGTCAGCTTAAATCAGTATGGGCCGTCGCCTTCAGTGCACTCTTCAGTTTACTCTTCGGCACCCCTTTCACGAAATATTTAGCAGGCTATGCTGTCCATGCAACATTAAGGTACGTTCGCATTAACGGGGAAGAATCCCGCCGCGTGCTTCAGGCAGTAGATAGTGTGTCGCGAAGGCAGTCAAGCGACAATCTTTTGTTGCCGCGGAGCGAATGCATCTCGGAACTACTTTTCGCGGGCGGCCTCTTACCGCCGATCGGGAAAATTAATCAGGAAGGACCATTTCATTCGCGAGTTCAAATGCCGCCAATAGATATGTCATCTTCTCTGCTCATCGCTGATCAGAGTTATATTGAATCCAATTGGTAGCAAATGACTAGCTTGCCGCGGGGGAAAAATCGTGCGCAAGTGTGGCCGTGTAAACCCTGGAACGTTCTGCCGACTGCGGTGAGCCGAGTCTGCTTTTACCGCTTTTGTGAACGTACATTAACGTACATTTACGTTTCTTCTTAATTGCGTAAAATTATTCTACTATATCAACTAGTCAAAAGCACCAGCCACCGCAACTCCAACTGCTAAATATCCCAACGTTTCAGACAATCCATTCATCGTTTAAAAACATTTGCAATACCAGCTGAGGACCCACGCAATATTTTATTGCAATATACTTTCTCGTAAAGGTTTAAGCCTGGGCCAGTCAAATATATACGATCTCGATGTTTACACAAGCTTTCTGGTCATTTTAGATACTAGCTACGGAGCTACTGGGTCTCCTGTATATATACAACAACGGGACTATGAAGAGCGCCACGGATCCATACAGCAAGACGTGGAACCAACAAGCCAGGCATCACTTCGAGTCAATAACTCGCTGCCTTCTTCATCAGGAAAAAGAGGTATATGGCGTTTTTCGCTTAGTTCACGCTAAATATCCGTAGGGAGAGGGTAATGGAGGGGCCATACATTTGCGCTGCAGAAGCATTGAAAAACGGGCGAGTGAGAATTTATCCAATTTTAAGAAGTCTTCCAATTAGAAATGAAACACGAGAGAGAATACAGGACAAGCGCTTGTCGAGCAATTAGATTTTTGTTGGAAGAAAAAGACCATTAGACAGTGATTACGAACTCATTTGGGCGACGTGTAAAAAAATCTTCATATCATCACGAGTGATCAGTTAATGCTGTCTCATCGTTTGGTAGGAAAGCTAACAACTGACCTATACATTTGTCCTTGTTCTTGACTATGTTATGTTGCTCAGCAATTTCACGTCTGCGATGATACCTCAATCGTAATGAAACAACGCGATAAACACACTCAGCGCTTATCGTGCGAGGTCAGCTCTTGTACTTGTTGCGCAGCCAAGCGTCAGATATCATTGCGGTTCAGGGAAAAAACTGAATCTGATGATGAGACAACGGCTGTTGTAGCTCATGATTAATGTTATTTGCGCGCCGCTTGGAACTAACACTGGAAGACCACGGAAACAAGCGCAAAGAATTGTAACCAATTAGCCCAAAGCAGTACCCTGCTGAAGCGCCATTCCCAGTATGAAGTATGCGCAGCCACGCGACTGACGTCTGGTACGCTATTTGTGAGCAAAACACGGCAACGCAACCTGTTGGGAGTGTGCACTGATAGGAAAGAGTGCCTTAAATTTTGGTGTCAATAACGAAAGTCAAGTTTGGAGAAGAGTACATATTTGGGCTCCTTGGTTCATGATTACGAGCCCTAAACAACTGCGCTAAACAGGACGAGTGAAGGGACACAGACAACAGCGCTGTTGTCTGTGTCCCTTAACACGTCGTGTTTTTTAGCGCTGTTTTTATTGCTCGCAAGTTTGGAGGTTTCTTAGCGTGTATGCGCCAAGTAGGGCACGTGACTGGGAATACTACTTTTTCTCATTGACCCAGCACTTCCGCACTGATCGTATATTGGTTTTCTTAGGCCACTTCAATTGTTTGTGTAGTGCACAGGAACGGTCGTCTATAAGACAACACCATGATACCAACGTTCACACCTTTGAATGCCGTGACATGTGACTATCGCCTTGCTGATTTAGGGCCACAGGAAAACGTCCCATGCAGCTACACACACTTTCGAAGTACATCTCTTGCAAGGCATGATCGGATTTATATACCCTTACCTGTCCTTCCTAGAATGTACGGCGACAATTAATGGGCACGCTGTGTTTTTCAGTGATCATTGTTTAGTGCATGTTTGTTTTAGCAACCGGCAATTCCAATGTTCACTGATGAGCAGGAATTTATGGAACATTAATACACTGTTACTCTCTGATATGCCTTTTCTCAAGCGCGTACCAGAAATCTTTATTGAAGTATCAAGTCACAGTTATTTATCTATCTTTGCGCAGTGGGAGATATTCAAGCAACAAGTTGAAATGACAGCGAATAAAGAAGCTTCCATAGTCTCCTCTGAGAAAAAAGGAAAACTTAAGAGTTGTGTAAGCCGCTAGATGAGCTACACGAATTGGAATGCCTACATCCTGGCAAATACATTCAATGCATTCACAAAATTATGGCTCAGATGTATAGAAGGAACAACGAGAGATACAGAGGTGCACTAGCCCGTGCGCGTACTCGTCAGTATATGTAGCTACACCCTTGTAGTTATTCACTTGGTGATGAGCGTTGGCATGCTCTGTCGAAGCAAGTGTTCAAGATAGAATATGCCGCAGCAATTGTTAATGACCACGCTAGAATAAATAAAGCGTTCACTGACCAATATGAGAATATATTTCCATGTAATAAAGTAACTTAATGTGAAGCGGTAACGGAAAATTTGTTTTATTACTGCCACAGCTCAGTCACGAAGAACATGCTGAGAAGTTGAGGCAAAAAATTGATTCGCTAGCTGAAAGCAAAACTTCAGGGCCTGATGGCTTGAGTGCAGAATTTCATCAGTGATTTTGCTCTATATTCACTCGTTTTCTCCTTAATGTGTACGAAGATGCTTACAGAATTGGATACTTACCCACCAGGCTGTGCCAAGGGCGCACAGCACTTATTCCAAAAAGGAGCGATGCAACCATGTTGTACAAAGTAGATGGATATCAACTTGCAACGTCGATAATAAAATATTTGCGAATATATTAGCTAATTGCCTTCAAGATGTAATTCGATCAGACGTGGGAGACTATCAAACATGTTGCATTGCAGGAAGATCAATCCAGTCAAATATCCACACTGTGCGGTGTGCTAGAGTGTGTAACAGAAAGTGTCGGTTCGATCAGAATAGTTAAGGTTGACTTAACCACTGCTTCTTGTTCCGTGTGTAAGAGCACATAAACAGTGGGTATGTTCTTTTTAAAGGCACCACTATCTGTTACGGTAATAGCACAAGAATGTTAAGGGGTAATGATTCTCGATCCGAATCGATCTACCTCAGAGCATCTGTAAGGCAAGGTTGTTCCTTGTCAAATCAAAATTATCAAATAAAAAGGGTAATTTCATTACAATAATATGAAAAGTGCGTACAAAGATATTTGGTCCCATAGCCTAAAGTGGCTAGTGATGGGTCCAATACAAAAAAATGTATTCCAATAATTATCAGTCTTATACAAACAAAATAGCGAAAGTATCACACATAATCGGTAAATACTATATATAACCCCAAAGCTACGCTAAAAACGAACAAAACAAAACAAACAAAACTCAAGAACGTGCTAGTTAAGATAAGAAGTGGCATTTACATGTAATGTCAAAATTTCTTCTGACTTTTATTTCAAGAGGAAATTATTCCACGGCTTAAGATCAGAGAATAGAACTAATCTTTCGCTGTACACATTCGAACATAAAGGGAGATTAAGATTACCGATGCGTGCATGCCGTGTGTTTGACGACGGAAACGTGAATATGGTACTCGGCAGAGGTGTGTTTGTGTTTATTATTTTATTTACTAAGCAAGAAATCTCGTAGCACGTATGTCAGTAAACGGCAGTATACGCAGCCTCTGAGAAAGAGGATGAGAGGGATGACGCACCGAAGAGAAAGTAATCGCACGAACAGCTCGTTTTTTTAATCGGAATAACGGAGTAAGGTATGTTATCTACGTTTAGCCCCACCACTCGCAAAAATAGCTAAGGTGGCTGTGAAACAGGCTGATATATAATATCCGTAGCAATGTCAAATCAAAGTATTGACGTGCTCGTACGAGAGTGTAACAGATGAATGACTTTTTGCAAACGGTATTGATTTGGTCTCTCCAGTTAAGGTTACTGTCAAATGTAATCCCTAGATATTTAATAGTCGGAACACACCCAATGGTTCAATTGTTTAATGATATGCTAATAGAATCGTAGTTCACAGTTTACATTCGTCAATGGAAAATAAAGTGTTTTGTTTTGTCGACATTTAGTAATAGTTGATTTTCACGAAACCACATTGAAACAGCTAGTAGTTCATTGTATACAGTATCTTGTAAGGTTTGAAGTGAATTACCTGTGAATAAAATTACAGTATCGTCCACATACATTAATGCTTTATATGATTGTGAAATTCGCGGAATATCATTCACGTATAGAGCGAATAAAATGGGACCAAATACGGATCCTTGCGGTCACGACATGTGACGTCGCGGTCACCACATGTGACATCCCTAGATTCGGAAAAAAAAACCATCAATTAGTACTTTCTGCTTTCGCGATGTGAGATAACTGAAAAACAAGTCGTGAGCGCCATCGATAACACCATAGCACTCCAGTTTTTTCAGTAGTGCCGAGTGACAAATGGTATCAAACGCCTTTTTATGTCGATAAAAATTCCAATAACAATCTTTTGATGGTCGAGGGCAGAGTTGAGTATCTGAGGTAAAGCAAGCACAACTGTTGATGTGGACTTGCCTGGGACGAAATTATGCATTATTTCCGTGGGATTTCCCAGGGATGAATTATGACCTCCGCTTTCCCTGGGAAAAATTATGTTATTCTTACTAACGAAGTCCTTCTGCTGTTGAGCGATTAATTTTTCAAAGATAGTGTTCTCCATACTGAGTACGGATATCGATCTATAGCTGCTGGGAATATTATGGTTGCCCGTTTTGTATATTGGTACAACTTTGGCCAGCTTTAATACATCTGGATAGGAATTCGCATTTAATGAATGGTTAAATAAATGACAAAGTGGAGCAGTTCAATATATGGCTTGTCTTTCACTACCCTAGTTGGTATACCATCAATTCCTATGGCTTTGTTCAACTGTAAATTTTTATAGCAGACGTCACTAGCTCTTCTGTTATGGCCTGAAAGCTAAATCTGGTTTCACTTTTTTCAACATAAGTGGTGGGCCATGCTCTACTAAATTGTTTCGTAATGTTTTCACCAACCGTGACAAATTGATCATTAAAATCATTTCTGAGGCTATTTGTGATGTTGTCAGGGATAATTTTCTTTTTGTTATTGAGCCCTGTCACTTCTCTGACTATTTGCCATGGTTGTTTTTTTTTTATTTTGCTTTGACTATTTGCCATGTTTGTTTTCCTTTGCAAGACCCAAGTTGTTGTTTATTTCCCTATTGTCGTCCTTAACTTTGGTTATTTCGCTCTTTAGTGTTTGCATTTCTGCTCGAAATGCCTCAAAGCTTTCATTGATGAAGTTCATTGCTTCTTTTACAGGGTCCAGCTCATTTCTTATCAAGCTCATTAGGTCGTGCTTTATTTCAGCATATTTGTCATCAAGTTTACTAGTCAATCTAAAGCCCCTCCATCCACGCCCCACCACCGACCAGGTTAAGTACCGCCAACCTCCATTTCCCCTCACACCAAATCCGGTTCCGGCATTTTCCGCTTCCGACATTTCCGCTTCCGGCATTTCCGGTTCCGGCATGTCCGGTTTTAAGATTTCCGGTTCCGGCCTTTACGCTTCCTGGAGTTACGCTGCGAGAACTTCCACTGTGATTGCAGACGATGGTGAGACGCCCGTGCTTAGCAGCCGGTGCTTATTTGAGTAGCTCACTCTAGCCATTCCACCAAGCGTCATTCGTGTGCATCTACGTGCTTGTTTGCGTACGCTGCGCCCACGCGCTTTGCCTGTCGTCCCCTTTCTCTGACAAAGTGCGGAGAGCCATGGGCTGGGGCACAACACACGAACATAATTCGCCGTACACATCTGCTCGCGTCACAACACTAACACAATTCGCCGTACACCTTTGCACGCGTAACAACACGCGCGCACGCACCAATTCACTGCACACCTCAGCTCATATCGCACAAGAAAAGCACACTTGTTTTCACCATGTCACTGAATGCCCTCCACGCAAATTTGAACTTGTTATATTTCATAGCCTCACGTCATTGCAGTTCTTCACGCAGTGCACGCACTTGGGACGTTCGTTACCTTCGATCTGCCGTACGAGACAAGTTCCACCTCAGAATCAACAGCACAAACTCTTTGCGTCTGCCGTACAAATTGGCGTCGCGAACTCCTTCACTAAAGTCACTCCATACGTGCTGACTGGAGGGGATGTATGCTTCAAAACAAGAAGAATTCAAAGGGGACAAGCTATTGTATTCCGCTGAAGTAGTAGTTTGCGGTCGCTGTTTTCCAAATGCACGAAAAACGGGAGCGCTCTCCAAGCACTGTTGTGCCATTACCACAAGCCCGGATTCCGAATCTGCAAGATGCAGAATCTATCCTGCGAGCGCCCTAATTCTCCCTTCACAAGTCAAGATGCTGAGCCGTCGGGCAGCGTGCGGGAGAAGCCTCGGCGAGCCGCAAGTTTGGACGTGTCAGCGTGTGCCAGACAGCCCGGCGCCGCACCTCCCTTTGCCTGGAGGTCACCGCGCGCGCGAACTTTGAACCGGGTGGCCAGCGCGGTCGCTGGTTGGACCCCTCGGACGACCGTCGTGTGCTGACTTTGTATTGGGCCGTTTGAGTGACAATGGTTCCTCGGGGATTATAAAAGCAGCAACGCGCTGCCTGAAAAACAGGATCCGCCGACCCACCGGGAGAGAGTGTCGCTCCCGACTGGGGTGAGATGTGTCACGCGTTTTCGCCGGACGTCGTCGTGCGAGAACAGTCGCGTTTGTTGTGAGCACTCGGCCCCAGTGCCGACCCGTTCATGTCCTGTATGATAACCTGTATATAATGTATAAAGTCCCTTTTGTTATTCTCATCGACGCCAGGCTCGGAGTCTTCGCTACCAACGCTCTGTCACGAAACGGGTGACGAGCGCTACGGGACCACAAAGCCGTAATCGTGGTGCAGCGGTACAAGTTCGTAACACTGGTGGCACCGGTTGGAAGTTCGTAACACTGGTGGCACCGGTTGGAAGTTCGTAACAGCACCCAGGCACTACGTTCCACTGTACGTTGTCTCTCGTGGCACAACCCGTCGCAGGTTGACGCGAAGCAGCGAACACGACCAGATCGCCGATTACAATAGGCGGTGGTTCTTGGATGGAATCGCATTAACAGTTTCAACCGCAGCTGGTGCAATTAATCCCTCTCGGTAGACGCGAAAGTAAACAACGCTAAAAAACATAGCGTCACTTCCACTCGGAACAGGAAGCTGAAGCTACGTAAGTTCCGCTTGACGCCGGAAGCTGAGGAGGTGAGTGGGAGAGGAGCGTGAAGGAGGAGGGTAGGTTGGCGGTACTTAACCTGGTCGGCGGTGGCGCGTGGATGGAGGGGCTTTAAGGGTGCGATCTTGTACGCGTTCCAAACTCGAACGGAGGCGGTCCGTTCTTTCCGTCGCGAAATTGGCGGTCCGTTCCGTTGCGTTCGTCCGATAGCAGACAACACGGAATGATCGACAGCAGATATCACTTCACAATTGACGTCATGGCGTTCTTCACCGTTCAAATTGACCAACCGTGTGCGGCTCGGTGGAACGGACCGCCTCCGTTCTATTTTGGAACGCGTACAAGATCGCACCCTAAGTCAATCTACCAAAGCCTTGGAAAGTTCTTTCACGGTAGTAGGAGCCTTTTCACTCATATTGCGCGCAAATTAGGGAGCAGTCCGGCAGCCTAAGTAATTATTATTTCAGTAACGATATGAATACAACGCACGAGCACAAAATAAGTACTTCGTTAACGGCCGTTCGTTTGTTATGACTGCCTGGACTGCTCCTGTGTGATGCTGCTCTCAGTCAGGGAACCATTTAAGTACCCGGCTGATGACGTCAGGGCTCATGAGGATGCGCAGAAGCATTTGTGGGTCCGGCGGATTCTTTCCAATGGTCAAATGGATGGTCCCCCTGTGGCTGCGTGATCTGGAAGAGTGACTGAGCGTAGGCGCTCTACGTAAAACGGTGACGGGTGATCTGCACAAAATAAGTATTTCGTTAAAGACCGTTCGATTGTTGTGGCTGCCTGGACTGGTCCTGTGTGATGCCGCTCTCAGTCAAGGAACCATTTAAGTACCCGGCTGGTTACGTCAGGGGTCATGAGGATGCGCAGAAGCATTTGTGGGTCCGGCGGGTTCTTTCTAATGGTCAGTTGGATGGTTCCCCTGTCGCTGAGTGACCAGACAGAGTGACTAGGCGCAGGCGGTCGACGCAAAAGGGCGATCTGCACAAAATTAGTACTTCGTTAAAGGCCGTTCGTTTGTTCTGGCTACCTGGACTGCTCCTGTGCCTTCTGTTATTCGCTTTGTGCTTGGAAACGCTTTGTGCCCGAATTCTGAAGTGCCATGCCTTTCATGGATTAAGTTTGTTGTCTAATGAGATTCGTGTACTTGGCTATGCAAATAACATATCCTTCTTCTGTGCTGGCAAGAATAGCGTGAATATTGTCTTGCCAAAACGCAAGTTTTGTTCAGCTTCCAGTGCAGCAGGGAACTTTGAGAAGAGTTCTGGGTTTTGGTTGTGTAATTGTAATCCGTAATTGTGTAATGGTGTACGGTGGTCTGTGGTGGTATGGTAAGAATAAGAATGGGCTGAGGTGTGTTTGGCAGGCATTCTCAGATCATGAACAGGTTGCCATTATCCCTCAAAAGAAAAGTGTATGACGGCTGTGTCTTACCAGTACTCACCTACGGGGTAGAAACTTGGGGGCTTACGAAAAGGGTTCTACTTAAATTGAGGACGATGCAATGAGCTATGGAAAGAAGAATGGTGGGTGTAACGTTTACGGGATAAGAAGAGGGCAGATTGGGGTGAGGGAACAAGCGCGAGTTAATGACATCTTGGTTGAAATCAAGAAAAACGGGTATGGGCAGGGCAGGTAATGAGGAAGGAAGATAATCGATGGTCATTAAGGGTTACGGACTGGATTCCAAGAGAAGGAATGCGTAGCAAGGGGTGACAGAAAGTTAGGTGGACGGTTGAAACTAAGAAGTTTGCAGGGACATGGCCACAATTAGCACATGACAGTGGTAGCTGGAGAAGTATGGGAGAGGTCTTTGCCTTGCAGTAGGCTTGGCCAGGCTCATGATGGTGGTGTACGATGCCAACTCACTTCGCAGGTATTCAGGGGGGGGGGGCAGGACTTCAAGTACTTAGGTCTACCCCTCTCTCACTATCGCAATACTAATCCTCACTGGCTAGCGGCAGCTGCAGAAGTACAACGCAAGATTAAATACTAGCAGGTGAGGCAGCTGTCCATATCCAGCCGAGCTGCAGCTTCCAATTTGTTTCCACCAGCTGGACTTATTATTTCCCGCAGGTATTGGACTGCTCGTGGCTTAGGTTCCCAGATTGCCATCGTGTATCTGCTACCTATGTATTGAGCTCGCGTGTTGAGGCCCTGCAGCGTGATAAGCTTTTCTTTTTCTCTTGACCGTGGGGGTCATGGCCTAATTCACCTTTTTGTTAGGCAACTCATTTCCCGGTTATTCTTCTTTCGTGATGCAAACCGTTCATTTCTGAGAGGGTGTTGCAATTTAAAATAAACAATTACGGTCCAGAAATACTTCCGTATTCATATGTCACAGATGCACCAGAGGCATCTTGAAGAGGATCGTCGAAAGCATTCACTTTCTTAAAGGTCACTTTAGCATTGTTGATATTTTCACTCCCTCCCCCAAAGAAAATTCCGCAGCACTCATAGACACGTTGTTTCCTGTTAGGCATTCTGGTGGGCCTTATTTGGAATGTGCCTAAGCGTGTCCATTGAAGGATCATTCCTCCAGGGATCAAAACTTTTTTTTAAGCTACAGTTGGCAACGCTTCCTATCAAATCCTCGTTGCAAAAAAGGCGCTGTTTCGTGCAAATTGTCGTTTCTGTCCACACGCCGAAACGATTGATGACTGCTTTGTAGATTCTAGGGAATGCTCTGTTCTATGGGGACATTCTCCAAATAACACTTAAAATATATTTAGATATCACACCATGCATGTTTTTCTACCTTTTAAAGATCCCTTTGATCCACCACATGAAGTGTTCATGTTACTTGGCCTACATAGCCTTATTATTACCAGGTTTTTTCACGCATCTTATGATGCACCTCACCCGTTTTCTGAGTTCTGAGAGGAAGGCTGAGGTCTTCATTTGGTTTGTTGGGCTCCTCAGAGGCCTTGTCCGGACAAGGACCTCGCTGAAGATGCCCAATTTTGAAATAAGTTATACCATGTGTTTGGCGCATGATAGCCTAAGTCGCTTGTGCGCCATAAAACCCAATACAATACAATACAATACAGTAGAATGTGTGACAGGCACGCTGAAGCACCGTGAAGCACTCGGTCGTTTTTTTCAGGAACATCTTGCTTACGTTCATAGGGCGTACTCTGCACAGGAAACAGCGCCGGACATCATACCTTTACTGGACACTTGCAAGTGTTTAACATTCAAATGCATTTTCAATCACCTTAAATTTTTGTAGTGCCTTGTTTATCTTGTTTCTCTGAAAATCCTGCTCCCATGCATTAAAGAATAAGAAAGAGTGAGGTGACGACTACGATACTTGCTATTGCGTAATTGGAGAGCAGCTCTATACATGCGTTCATTTCGCGATATATTGGCCGTCGGGGACAGTGCGTCTCGTACGACACGTTTCAAACGGAGCGAAGTGTGGCGCGACTCCATCGCTAATCGGGAGATCCCGAGACGTATTGCGTAGATGATGCGTGGGCGACATTCACGGTAACCACCACAGAGTGACCTCGGCTCATGCAGTGCTTTGGTGAACAGACGACGCGTAGGGTGCCTCGATGGCCGCCCCCCTGCGAACGGAGTGGAGGCGACCGAGGGCATCTAAACAAGCGCGCTACCCTTGCGCCATCTCGTAACAATGGTCGCCGCAGAGCTCGTCTTGCGCGGCGCTACGCTACGCGCCTCTTCTCACGCTTTCGCTTACACTCTTCCTTCGTTTTCCGCCTCGTGGTTCGGCTGCACCCTCCTCCGTTTTCATTCTCGCCCTCACTGTCTTTCACCACCCGCTCCGCTCTCATTTTTCGCTGTGCTCGCTCGCTTGGTTGCGAAGCGCGGCGCCGACACTCGCAGCAGGAACGGACGCCAAGGAGCGACGCTGTAAATGTTTGTACTTAGCCCAATGGGGAAGACACACGGCTTCGGTGCGTACAATCATAGGTTCCACAGACCAGCGTGGTTCTTGGATTTCTTTTCTTTGTGGATGCATCATGTTTCACATTACGGACAAGCCGATTGATCGACGGACCGATTTCCTGGGTGAGTCGCCAAAGAATGCTACGCATTAAAAAAAAAAGACCCGGCTTGCGCAAGTTCACCATCGATCGCCTTCTTTAGCAAGAAGCAGAGTTTTCTCCTCCTTTAATTTTGCTGGTTTACCCCACTGAAATAACATTCAATGCGAAAGCATTTTATACCGCATGAAGCGAAAAATCCGTCGTCCGTCAGGCGTTAAGAGGAAGCTTTAGCTCGGGCCCAACACCGACGCTGCCTATCCAAATGCATGTAAAAACGCAAAAACGTTTTTCTGGGGTAACCCCTGAACCGATTTTAATGCAATTGGTTGCATTTGAGAAAGAAAGGTAAATTCTCGTGACTGTTGTAAGCGTAAGTTTGATTTAGGGATTGAATTTTGTTAAAAAAGATTTTCAAAAATTCAGAAGTATGAAAAAAATAGAAGCACAAAGTTTACAAACTAATAGCTATGGATCAAGAACAAATATCACGGTATTCTGTAAACGGCATCCATTAGATAAATGAAAGCGGACAAATTCGTTATATCATTTTACATCTTACGTGAATTTGTTACGTTGTTTACGAGGGTTCTGCAAAAGTTGTAATTACATATTGATAAATTTTTTGAGATTCTTGTGTAAGATTTCAAATTTGTCCGCTTTACATGTGCTATGAGATACAGTTCACAGAATTGCGATACCACTTTTTCTTGTTGAGTTACAGAGTTGTTAACTTGATAATTTCGCTTTCTGAAAGTTTGCGATTATTGCCAATTCTTAATAAAAAATTGACGACCTAAATCGAAAATTCGAAACCAACAGTCACTAGATTTTAAGTTTTTTCTTTTAAATGCAACAATCCTTGTCAAATTTGGTGCAGTGGCTGCCGAGAAAAATGAATTCTCCTTTTACATATATTTAGATAGGCGCACACGAGCTAAAGCTTCCTCTTAACATCCGATGGTAGCAAAACCGAGGTGCCCGAGTATGAAGAGAGAGAGAATCAACCTTTGTACTCAGCCCTTAGTAAAGGTTGGTGCGCGCTGGCACCCGATGGGGTGGAACCTTCTTCTCACGTCCCATATGCGTCCAGCAGTTCCTGGCCCCTAGCCGCCAGCGCGAGCTGGGTCGGTAGGTCGGGGCTGGACAACAAGTTCTCCCATGGCTCGGGGGGGTTGAGGTTGGGGAGGGTGTGGGGTAGGGATGGTGGGGGGTTCTTGAGCTTAGTGCACTCTGCAAGGATGTGTGCTAGAGTGCCTTTTGATCGTCTGCAAAACGGGCATGAAGTGTGATGCGCTGTTGGGAACATCTTGTGCAAGAACACGGGATGCGCTAGCGACCCCGCTTGCGTGCATCGCACGATCGTTTGGTGCATTCGACTGAGTTGCGGATGCGCGGATGCGGACGGGGAAGCCTACATCTGCCGCTTCTGTACATTTGGGCTTTGAGCTTTGTACATTTGAGCGGCTCGGGCAGGGTTGCCTCCTCCTCCCAACCACTTTCTCCTTCCCCTAGCTCGGCGACCGACGCCGAGCTTCACAACTTGGTAGCATCTCTCCGGGTCCAAAACGAGATGCTACTTGCCAAAATTGAAGCCTTAGAAGCTAAAACCGCTGCTCCCCCCCAATCTGCCCCCCTAGCAGAAGCCATGGAGAGCGACGCGGCGGCGCCGGTGACGTCGGACGCCTTTGTGGCCAATCTTGAAGCCCGTCTTAACGCCAAATTCGAGACCCTTATCGGGACGGCAATGGAACGCATCATTGCCAAGGTCATGGAGGCCCTTCCTACCATGATTGCCCAACATGTCGCGAATCTCCCCCGCACGACTCGCAGGGCCGGTCCTCTTAAAGATGTATCCGGCCGGCCCTCCAAATCGCGTAGAGCAATTGATCTGGAAGATGATGAGGACAGCTGCCCCCTATCAGGAGCTGAATTTCAGCCCCTGGTTGCTGGCTCCGGGACACCTACCTTCCCTCCTCTAACCTCTAAATCCGAACATGGCGGGACAACCTCGGTGTAGGCGTTCCCCCTTATCTAAATTGGCATATCCTGTCACAGTAACTCAATGGAACTGCCGAGGACTACGGTCTCGTACTAAGCGGGCCAACCTTCGGCTTTTCCTTTCAACTTTTGAGCATATGCCCGCCGTGGTGGCCCTTCAAGAGCCAGGAAGGGGCGCCACCTTAACAAACTATACGACGTTTCAGCAGGACCCCTCGTCTTGTCTATGCGTTCATAAAAATTATACTGCAAATATGGTCGACTTAGACCTCCACCTTGAGTTTTCCCATGTAATGGTGACTCTCCTCCCCCTCCGCAAACAGGACTCACCATTGCACATTCTAAATGTCTACTGCACACCCAAATTGCCGAATGTATCATTCTCCGACGTCTTTAGCCGTGCGCTAAGAGTTGCGGGTCGGGACCCCCTCTTGATTGTTGGCGATTTCAACGCCCCCAGTCGAGTCTGGGGATAACAGCGTGAAGAGAAACGGGGACGCAAGTTGGTGGAGCTTGCGTCAACGTTGGGCCTCACTCTTCACACAGACCCCGTCCACCCAACCCGTATAGGCAATTCTGTGACACGGGATACATGTCCGGATTTGACCTTTACCCGCAACATTCAGTATGCAGACTGGGTCAACACAGAGGCAACCCTCGGTAGCGACCACTGCATCCTAAACACTACAATTCGGACCAAGCCATTAGCAAAACCCACAACACAGGCCCGACTCCCAGATTGGTCCAAGTTTAGGCAAAATTACAACACAGCGACATCTATACTCGAGCAAGGCTACCAGACATGGTCCCAACAATTGGTTTCTAGCCTTCGCTCCACCGAAACCAAAATTCAGCTTTCCGAGGCGGTATCGGACGTGGATAACCACCTCCTCCACCTCTGGGAAGCGCGGCATTGCCTCGTCCGCCGGTGGCGCCGACAAAAGCATAACCGCAAACTTAAGGCTCGAATTGCCGAGCTCACCCAGCAGGCGGCCGAGTATGCGGCCCAGCTCGCAGACGCCAACTGGGCGGATCGTTGCAACACGGCGGCGCGGCAGATGTCCAGCAGGAATACCTGGCGGCTCTTCCGCGCCCTTATCGACCCAACGCAGACACGCACAGAAACTCATAAACATCTACAACGTGCCATACACAGTTTTCACGGCAACACAACTCAGCTAGCGCACAAGTTACGGGACCAATACTTGTGCACTACCCAGGACCCCTGCGGATCGGCGTACTCTTATGCAGGTTCGGAGAACGCTGAGCTGGATCAGCCGTTCCAGCTCCACGATTTGCGGGCAGCCCTGGCGAAAATGAAACGTGGCACAGCCCCGGGTCGGGACAAAATTACAGTCAAATTACTCGCTAACTTACCCGACCCGGCCTACCAGTCCTTATTGGATTACATCAATTCAATCTGGCTCGGGGACGCGCCACTCCCCAACGATTGGAAAACCGCTCTGGTCACTTTCATTCCCAAACCTGGCAAGGCCATCAACACGGACAACCTTCGCCCCATCTCTCTCACCTCGTGTGTGGGCAAACTAATGGAGACGATGGTGCGTGACAGGTTGTCCGAGTTCATGGAAAATCAACACATCTTCGCAGACACCATGTTCGGATTTAGCCCGCACAGGTCCGCACAGGATGTTCTGCTACAACTCAATCGGGACATCCTTGACCCGGTCGAATGCCCCCACAACGATAAGGTCGTACTCGCCTTAGACTTGAAGGGGGCCTTCGACAACGTTACTCACGAGGTAATACTCACCCATCTTTCACAAACCGGCTGCGGACGCAACGCGTTCAGATACATTCGGCAATTTTTGACAGATCGTGACTCCTACATTAAAATCCAGGACACTGAACACGGTCCCTTTCGACTTGGAACCAGAGGAACACCACAGGGTGCAGTGCTGTCTCCTCTCCTATTCAATCTGGCTATGATGCACCTGCCGGCCCAATTGGGTGCTGTCGCTGGTGTGCAGCATGCGCTGTATGCCGACGACATCACCCTATGGGCCACGCAGGGCTCACTCGGAGACATTGAGGCCAACCTGCAACAAGCGGCGACCATAGTGGACCGTTATGCTCGCCACTGTGGCCTTCAATGCTCCCCTCAAAAGTCTGAATTTGTACACATACGCCCCTCACCAAAGTGTACAGCCAAAATTGAGCTCTTTCTGGAGACAGGACCAATTCCTGAACACACAGAAGTCCGGGTACTGGGGCTTTTCATTGATCAACATAGACGGTCGAACACTACCCTGGCCCAGCTCCGTAAGGTGGGGGACCAGGTGGGCCGCATGGTCCGCCGGGTTTCCAACAAACGCGGGGGGTTGCGGTGCAAAGACGCCTTGCGGCTGGCGCATGCATTCGTGACCAGTCGAATCTTATATTCGACTCCTTACCTCCACCTTCGGAAACATGACGAGGATGCACTCGAAGTCATCCTCCGCAAAATTATTAAGAGAGCCCTCGATCTCCCCGTGAACACCTCCAACCAGCGACTCCTGGGTCTAGGCATGGTGAACACGTTCCGGGAGCTCCGAGAGGCTCACTTAACTAACCAATACACACGCCTCTCTAAGACACTGTCGGGTCGCCGCCTCCTTGCCCGCCTACACATCTAACACACCACCCTTATGGAAGAGCGAGTACGACTCCCTTTCGAGTGGAGATGCGCCCTCCACGTACGCCCTCTTCCTAACAACATGACACGTGAGGACCATAATGGTCGGCGCCTGGCGCGGGCGGAAGCCCTGGGCCGTCATTATGGGTCGAAACCCGGCATTTATTACGTGGACGCCTCCGGCCCCCACCATGGGGGATGGTACACGGCCGCAGTCGTCCACCAGTCCAAAACAGTTAACGGGCTTACATTTCGCGCCTGCGACATAACTCATGCGGAGGAGGTCGCCATTTCACTGGCAGCTACCCACCCTGATTCCAAAACAATTATCTCCGACTCGCGAGGGGCCTGTCGGAACGTCGAGCAAGGCTGGGCTCCATACTTAGCCTACCGACTACTTCAAAGTTGCACCTACACCGGGGACCCCGCTCACCGGAACATAGTATGGGCTCCTGCTCATATGGGTCTCGAGGGGAATGAGGCAGCCGATGCCGCCGCCCGCGCGCTCTCTCTCCGGGCTTCCTTTCTCGACCCCCTAGATCAGGATCTTGAATTCAATCCTGCGTATTCTTTTAAAGACATTGTCCTGCATTATAAATCTGGCCATAGCCTTTACCCTCGCCCGAGTAAAGGTCTATCAAAGACGGAGGAGCGGCTTCTACTCCGTCTCTATACGAACACTCTGCTGTGCCCGGCAGCACTCAAACATTTCGATCGTTCTTTCACGGGCAGTTGTCCGCACTGTGCGGAGAAGTCTTCGGACATCTACCACATGGTGTGGGCCTGCCCATCTAACCCAGCTATTGCCCCTCACCCCAACCCCACTCGGGAGGACTGGGAGGCGACCCTGCTCGGCTGCTATGACCTGCAGACCCAAAGGGCCTTGGTCGAGCGCGCCCGGGCAGCGGCGGACGCCACTGGGGTCCCGTACTAGGGATTCCACCCAGTATTTTAAGGGCTGGGCCCTTAATGACCGGCCCATGTGCGTGCCTCCGTGTGCTTCTCGTCTGAGAGCAATAAAAGTTTTTCACCACCACCACCGTCCCGGTGATTTGCATTTGGTGAGGATCGTTAGTGCCGCAGGAGAGAAGTTCCCCTTGCGGTAGCTTGCGTAGGTGGTCTGGGAGTCTGTGATGATGGTCCTCACTCTTGGTTGTGCGAGTACGAGGGCCACAACCACTTCTTCTGCATCCGCTGTATTCGTCGTCTGTACCGACGCGCCTGTGAAAAGTTTATCGATGGTGGTGACCACCGCCGTTGCTCTGGTTCCGTGCTTGGGAAGCGAGGCGTCCGTGTAGAGATCCTCGGGGTCCTCTTCCAGCTGTCGAGCCAGTGCCTTGGCCCGCGCAGAGCGTCTCTCGTTGTTCCTCCCCGGCTGCATGTTCCGGGGGAGGGGCTTGGTCTTAACACGTCTCTCCATGTTGTGGGGAGCGGCTCCGTTGTCGGTTGCTGTTCAATTTGCCATCCTATCTTGCGTAGGACGCCCCGACCATGCTCTGTCCGGCTCAGCCTTACTCTCTAGTGGGATAGGTGTGCTTCCACCAGCTCTTCCACCGTGTTGTGGGCACCCATTTCCAGCAGCTCATGCGTTGACGAGTAGACTGGGATGCCCATGGCGAGTTTGACTGCTTTCCGTATCGTCGTGTTCAGCGTCTCGTGGTTCACCTTCGCAAGCTAGAGGTACGGGTCGGAGTACGTTATGCGTGACACGACGAATGCCTGCACCAGGCGCAGCGTGTCTTCTTCCTTGATTCCTCTGTTCCGGTTAGTGACTCTCCGGACCATGCTCAGGACCTGCTCTGATGTGGTCGTGATTTTGTTGACGGCTGCATGCGCCTTGCCATCGCTCCGCAACAGCAAGCCCACTATCCGTATCTGCTGCGTTGGCTTGAGTATGAAGTCATGTTCCCGGCGCTGGACCTGCTGCGGCCCGCACTGAATTGGGCTTTGCCCAATTCGAAAACTGGGTTTACCAGTGTTCAAAAGCTACTTGGCCCACTCCCAAAATTGCCGTGAATCATCCCAGAAAACTTGAATGACCTACCCCCAAAATTGGCTTTGCCAATTCGAGCACATACCTAATTAAAGGTATCGCCCAGAAGAGGCGGTTAAAAAAGAAACTTGAGTAGTTCAAGACCGCTCAAAGAGCTATGGAACGGAAAACGTTAGGGGTAAAGCAAGGAGATAGGAAGAGGGCGGTGTGGGCCGCAGAAGAGATGGGAATAGCCGATTTTCTAGTTGACATTCAGAGAAAACAATGGAGCCGCGCAGACCCTCTAATGCCTAGGGTAGATAACCGGTTTACCATTAGAGTTGCCGAATTGATGCCAAGATAATGCAAGCGCAGTCGAGGAAGGCAGAAAACTAGGTGGGGCCATTAAATTTGGAAACTTGTAGGCGCAAGTTGGAATCAGCTAGCGAAAGACGGGGGTAATTGGAGATCGCAGGGAGAGGCATTTGTCCTGCAGTATATTTTAATGTGGGCTGCTGGATAATGATGGTGGTACATCTACAGCCTTCTGTGAAATATGTATGGGCTACTCCGCACCTATATGAGATATGCTGTTCGGTTGTGTAGTTAGGTTCCAGTGTCACTCCTGATAGTCCAGGTATCTGGATGGCTCGCACAATAACTATTTTCATTCCAGATGGTGTTTCGACTTACGGCATACCATAGAGGCTCCGTAAAACAACCTGTTGTCGCCCAGCTAGTCACAGGCAACAAAACACGCATACATTTTGGCGAAAAATTGGAAGCCGCTTAAGCTTTGCCTTCAAGAGTGGAACGCGACAGCCTTCCCATCGACCCGCCAAAGGGTGTAAGACAATGCGCTATAGCACAGCGACCACTTACGAGGCGCCCCGCATCGGACTTTTCGCCCACCTACCACGCGGTGAGCGTCGAGCAACGCAGCGTTCGGCGCGGCAACGAAACGTGCGCCTGAGCAAGTGGAACGAGCCAAAGAACTCGGTGTCTCGGAGGGTGAAATGATCTACGCGAGCCAAACGTCATGATCGGCACGAACAGCCGGGCCGCGACGCGCCGCGACTCGCAGCGCCGTACATTGCGAGGAGGGGGTCTTCTGTGTTTGCCGCAAAATGGCTCTGCGTGTGCGGCAAGCGCAGAAGAAATGTAGCGGAAACGTACCTCGCTACGCGTTTAACTGCGACTTCTGTAATTTACATGCTCATATTTACCGATATACACCGCAGTATAACTACTTTACTGATATGCCGGTGGCTGTTCCGTATTTCCATTCTGTTTTATTCAAGTGCTATTACACTAAGCCACGTGACGCTGCTAACGTAACGTTTCTTTAGCTTCATATACATTTGTCATGCGTAATGTTCTACAATGGCGTTAAATTTTATGAGGGCGAAATATGAAAGGCTATCCAGAATTGATAACTGTCAAGTTCATGAACTTGCATAATGTGGAAAATTTTTGATCTCGGTTTATTCAGCGCTGCTGTATATTGGAAAAATTGGAGGTAGTTTACTGGTATGCCTACCAAATAAGAGAAAGAAATTAGGGAATATGAAGAATTTTAAACACATTTTACTGTTGGAAAGACTTGTGCGACTATTAAGAGAAAAACTACGTTAGTGTGAGTGACTGTTTAGCTTGAAAATAATGTTTCAGCCTGGTAGCAATATCGTCATATAAATATTGAAAGCCTGACGATGTTGCTTTAAGAGCGTTATATAGGTTGGATAACCGTTCGACCGTTAGGTTTACAGAATGGTTACCAAGTGAAAAGAAGCGTCGGTCGAGGACGGCCGAAAACTGGGTGCACGGGCAATGAAATTAGGAAATTCGCGGGCGCTAGTTGGAATCGGTTGGCGCAGGACCGGGGTAATTGGAGATTGCAGGGGAGGCTTTCGTCCTGCAGTAGACATAAAATAGGCTGATGATGGTGATGATGATGATGAACAGCGTTATATGTGTTTAGCTTCATTATAGTGCGGCACTGCTACTCAATCCGCTTTTTAAAAAATTAAAAGCTTTGGATTTCATTCATTAACTTTAATTGCCAAGTTTCAAAGCGATAGGAGCCCAACTTGCATATGTCTCTGCCCATATGAGTTAAATATTTGCGGGCCCGCTGTCCGGACAAATTACGCACCTTGGCTAAAAGAAAACGCTCGCTTTGAACACGTTGCACATCCAAAACTTATTGCAACATAATTGAGAACGAAACCAAATAAAACAAATGAACAATGACTCAGGTATATCACCATTGTCAATGAAAAAATAGCCGCTTTCAATTTGGCGGTACCCATTTTCATAAAAAACAAAACTACGAATGACTGAAAGTCTGAAACCCAGTGAATGTCTTGAGAGGCGTGTACTGTATTATTCCTGGTAATGTTTTAGTGCAGCAATATCTTTCGTTGGAAAATTTCGGCAACAAACTGTTTCCATTGCAAGCCTGCAGCTCTTTGTTGTAGCTGAAAAAATATACTTACCGTGGGTTACATTTTTCTTTGTCACAAATGTTGTTGTAAATATTGTTCTTTTTGGCGCTGCTACCAAATAACTTGCATGGCGTGCTACTGATTCATCTACTAACTGTTACAAAACAGCACAGTCTACTTTTTGCAAATGTTTGGAGCTTGAAAAAACATGGGCGGAAACGTTGTTTAATCCAAGAACCCTTTCCTAAATTGCCCTCACACATTCCTAGCCAAGAGCAACAACTTAGTCTTTCTATATGAAGCCCTGCTTTTTGTGACAGTGAGAACATGTGAGTGTAGCATGCAGTCCTGGTTTTAATGTTCATAGAAACCAATTGCTGTTAATCCCGACGAATTAAATAATTGTTTTACGTTGGCGCATTTGCGGGTTACGACAACCTGATACTTCTGTGGTTATTTATTTGGTCATGCTACCGCATAGAGGTTTGTAACACGTTCGAGCACATGCTTTAGTTACGGCAAAGCAGCGACGCATCACAGTCATAAATATATTATTGATTCAATGCAGCATGCACCTTTCAGTCGGCATTTGTGGACACGAGAGGCCCCGAAGGTCTCCCTGATAAACCACATCGCCACGTGGCTGTCGTACAAGGCCTATCAAAGCAGCGCTGCATCGGCGAAGCACAGGTGGACACCCATGGGTCTGCAATTGACTTCGGAGCAACTTTTCTTTGTGTCTCACTGTGTGCCTTGGTGTTCGGACAAAAAGGAAGACCTCGCGGCGCGCCAGCGGTGCGTACAGCCTCTGCTGAACATGCCAGAGTTTGCCGAGGCCTTCAGATGCGGTTCCAACGACAGGATGTTCAGCAGCTCTAAGTGTCCGTTTCTCTAGCGGCTCTCTGGACAAGCTGCGCCAATGGCGATCACTGGCGCATCGCACTTCCAATTTATACTAGAGGCACCATCGCCATCGGCCTTATAGAGGCACTGCGGCAGAGACTTCTGGTCGTTTCGAAGATGTAAATATATTTCAGAGCTGGTATGATCTAGAATTTTTGCACTACGTTATCATATTACCTTACAAAATTATGTTGCCTTTGCGCCAGCTGTACAACAGCTATGCTAATGCTACGCAGTTGTTCTAGCGTGTCGTGGAACATTTGTTTACTCTTACAAACAATCATTCCTGCTCATTTCACCAACATGGTAGTAGTAAATACATCATATTTATTTACCCAATGAACATATTTAGAACTATGGCACCCAATAAAACTTGTTTCCCAACAAGATAAGCATTAGCCTTTTCTTAGTCTTATGCTACAAAAAAGTATTTGTTCTCGCACCAATAATTACAATACGAAGGATTACTGCATGGAGCCAACAATAACCTCTAGCTGACCACGAGTGCCCTGTCACTATTAACAATTTTTTTTTCATCAGTATTTACGACGGAGGATCAGTCCACTGTACCCGATCCCGACCACCCTTACATGGAACCTATTAACATCACCGTCGAATGTAGTTCTCGTCTAATTGCGAACCTTAAATTATCTACATCTGCCGGTATTGATGACATTAGCTCCAAAATACTAAAAATCGCTGTCTCCGTTTCCAGACAAATATTATTTCACATATTCCGACAATCATTATCATCCGGACGCCTCCCTTCTGATTGGAAAATTTCTAAGGTAGTGTCTGAATTTAAGGCGGGAGATAGAAATTTGCCTGCTAACTACCGTCCTATCTCCTTAACTTGCATTTCTTGTAAATTACATGAACATATCATCGCTTCTCATGTCTACAGCCACCTTGAGTCCATTAATTTTTTTTTTTCGCTAACCAACATGGCTTCAGGAAAGGGTTTTCATGCGATTCACAGCTATTTGAACTTACAGCCGACCTACATTTTAGCATGAATAACAACAAATAATCCGATTGTATTTTTCTTGATTACTCAAAAGCCTTTGACGATAACGCTCATTGCGGTCTAATCTCGAAATAATTTTCACTCCGGCTAGATTCGGTAACTCTTTCTTGGCTACGGAATTTTTTGTCACTTCGCCAGCAGTTCACAGTTGTTAGCAGTTCGTATTCACTTCCTTGCTATGTCAGTTCCGGTGTTCCACAAGGCAGCGTTTTAGGAGCCTTACTATTTCTAATATACATCAACGACCTGCCTACTAACATATCTTCTTCCATCCGTCTTTTTGCTGAGGATTGCAGAATTTACCGTACCATTAAAAAAATCGACGACAACATCGCACTTCAATATGACCTCAAAGATGTTTCTGATTGGTGTAGTACTTGGCAAATGCATCTTAACGAATCTAAATATAGCGTTATCACTTTTCGCCTTAAGCATGTCAATTCTAATTTCACCTACTTCCTTAACTACTCTCAGGTCTCGGAATCATCTTGATATAAATATCTCTGAGTTCAGCTTGCTTCTAAGCTCACGAACTTTGGGGTATTTACGAAGAAACCTAAAACACGCCCCAACCAGCATCCGGAAGCTTGCATATGCAACATTTGTCCGGCCTCAACTAGAATTTGCAAGCCCTGTGTGGTCGCCTCATCAAATATATCTAATCAATATGCTCCAAGCCCTACAAAACAGAGCAGCACGTTTTATTTCTTGCGATTATAACTATTCTCATAGCGTAACTGAGAATAAATAAAATCATTACATCATGTCATTTGAAACTCGCCATTGCATCGCACTTCTCTGTTTGTTCCACAAATACGTTCATGGAAATAGGCTGTCTCCGCTACCCCTCGAAAGGCCTTTGCGCATGTCAAAACGCCTCCATAATTTCAGTTACGCGCACATCTGCGGTCACATTAACGTTCAGCAGCTCTGCGCTTCCCCGTGCCATTTCTCTGTGGAACGATTTGTCCGATAC
Organism: Dermacentor albipictus; assembly: GCF_038994185.2. Lineage (NCBI taxonomy): Eukaryota > Metazoa > Arthropoda > Arachnida > Ixodida > Ixodidae > Dermacentor > Dermacentor albipictus. The sequence goes on from NC_091821.1 coordinate 491,911,906, forward strand.
TATCGCTTCCTTAACAAACCATGATTCCTTCCGTAACCAAGTTAGCAGTCATCTTTCATGAACACCCTTTTAATCTCTTCACCGACCTATTGTTTTCATTGTTAGTTCTCAGTTGCATTCTGGTTTGTAATGCGCATCAGTTACATTTTGAAAGTATGCTCTTGAAGTATGCTTGAAGTATGAAAGTATGAAAGTATGTATCTCTTGTGTTTGAATGCTTTGTATTAGGAATGTATAAGTGCCCCTTGCAACATATGTTTGCTAGCTCTTATAGTACTGTTTCCGTTTATACCCCCCCTTACATCATGCTTCTACGGGGGGTAAGGTCTTTTGTAAATAAAAAAAAATAAAAATGGATACATTTCTTTAGCATTCCAATCTATGTTTTGTTACTGATCCTACGGAATGTTGCATATTGCTTACTATGTCTTGCTGGTTCTGCACATCCGCATGCCTTCACCATCTCTAAAATATATTTAAATGAGCTTCTTCCTCAGTGTGCCTTCATGCCAATCCACTGAATTCTCAAAACGGCTGAATAGAGAACAAGAAAACGGCTGAATAGAGAACAAGAAGCATTGTTTATCGACCTCTTATCGCAAGTTAAAAAAATATAATCTGGCTAATTGTAATCCACGGCCTGCTACTACAGTCTTTTTCCTAGCCACCGTTTCTCTCTTTTGATTCGTGGGAAATACTCTTCGTTTTTCTTGTCAGCATCGTATTTGTAAGGTACATTACACACTGTATAATTTTTCATACTGTTACATGAATGTAAATGTACGTCACTGCCGGTATTCCAAAAGACATATTTGGGCAATAATTTACAGCTACAGGTTATTTCGGTGAAGGAAGGCATTGGGAAAACTAAAATTATTTACTGTGCTTCGCTTTGTGGTGGAGCTACAAAATTCCACTTGGAAACCATCTGATTGGCTAAAAAAAATCGTAAACTACACACGTAAGCAGCAAATAAAACACTCCTTCTGACAGGCGACAGGGCAAAATATCCAGCTTTGACCATGTTCCTGCAGGGACACTATATTTTTCAAGGATATCCATCAAGGAACCTTTTACATATGTATTCATGTATCGCTCTTCCCAGCTCCATTTCTACCTTTCAAGGAACCCGCAGAAGCTCTTTATGATAAGTACATTAGTTCTTCTACATACCATCTAAACAACTGCTATGGCAATGGTACGGAGAAACCCTCAGAGCCACAAGATAGCTTTTTCTGGACAATGTGCCATATGCACACAGTACGTACGTGGCTCAAAGGCCGTGGTACCAAGGACGGTCTCGGTTAGATGCATTTTCGTTGCCTGATATTGAGCTGTATAGCGCGTATTAGGAGCGGGCCGCGCTTGGCAGCCGCGGCCTACTCCTTTCGGTCGTATTCGCCCGCCGTCGCGGCACATATTTTCACTGCTGCTGCCCCCGACGCTCCAGACCTCTTCGTTAGTGTACCACAGCGACCACAGAGTTATTGTCACTGTGGCAATGAATTTAACTAAAAAAAACGATACAAACCTCGAATTTACGTGTACGTGCCTTTATTCAATCAGTACAGTGTCACGTAGCAGTGACGGTAAAGAACACTGTAGTAATACTTGGAATGACGAAACTAACTTTTACTGGGCGATCCTGTGCTCACAAAAACAGCCCACATTTAAAGTAGAACCGTAGCGGCGAACACAGTCGGCGATCGTCTAAATCTGATCTGCCGGCCAAGCGCGTCGGCTTCTATACACGAGCCATCGAACATTCAGAGTAATTGCTGGCGCCCGCGTGTCTTCCAGAAATTTCTACACCACTCACCTCGCGCACACATGCAATCAGATTACACAGGGTTCGCTGACAAGAGACAGTGCATATAGACCAGAACACGCTAGTCTCGAACCCAGACTAATCGAACGCATACTCTCGCACCCGGGTTGCCCGGTCGACCGGCGCTATTTTGTACTGGGCTGCCAAAGTGCGATCGCCGGCGACCAGTAGACTTGGCAAGCGCCAGCTCTAGGGCTCCAAAGTGCGGAAATGTGCCCGTTCACACGGATCCAAAGTAGAAGAAGTCATCTGGGCATCATTGCGTCGTGTTTGGATACCAAAACAACCAGCGGAAATGGAGCAGGTTTCTTAGCGCTGTTTGCGAAGAGCACAACACACGTAGGGAATCGTGCCGGTGCGGTGTTTTCAGCCTGCGCCGATTTCCATCCGCAACGAAGAATGCCAAGCTGCGCCACCGGTGGATAGCTGCAGTGAATAGGAAGAACTACCAACCCAGTGAAAATGCACGAGTGAGTATTCGATCTATGTATATTTTGGTGCCACGTTCAACTTCGCGCCCTACGAAGGTAATACGTGTAACACGCAGGTTTGCTCCGAGCACTTTCTGGGCAACAAGCCTACAGAGCAGAATCCCGCGCCGGTGCTTCGCCTTGGCTATAACAAAAAGGCAAGCCTTTTCGTGTTTTCATTCAGGCAGAGCTCCCGACGGTTAAGCGGAACAGTTGAGTTTGCGGTTAGCGATACTTGCAGCTGGTGCACGGAATGACCATTAAGCGTGAACGACAAGTTGTAGGCCTTGCTGGTGAGCGTTATTGCTAATGAAAGTAAACCGAAGTCTGCTCGTCACGTAGCATGCGTCCACAAAAACGTAAACGACGACTACTCGTCGCCGAAGGTGTTCTTGCAGCGCACCTACCTTTACGAGCTGGTGTTGCAGGTGTCATTCGTAACGAATTCATTTGAGCTGTTATGCGGGGCAAAGCGCAAAATATTTCCGTTCATATGGCGAGGAAAATAAGGTGCTTAATTATTCTTGTATTTTGTAACAAAATTTTGATCGTTCTCACTAGTTTTTTTTACTGTTTTCTTTTCTAAGGGAGCGCCAACAATCCGATGGCCTCGCACAAGCGAAACAGGTCTGGCACCAGGTAGCTGCAGTTGGTGGGGCTAATTTCTTGGAATGCAGGTGCGGTTGTTGTCTTGTACCAAAGGGGTCCTGATGATGCAGCTTTAAGTAGGGATGGTAATTTTACGTGCCCTGTCATGGTTTGTGCAACTGTACAACACCTGCATCTGTCATGCTCGCCCTGTTATACGGGCTATGACTGCACATGTAGTTGAACATTATAACTACTGTAGTACCTCATTTTCCAATGAGTGCAGGTTTAGCATCATATGCTGCTTGTTCGAGTGCTGTAGGCTTTTGTTCTGAAAGTTGTACTCTTAAGTGGTTGCACGATAGAATTGGCCTGGTGTATTTTCTATTTCATTTTGAGAGGACTTTATGGGTGCGATCTTGTACGCGTTCCAAACTCGAACGGAGGCGGTCCGTTCTTTCCGTCGCGAAATTGGCGGTCCGTTCCGTTGCGTTCGTCCGATAGCAGACAACACGGAATGATTGACAGCAGATATCACTTCACAATTGACGTCATGGCGTTCTTCACCGTTCAAACTGACCAACCGTGTGCGGCTCGGTGGAACGGACCACCTCCGTTCTATTTTGGAACGCGTACAAGATCGCACCCTATATCTTCGCAAAAGTGATGGCATGGGAAAGAACTACAGCCCTTCTTACTATAACATCTATTTTGTTTTCAGTGTGCAGGTGGTGAAGGGCAGGCGTCTGCTAACCAGGCAGTCAAACGACCTCGCCAGTTGGTTGCCAAACGCGGCCAACCCAGTAGAGACCATGACAAACAAGACCAAACTGAAAGTGCAGATGACAGTGTTCTGCGTGCTTTAATAATATATGGCACCAACACAGTGCTGTAAATTCCTTCACAGGTTACGTGCCAAAAAGCTCACACGTGTTCTAGCATATAGCGCGCGGTTTGTACAAACGTAATAGCGTACCTACCCGATGTATTCGCTTCTGCAGTCTGCACAGCACTCAGTGTGTCCAATGTGGACTTGCACGAGGTCTTGAAGTTTGATTGAATCCAGACAGCGAAAATGACAGGTTAGAAAAAACGTGAAGCACGCCTTCCGCCCAGCTAAAAAGCCCAAGTTTCGCTTTCGCGCCGGGTCGCATCTCCCGGCGTGGCAGCCCAGGCCTGCTACTTCGCGGCGCTTGGGATAGATGGCGCGACCGGCGCTCATCAACATGGCGGCGCCCTTTGAATTCACGGTGTTCTGGTGTATAGAATCATCGACAACACTCCAGAAATTTCCGATACATTCAGGCGCGTCCCGCGCTGAGCGATAACATATTTTAGACAGCGTAAAGCACTCGACCGAAATATCTAAACAAGGAGACGTGTCGATGCTCCCCTCTCAAAACGCATCGTCCCGATGCTATAAACATAACAGGGGAATGAAACACAAAAGGACGCCTATCAAAGGAACCAAGTGCAAATTTACACAGTCCAAAAAAATAAAGTAGTCCGGAGGTCAACTACGCAAAGTCGTAAAGTTCATTAGCGCTGGTAGAACGGTTTAATTCGCACTGGGCTATTTCAGGTCATGAGCAGCACCACTGTGATAGTGAAATGCCATCGACTACGACCTCATATTCGAGTGCGCCAATGCGTCGGATGATCTTGTACGGGTCCGAAATAGCAGCGTAAAAGCTTCTCACTATGTCCTCGTTGGCATATTGGGGTCCAAACCCAAACATGGTCACGGGGCTGGTGGTCGACGTAGCGTCGTCGAAGGTTGCAGTGTGGGCTGTCAGTCCTCTGCTGGTTCTTGATACCTAAGCGGGCGAGCTGTTGGACTTCCTCAGCGTACTGGAGATAGGTGGTGACGTCAAGATTCTCTTCGCCGGAGCCGTGCGGCAGCGTGGCGTCGAGAGTCGTTGTCATGTGCTTGCCGCAAACCAGCTTGAACGGTGTGATCTGTGTTCTTTCTTACACAGCCGTGTTGTAAGTGAACGTTACGTATGGCAGGACGGCATCCCAGGTCTTGTGTTCGACGTCGACGTACATTGCTAGCATATCAGCGAGCGTCTTATTAAGGCGCTCCGTAAAACCATTCGTCTGCTGGTGGTGGGCAGTTGTCTTCCTGTAGCTTGTCTGACTATATTACAGAATGCCTTGGGTGAGCTCCGCTGCAAAGGCCGTTCATTTGTCGGTGACGAGCACTGCTGGGGCGCCATGTTGCAGCAGAATGTTCTCGACGAAGAATTTCGCCGCTTCAGCTGGGCGACCTTTCGACACAGCTTTCGTTTCAGCGAAGTGGGTGAGGTAGTTCGTCGCCACGATGATCCACTTATTTCCGGATGTTCTACGTCGGGAAGGGTCCCAACAAATCCATCCTGGTCTGCTGAAAAGGTAGGTAAGAAGGCTTGATCGGCTGTAGTAATCCCGCTGGCGTTGTCGCTAGTGCCTCGCGTCGCTGACAATCTCGGCATGGCTCGACGGAACAAGCGACGTCGGTGGTCAGGCGCGGCCAGTAATACGTTTCCTGTATCCTTAATAGCGTCCGCGAGAATCCGAGATGTCCAGCGGTCGGATAGTCATGTAAGGCGTGCAGTCATGTAAGGCGTGCTTCTGTACGCAGCGCTGAAGGAACAACAAGAAGGTAGTTGGCGCGGACTGGTGAGAAGTTTTTACGAGTAGTTTGTTTTCAAGCGAGAACGAAGGCAATCCTCGCTTATATGCCCTGGGGACAACGTCGGTGTACCCTTCGAAATACACGACGAGGTTTTTTAGTTCCGATTCTGCCCGTTTCTGCTCAGCGAAGTGTTCTGCGCTTATTATACCAACGAATTCCTCGTCATCGTGCGGCGGTGGGTCAAAGGAGAGGCGCGATAGGCAATCGGCATCAAATTGTTTTTGTCCGCCCTTGTAGGTAACAGTGCTGTCATATTCTTGCAGTCTGACACTCCACCGCGCCAGCGTCCTGAAGGGCACCTTAAATTCACTAGCCAACATAACTCGTGATTGTCGTTGACGACTTCGAATGACCTGCCAAATAAGTAAGGGCCAAATTTCGCTGACGTCCAAATGGTGGCGAGGCATTCCTTTTTTTTTTTTGCATTCCACCTGTGACCGCGACGGCTAGCGTAAGCTATCACCCGTTAAAGTCCGTCTTTCCTCTGGACTAGAAGGGCACCGAGGCCTAGGCTACTGCGTGGATTTCTGTATCGGCATCCTCGTCGAAGTGCGCAAGCACCGTTTGCGACTGCATGCGTCATTTGAGTTCTTGAAATGCGTCGGCATGCGGCGTTTCTCACTTCAATTGCAAACTTGAACGTCGCAAAGTAATCGCTGGTGCCCGCTTGTCTTCCAGAAAGTTCTACTTCATTCGCGTCACCCATACATGTAGTCAGATTAAGCAAGTTTCGGTGACGACCGACAGCGGATGAACCGTCGATAATATTCTAAAAACTTCAGGTGCATGCAGGTGTGTCCCGCGTTGAGCGATAACATTTGCTTGACGTTGAAAAGCGCTTACCGAAAAAAGACGAACAAGTCCACGCGTCAATAGCAATAACTATACAAATCAATATAGTTATCACAATAATCATCTCAAAACAGCTTCGTTGGTTATCCTACTTCGCACAGTGGAGGGGCACTAAGTTTGGTTTTAAACAAACAAGTGCAATGATAATACACGTACTCACGATTATGTCTGCGAAGTAGTGAAGCACTGAGCACCATTCCTATCGAAGAGGCCCACTCACAGTCAAAGTCCGTCACTCGCAACTTTCCTTGTCGCAGTTCGCGTTTCGTTACTCACCCAAGACAAATAATTCAACGCGGATAGCGTAAGGCCACAAAAGAAATAATAATAATAAACAGGACCGGAAGAGATAAGACAAAAATGCAGCAAAGCCAACCTCTTTTTAGCGTCTCTATATAGCGCAGCTTCCCTTAAGGCATGAAGAATGTTGAAACACGTGTTTTTGTTTAATATATGTGACAGACAGCAGAGCTAAACGTACGTTTCATTCATGTTGGCGAAGTATGCAACGCACCTTTCACAGCAACGAGCGAATTTGTACATGTACAGTAACATGTAACGACACCTATACCATTCTTTGTATGAAAATTTAAGGTGTTGACTACGGCCTTATTTAGTCTCTCATAACATGCTGCAAGAACGTAGCTATACCGAAAGTGCGGCTTTTCCTTGGAGCACGAAGGCTTCCACAAAGAGAAGACCGGAGGCGAGGCAGGCTGCGCTGAGCACAAGGAAGGGTGACCCCGTCTGTTCGGGGCCAAAGCGACCGGTTTCTCTTCGAGGCGTGTTGGCCACAGATGAACTGCCACTGCCGCTTCTGCAGCACGGATAGCCAGCGTTGAACATTACATGATGGTCACGGTGAACAAATGGCTAACAATTCGTAAGGACCGCGAACACAGAATCGCGCCCTTTACAGCCCTTTGCAGGAGGAACCAGTGTGCACAAAGGAAAGAATACCCGTGGTACCAACGACGGCAGCAAGCGCAGTCGTCAAATTTGAATGTACGGGTCAAGTCCGTCTGCTATTTATGCATGTCCTGCACGACCGCGTATTCCAAAAAAGTCGCTGGTGCTTGTTTAAAATGTAGAATGCGCAACAGCCACAATCCGTGTTACGTGCGCAATCTAATAAGGCGATACTCGTGACGACCATAACGCGGCATACTCACTCTTCAACACAGCCATTCATGCTCATTCCGAAGGCGTGAGTGCGAGTGAAAGACAAGTGGTGCGAGTGGACGCAAGTATGAAGGTGAGTAAGCTTGTACCTACAAAAGCCAGTGTCCGTGAGTGTGGCGACGAATGAGTGCCTACTGGTGCGTATAGACGTGGTTACGAACACGAAGGAGTGTTGTTGATTGTGTGTTTATGAGAGAAAAGAAACGTCAGGGAGTGTCGGTGAGATTGAGCAGACGTAAACGTAAGTGAGTGCGGAGCTTCAAAAAAAAAAATTGCGAGGGAGTGGTCAATTTTACTACAAACCTATGCAGCGAAGACAAAGATAGTGACAATATCGCCGAAGTCTAGATACAGTTAGTGATGTTCTGCACCGAGCCATGACTTGATAAAAGCGAGAATCGGGTATAACCGGACACTGGCAAAAAGCAAGAACAATGTACCCATGATAGTGTAGGCTTGTGCTTACAACCATACCATAAATTGCAAAGAACTCAAGGATGAGGAAATTAGCTCATTCTCGCTTGGCAGGTGACCACGATAGGCTTGGGTAAATGCACGTTTTTAAGGCCAGAAATGTGCAAGTTGAAGAAATGTGCGATATCCATAAGAGGGTCGCGTGATGAAATCCCTGCAGCTGGAACACATGCGTTGTCATTCGCTAGAGTTTTTCTTTTATAAATTTGCAGAACATGACATTGATAGAGTTATTCAAAATTTGGCATAGTTGAAATTGCAATTATGGTAGTGTTTGTGCCGCCAACATCCTTTGATAAGAATAATTTTCTGTATGGGGGAACATTGACACTACAATATGAATGGATCGCAAACATTCAGTTATTGCCAATAGTTTACTAAGAGATTGGTTGACATATCTTTTGTGGGTCTGTTACGGTTACGAAAAGTCATGCAGCACAGAGTGGCACAAAGCTTTGCTCAATTAGGATGCATTATTTGCTTTTTCACTCGCTTACTGGTAAACATTCTTTGGAGAGAAGTTCCTCATCAGTGAGAGATATACACTTGTTCCTTTCTAACTCCACTATTTCTACATGACGAAAATTACCTGCACAAGCTATTCAGCTCAGGTATCGTAAAGTGTTCACTGTTCAGATTTTAAACCGAAATTAGGAAAAATGTAGCACTTCAACAATTAAATACAATCAGTACTACAGTTATGCCTACTTAAAAGCAATTTAAGCTCGTCATTACTTTCGGGGCCACCGTCTCTGACATCTATTAACAAGAGCATACTCGTTTCAATTGTGATTGCCCCCCAACTGCTAGAACAACGCGTTTCACACTTTGTTTACTGAAATGGTTATCTGTCCATAGCAATTTTAAATGACGGATGCCTTGGAAGTGGTGCTGCTCCTATGATCATTGTTAAGCAGGCTTGACTTGACTGCTGCGCAGCTTTGGTAAAGTGTGCTTCTTAAAGGAATTCCTATGATAACATGGAACAGCTGTGTCATGCATAATCAAGCGAAACATTTTTTCGCTTTAAAATAGCTTGCATGCATTTGTGTCCGCTCAAAAGCGCACATATGCTATATATAGGACTCCTTAGGAAAAAACAATTCGAAATCTTGAAAATCTGTATTAACGTTCTTGTATTATTACTCAAGCGCAACGTCTTGAACCTAATCCGCTTCAAACGCACAAGCAGCTTCAGTATGACAGCTGTGTGTCCCGTACCTTTTGAGAAAACATTCTTGTGGTTAGGAACCACCTATGACAACCACTTTTCTAAAGGTAGCTCTACTTGATGTTGGTGCCGCAATTTAGTAGGAATAAAACTGGTTGATCAGGCTGCTGAAATGGACAAGTTTCTTAACACACAAAGGAGGACTCGAAGACTCGGAAGAGGATACTTTATTTTTATCAGTTCTTAAATGTCACAAAATTGTGGCGGCATTGTGGAAATTATTTGTTGAATTGCGTTAGCAAGAATTTTGCTACATACATTTCTTCAGGTAATTAGAAACACCACATGTAAAAACTATTGGCTACATCTCGATACACTCTCTCACCTGCATGGCCTTTGCACCTTGGTGGCGCCGGTTTCCGAAGCCATAAAGGGATTGTTGTGGTGTACTCAATAACTTTCGTTCAGTGGGCCGCTTGGCGGCTCGTTAGCTTTACTGTAAAGAGGTACTTTGTCATTCTTTGGATAAATCATATTCAAGGTAGAAAATGTCACCTACCTTCTGCTTTTGTTTTCTTCTTCTTCAAAGCACGTTATACGCGCACATTCGATTCTGGTATTCAATAGAAAGGAATCGGTTCACATGTTTTTCATTGCACACTACCTAGTTTATGCACTTCAGAAAATGTCACCAGAGCCGATTATTTATTCATTTCGGGAGGCTAGCCGCAATTAAATGTGGTGTTTTTTAGACCTTAGAGCATTTTTCAAAACTGACTCATGCCGATAGGACAATACTAGTCTGTGAGACGGAATGCTAGAACAAGCGCACATAAATTAAGCGAGAAAATAAAAAACCGCGATCATATGACATACAAATGAAGATTTCGTGCACTGAGGGAATCAGTTCTATGTGACGAATTCGGCAAGCCTTTAGTTATCGTGCACTGGTTGCGGTTCCGCGAACCGTTACCGGGTGTACCAACGTGTTTTTGTAAAGAGTGGTAGTGTGTGAGGCTCGTCAGCATACATGTGTGTGAGAGCGAGGACAGCAGTACGATGGTGACCACCTCGAAGACACCTCGAAGACGATCGTATGGCATTAAAGGCATGATAACTGTGCTGCTTGTTAGACACGAGCTTACATGACCACTGTTGGTCTCTAATGGAAATTATATGAGCGTTAGTCGGGAAAATCTGGCTTGCAACGTCACCAACAACTACGTTTTATACAGTCTTACATTCTAATGGCTATTTCAAATGGTGCCTATTAAAACGACACTGGTATTTGTACCCAAGGGAAGAAATATTAAACAAACATGATTGATTTGATCGATCATTAACGATCGTTAACGGTCACTAACAGACCGAGGTAAAATTCATGCTGTCTCTCAGTTCCCTGCTCCGAAGTGTGTCAAGGATGTACGCAGCTCCACCGGCCTTTTTTCGTACTTTCACCGCTTCGTGAAAAAGTTCGCGGCCATAGCACAACCAATCGAGCTTTTGAAGAAGGACGCCCCTTTCAAGAGGGCGATCACAAGGCCTCTGCGTTCTCGCATGTAATTGGCCTTCTCACAACGCCGCCCGTTCTGGCCCATTTTGATCCTTCTGCGCCTACCGAAGTCCATACTGATGCCAGTGGCCACGGAATCGGCCCAGTACTAGAAAAACGCTGGCACGGCAACCAGCGTGTTATCGCTTACGCCAACAGGCTCCTCCCCTCCACTGTGCGCGACTATTCGATCTTTGAGGATGAGTATCTGAACCTTGTTTGGGTGGTTGCGAAGTTCCGTCTGGACTTATATGGCCGGCCATTTTCGGTCGTTACGGACCATCACGCGCTTTGCTGGTTGTGCTCACTGAAGGATCGAACAGGAACACTTGGTCGTTGCGCGTTCCGCCTCCAAGAATATTCGTATCCTGTCATCTAAATATCTGGCTCTCTCCACAAGGACGCTGGTCACCTGTCTTGCTACCCGGTCGATGAGCCCAAAGACGCTAACAGTAGTACCGCCACCGGCACTATCTCTGTGTCTGCCTTCGCGAACATCGCCGACGAGTACCAAGACCTATCGCTGCGAGCACTCATCGAGCGTCTACACTCTGCACCTACTGACGCATACGTTCACCGGTATGTCCTCCATGGCAGCATTCTGTACCGAAGGAACTTCCTGCCTTGTAGATGTGATCTTCTTCTTGTCGTGCCTATGCATCCACGACGGACTGTGCTGTTTGAGCTCCATGACACACCCGCTGCAGCGCATCTTGTCGTTACTCGGATGTACGACAGCGTACGCCGCCGCTTCTCTTGGCCCCGTCTCGCTCGCTCCGTCAGACGCTATGCTTCTGCCTGCGATTCCTGCCAGCGTAGGGAAACCCCCCACGTGCTACCAGACGACCATCTCCGGCTGATCACCGCCCCTGTGGAAACGTTCCTTTGCGTTGAAGTAGACCTCCTCGCCCTTTTCCCCCGTCGTCCTCCGAGAACAAGGGTAGCTGTTGCAACTGATTACGCCGACCCATACGTGATTACTCGGGCTCCCCCCCCCCCCGACCTGTTAAGCCACTGAAGTCGCAGACTTTCTCTTGCATGACATTGTTTCATTGTACCCTGATACAACTGCTTCCTCACCATGTTCGTAGCTTCTTGTCAAAAGTCATCGCCAGCAATGTGCACTCCGGCTCCACTCAACACAATCTGACCACCTCATACCATCCTCAAACCAATGAATTCACGGAGCGCTTCAACCGCGCCCTCACAGATATGCTGTCCATGCACGTTTCGAAGAACCACCATGAACTAGGATGGGACATTGTCCTTCCTTACGTCACATTTGCGTGCATTTATTCTCGGTCCGTCTCCACCAGATTTTCTCTATTTTATGTATTGTACGGTCGCGAAACAACCTTGCTTTTGATGCTGCACTTCCTCCTGCTGCGACCTCAATGAGCGAATATCTGTGCGACGCCGTCGCCCTCGCTGACCATGCACGCGAGCTCGCCTGTACTCGACTGACAACCTCGCAAACCACCCAGCAGCGTCTGTACAACGCCCGCAATCGTGACGCACAATTTTCGTCTGGTGTGTACGTGCTCCTTTGGTCGCCCTCTCGTCTCGTCGTACTTTCATAGAAGCTCCTTACGCAATACGCGGGGCCCTACCTCGTGCTGCGCCACGAGACGCCAGGGACGTGCGAAATTGCTCCTGTGAAATCGACCTCACCCTCTACTCAGGCATCCATTGATGTTGTGCGCGTCAGTAGGCTCAATGTGTCAGTAGACTACACTGCTTCCGAGCCAGTCCTTTACACTCTAATAACAGTTGACACCCTTTGGCGTGCCCCTTCTGCCACACAACAATAATCGTCATCCGCCTTGATGCGCTTCCTTTCTTTAACGCTGCGAGCCCGGAACTTTCCAGTAACGAACGGCACGCGCGTTATCAGCATAGAACAGCTTACACCCTTTGGAGTGCCCCTTCGGACAACGTGCTATTACCCAGCGCCACGGTGTGCGACCGAGTCATGTCCGAGCCATGGTCGAAGGGCGAAAAACAAAACGGGAAATTTGACATGGATCATTAGTAAAGGTAAGAGCCAAGTCACCGTTCTGCTGCACTCGCTACATAGAAAGTGCTCGCAGTACATACCCGGTCCATGCATAGTGCAAGCTCCTAGTAGCAAACGACCATGGGCTGCGCTCTGCGCACTCATTTGCGCGTACGACACCTCTCGGCTCAGAATGAAAATGAATTACATTAATAAGTTACTTGAAGCTTTGCGTAAACGTCCGGCACCACACGTTCATACTTTAAGGCTTGTAACATAATATTTAATTTATATTTATTGAGCAAGCAGAAACATTGTGCAATTGTTGGACTAGCTTTCAATAGAATAAGCGCCAAAAGTGACGGCGCACAAGAAGAAATACAGACAGGAAAAGGCGCTTCCTGTCTGACGGCACACAGTTCTTGGGTTCCGTCCCTTTTGGCGCTTCTTCTATTGAAAGCTATGCACCAAGTAGCCCCCCAACGGGTTTTACTGTTGGACTAGCGCACAGTATCACCTACTCCTCTATTGGCCCCAGAGTCCTACTGTTCTTCGACCTCAGTCACTGTAGTGGCTCTTTTAGTGACTCAAGTGGCGAAGTCAACCGTTCGCTTTCCGAACAATTGTAAGATTACACTCCAGGCTTACAAAGGCCTAGTTTCAAGCATCCGCCTGTCTGTATTTCCTGCAGTGAAGACGAAACAACTGAACAATTCTTTATGCCATGCTGCCTCTTCAATATAATGGGCAAACAATTATCCCACAAATTCGTGTTCTGCGAAATTGCTCTCATTTGGCCAATTTGCGTTGTCCTTTTATATGGAACGTCGACTGTCGGTTTCAGTCATAAGGATATTTGCGCCACCGTTGAGAAACGTATTATCGATTCAAAGAAATTGCCAAGTTAGATCTGCTCCCGTTATTGTTATTATTATTATTTTATTATATGTTACTTTTGGCTACGTCATTTATATTGCTCGTCCTTTTCATTGAATTCATGAGTTTCCGTAAGTAGGAAAGTGAGATTTCGTTTATACTATCATTATTCCTTGCTTACATGGGTATCAGCCAATTCTCCATAGTGGGTATCAGCCACACGTTCATAAGACGAGAAAAAGGAAGAGAACCGGTTGGTCCTCTGGTTGTCCGCTGTGTTGCTCGGCCCAAGTCCACGTACTTCAGCACTGGACTGCCCTTCTTCGGAACGTCTGTCAACTCGGCAAAGTAAGACAATTTGCTATATGTGCGATGTGGCGAGTGAATGAAATTTCGGTGCCCATTTCCCTAACTGAGCGTTAACATCTGAGATTACAAGAAATTAGTGCTACGTAAGCGCCAGGTGGGAGCAGAATAAGGTTTTTCCGATTTTTTCTGAGATTCATCCGCATGGAACCGACGGACAGTGAAGCTGTGCCGCCCCGTTTGACCGATATAAAAACGCTTGCATGAAAGACCAGTCTTATAACCCGCACAGTCACAACAGTCACCAAAAAACCTCTCTCAGTGCCGCCTTTTACAACATTTTTTTTGTTGTTCTAGGTCACCCGATTGACTTGATGGCACAGGCTACCTAACTTATTTCTGGCAGTGAACAGCAACCTAACGTCTGCCCTGCTGACAACGTTATTAGAGAGTTTTAGAATAGGGGCCCCAAACGTTTTGGGGCCCCAAAGAAATAGCGTCGAAGCCACTACACATGCGCGAGACGCAAACTGCGTTTGGGTTTTGCGTTGGGAACGCTATTTCACCGATTTAGCGGGAGCTCAAATAGCGTTCCCAAAAGCTTTGCGTCAACAAACATGGCGGCACCCATCGAAGCGACGGCTCTAACGTAACACCAAACTGGGTTCGATTCGCGGTAACGCGTGAAGTTCGCCGGCTAGGAGAAATGACTGCAGTTATCGCTTTCTCTCAACTAGCGTGCGTTATGAAGATTGATTCATTAGACGCCGCTGATTCCGAATTCGAGTGTGGATTTTATGGCTCGTAGGCCTAACACGGCTAAGCTTGTCTGGTGAAGGCACGTAAAGTTGGTTTTGTTGCTCAAAACTAAGCACAACTAATTGTTTGCTGCTTGAAGAATAACCTCTAAATTGTAATTAACGCAAATACACGCATGTCAAAATTACTAATCATGTCATAAAATGGTATATCTTATTTAATTATTTTAATCGTTTTTTTAGACGCCGTAGTGGCGCTGTCAGCGCAAGATGCTATCCGTAAACGCAAAGCCCTATTCTAAATCTCTTCACTCCTGCGTGCCCCAAAGCTAACACCCGCAAAGCTCTTTGGGGCCCCAACATATTGGGGCCCTTATTCTAAAACTCTCCATTGAGATTATGTGCCACCAAGGGCAGTGCATCAATGACCGCATGCGCGAACACTCAAACAAAGTTCAAAAACGGGGTAGAGCTAGTGAGTTATCACTGCATTGCCATGAATGCGGCTGCAAGCCGTCTTTTAAAGATGTGACCTATCTGTCAAAATACCGCGATGATCTCACACGTCTTATTTCCGAAGCTTTCCACATTCATATTAGCGGCGTAGCATGTGTAAGCCTTCTCTCTATTTCTCTACTTCCGAAGGAGATTGCCTTCCTATCGCATTAATTGCGTTTTTAACGCGATAGCGTTAAGGAGCTCGTGTCGCAGAAAAGCCGGTGTCGTCGGCGTCGGGTGTCGGCGTCGGCGGCGTTGACCGTGAGCGATAAATCACGGCAGGCTCTTCATAAATAAAAAGCAACTTCCAACATTGGCCCGGTGGGAATCGAACCCAGGTCTCCGGAGTGTGAGACAGAGACGCTACCACTCAGCCACGAGTTCGATGCTTCCAAGCGGTGCAAACGCGCCTCTAGTGAATGCGGTGTTGCCTTCGAAACCAGCCGTGGAAAGTTATACTGCGGTGTATATCGGTAATTATGAACATGTAACGTACAGAAGTCACAATTACACGAGTTGCGAAGTGCGTTTCCGCTGCATTTCTTTTGCGCTTTCCGCACATGCAGAGCCATCTTGCGGCAAACACAGAAGACCCCCTCCTCTCAATGTACGGCGCTGCCCCGACAGGAGGCGCGCCGCGCGCGCATTGGGACCGCTGCCAGGCGCGTCGCGGGGCTCCCTCTCCCCTGACGACGCTTCGCCGTGCTTCCGGTTTAGATTACTATCTATCTCTCTGCGCGTGCCGATCACGACGTTTGGCTGGCGCAGATCGTTTTCCCTCCGAGACACCGAGTTCTTTGGTTCGTTTCGTTCGCTCAGGCGCACGTTTCATTGTCGCGCCGAACGCTGCGTTGCTCGACGTTCACCGCGTGATAGGTGGGCGCTAAGTCCGATGCGGGGCGCATCGTAAGTGATTGCTGTGCCGTAGCGCATTGTCTTATACCCCTTGGCGGGTCGACGGGAACGCTGTCGCGTCCCACTCTTGAAGGCGAAGCTTAAGCGTCCTCCAATTTTTTCGCCCCTGTGCTTGCTGAATGCTGTTGATTCTGTGCTTTGAGATAGCGGTGGAGTATATTTTTTTATTTTCATTTTTCATTTATTGAACCCTCAAGGCCAAAGGCATTAAAGAGGGGAGTGGTTACAAAACAGAAATACATAAATAAATACAATGCATATTACAGAACAAGTATTATCATCTTCCTGTTGTACAATGTTAGCTAGTGCAGAACGAAAATGCTGGTTATCAGTTATGTCGACTATATCTGCGGGAAGGCGGTTCCATTCGCGTGATGTGCGAGGCAAGAAAGACTGAAATGCAGTTTTAGTGTTACATGTTTCAATGCCAACTTTGTGACGATGGTCAATGCGATTTGACACGTATCTGGGGAATGAAATGAGGGAATCGCGTAGCGTGGGGTGATGGTATAGTTTATGAAAAAGGCTCAAACGAATTGTCTGCCGGCGGGATGCTAGAAGAGGTAAAGAAAGATTAGCTTTCATGCTTGTTACACTTGCGGTACGGTTAAAGTTGGACAGGATAAAACGAGCAGCGTTATTTTGAACCAGCTCAAGTAAGGTTATCAGTTTTTCATGGTGCGGATCCCATATCGCGGCGGCATATTCCCGATTAGAACGTATTAGTGTTTTATAAAGCAGTAATTTCAAAGAAGATGGAGTTTTGGAAAAGTTACGGCGCACGTAGCCCAACATGCGGTTAGCTTTGTTAGTAATGTATTCAATATGGCGCGTCCAGTTAAGGTCAGCAGAAATATTAACACCCAGGTATTTATATGAAGTAACCGCTTCTAACGCAACGTTATTTAGGTAGTATACAGGCGGTGAGTTGGCACTTCTTGATATTCGCATAATTTTGCACTTATTAGTATTAAGTTCCATAAGCCATTCATTACTCCAACGAGAAATGTTAGAGAGGTCACGCTGAAGAATGTTAGCATCGTCGGGGGATTTTATTTCGCGGAAAACAACACAGTCATCAGCAAACAAAAGAATGTTAGATGATACAATGGAAGGGAGATCATTGATGTAAATAAGAAATAAAAGGGGTCCAAGCACTGACCCTTGTGGCACGCCCGAGTAAACTTATATATATATATATGCTGACTAAAAGAATAAAGACACTTGGTTGTTAGTCAGCGCTCTTGTCTGTGTCACTCTCATTGTCTTGTTGTTTAGCGCTGTTTACTGCTCGTAATCATGAACCAACCAGCACAAATGCCTACTCTTCTGTAGTATTTTCTCTCAGGGATATATATTAAATGCGTAAGCATTTGTATATTTAACCAACGACGAAACCTGTCCGTAACGTAAGACTAATCACTATAAAAAAGTTATGTGTAAAAGATTGTTGCTATGAAGGCTCTGTTGAAACAGTTGGTGATGGTGGTAAAAGCCATCTCTAGAACCACACGCAGAGCCGACTTGGTGCATTGTAGAAATCAGAAAAGTTCTGCTTTTGGGGAAATGTAATGATAAACACGCCACATCCCCTTTGCGTACCGGTGAGTGCGAGAGGAGCGTTCCGTTCGGGCATTCCTTCACCGACGAAAAGGCCACCGAGCCATGGAGTAAGATACGACAGGAGCGCCGACTCTGCTCGTCTGGAAGGGACAGATTATGAAAAATTGACTCCTTCTTGACAGCACCTTAGCCAGACGGTGCTACGGATGAGGAAAGAACAGTAGATCGGAGAGGCATGTCTTCCAGCAAGCCAAAGAAGTAGAAGCGCGTGCGGACCAAGCTCGGGTCTCTCTGTTGTTGTACATCGCACGGTCGTGTTTAGAGGTGTTTTCGCGCCTGCTGCTTGCCTATCTGTTTTGTCGTCTGCTCCGCACATTCCCTGACGCCTGTAGCGCGCATAGCGCTTGCGGTTCATGGAGTGACGCTATCAGAAGGAGCAAGTGTTCGTATAATGTTCTTTTGTTAATTCTATACAGGCGAAATGCAGGATATTTGTAAGGTGGGCTGCATCTAGTTATACAAGGCACATGAAGGGGAAATATAAGCCGAAAACGGAAACCAAGACCGAAGGAAAAACTAGGAAAATGGGAGGGGAATATAACGGCAGTTCGTGTAGTCTCAAGCGCTGAGAGACGACAGCGAAAAAGAGTGTATAACACGAAGGTGATGTTTATCCCTGTTTTATGCGATCATCCACCAACTGCAAAGATGCTTCGCTTGCTTCTTTTCTCGCGAAGCTTCCCGTGTCACCCGGTTCTCTTGCAAACCACAGTGCCACATTCTCATTCAAACGTTATAATGTAGAAATCCTGCTAGGGCTTCCTGCTTATGAACTTCCCAAGAGAAGCTAAGATCCTGTCTCCAGCTTATGGTGAATTGTTCCTTCGTGTACATTCGTCGAAAAGTTGTCCTCGGCATCGCGTGGCAACGCAATGTGCCCGCAAGTCTTTCACAGTGCGAACACCGGTCAGTGTTGTAAATTGTGCCCCTTCTGTGCGTCCTCACACCAAAGAGTCCACGTAAGCACCCTGAGCGTTCGCAGCGGGGTGCTCCTGCTTTGCAGGACCACCCCTGCACATCTGTATCTTGTCAGTAGTCACTACCATGCGCTAGAAGTCTTCGGTGGTAGTCGGTTGTGCTTCAAGGTCGATTGCGTTATTGAAATTAGAGTTTACTATAAATGCCTCGAATGATTTTTCATGAAAGCCTTCCGTGACATAGCTGCACTTCGTTACACAAGGAACTGTGTCTTCACTTACAAAAACCGTCGTTCTGCTTGGGGAGCAGCACCCAACTATCTGATTTTGCAATTTTTCCTACCTTGTAGTGGTCCCATGAAGGCGGAAGCTTGACTCTTTCAGGATGCAGAAAAATCGCCTGCAAAAGTAACTTTTGATCTCTATTCAGGGAGTGTGTCTTGCCGTTTCAAGCAGTGGAGCTGCTTGTGCCGCTTTTTGCGCATTCTTCCTTTGAAGGCACACTCAAACTATTCCCCTTGCTTAACAGATTCCTGCTGGGCTGTCAACAGAACGACTCATCTATTGAACTCCTCTCGAAGGCAAGGCTGAGAATTTTCATTACGGCACGTGGCTAGAGAAGGGAAGGCGCCCACACCGAGTATAGGTGTAGACAAATTAATCTCCTCCTGTCCTTCCTCATCGGTGTCTTCTGTTTTCTCCTGACATTCTGAACCATTGAGTTGTGCCAGGCTTCCCTCCAAAATTGAAGGAACGGCTGCCTTTCGAAGTCGAGGCAATTTCTATACATCGCTGAAGTACCTGTCAAAACTAAGGTGCATCTCGAAGTGTCGCGCACATATTTTGTTTTTTGCTGCAAATGGTAGCTGATATTCAGCAATTTTTTGTCTCCACTGGTGCAGCAGCTGCGGATTAGATGGCGCCATGCAGAGCGAATATTCCCCCTATCCTTCGTTTTACCCATATTTGCAGCAGGTAACATCGTTCATCGTTTCCTTTCCTGTTTCTTCTTCTCGTCGCGCATAAGTATTAAAATACCTTATTTCGTCAGGCATGTATAAACATGCTGCAGACATGGTAAACAAAGCGAGGAATATGAAAATTTCTACTCTTTCGCGCTCTTTCAGGCATTAAAAACAAGTACGTCTGTTGTGCCTTCTTGCGCAGTATTATTTTTCGTCTGCTTCCTCGAAAAACGTTCAAAGATGTTTCGAATACGTGCAGAAATGCGGTACCATGCGTTTATTTCCGCTTATATTTTTTGCGCGTATATATTTCTTGTGTTTGATCGCTGTCAAATTAACGCAGGTGAGGGTCGGATTTTCTAGCAGACGACACGCTCTACGCACGCCGCACCGCCCGTTCTGCACCGCCGTTGTCGCCTGCCTCCGCCACTCAGCGTGTGCGCATCTGGAAGCAAGCTTTTGAATGATTTACACGCGCCTCGCAGACGGCCCTACGCGATGAGAGTAGAAATGACATGAGGCAGTATACGCTCTTAGGAACGTTTACACCCTTTGGGGCTTATCTTGTCCCACGACAGTGATCGTCATCTGTCTTGCCCGCGTTTCCTTTTTGTAACGCTGCGAGCCCGGTACTTCCTAGTCACGAACAGCATACGCGTTATTAGTGTGACGCAGCATTCTCGACAGGAAAGTAGCGAGCGCCAAGCTTACAGGAGGGGAGACGCGGGCGGAGCAGATGGCGGTTGTTGTTGTTGGACAAATATACACTCCAAAGGGTGCAATCCTTTTAAGATTGTAATCAGAAGAGCTTGGTCGCGCAACCCACCGCCCCGTTCCAAAGGAGACGCTCATAACATGCATCCATCCATCCAGCCGGCGGAAAGTGGAAGGTAAGGAGAAAGCATGTGCGAGACCGTGACGAGAAGCAGAGTGAGCGAGCAAAGGAATGAGCGTGACCCCCGGCGTTCCACGGTTTGTCCCGAGCGAATGCGTTTCGCGGCGTCGGAGTCGGTGCTCTTGTTTACCTTACTCCGTGCACCAAATTATGAGGGCTAATGCGCCTCACGTCGTACATCACAGACAGACAAGCACTCAATGACTTGATAAGGATGATAAGGAGTGATGAGGGGTTATATGGGTATTATCGCAATTGATATGGCTCTACACGGATGGATAAGCTGCTAAAGAGGGAGAAGGGCTTATAATGGTCGGGTCAATTCTGATGTTATTAAGCGCTAATAACGATTGATAGTGGTCGTATCATGTCCGATAAGGTTCATAAGGATAGGTAAGAGTGGATAAGGTTCGGATCAATTCCATTAAGTTTGATACCGACCGATAAGGGTTCATAAGGGTCGCATCAAGTCCGATAAGGCGGATGACCAATAAAGGTTGATGAGGGCCGGATCTAGTCCGATAAGTTTAATGGTGACTGATAAGGGTTGATAAGCTTGACACTGGTCGGATCAAGCTTCATAACACTGACAACGACAGTGGGCTGCATGGAGATGAGCAAGTGGCACAATGTTTGCCCATGCTTGGACAACTACCAGAGGAGTTTCTGCGTGAATTTTTTTGTCGGCATGCCCCAGCTCTCGCTGTGGCTCCTCCGTGACTCTTTGTGCTCAACACTGATAATGAACAGCAATGCAGGCAGCAGTATGTTTACACTCCCCGTTGATGCTTGCCTTGCATGTGCACGTGCTGCGGCCGCTGGTTCTGGTTAGGCTAAGCTTCGTGAAACAGACCAAAACAGAAGATTGGTTTATTTGCTGAGACAGTAAAGTCGGCAAAGCATCGCAAAAAGAAACCAAGGAAGTGGAGAGAGTACGAGAAGGTGCAGACTTGGGTCGTGGACAAAACAGCGTCTTCCCAAAGAAACAAAGAACACATAGAAGGGATGAAGATGTCTACCTTTTTTCCTGACTTTGTTCTTAATCTCCAAATTACATAGATTTATTACACGGCAATGTTAACGTACATACCAAAATAATGTTGGTAGGAATAGAGAAGCTTTTACATACATTTTACTGGAGGTCACAACTTGCCACGGTTACCTTTGTTTTCGAGATGTGATCGCACCGCTATTGCCTCTCGTTTGAACCTTTGTACTGCTGAACGCCTCGAGGTTTAGCTATTCCGTGCGACAGACAACATTTCTCGAGAGCTACCGATCAAAGATGTGTTCTCCCCTTTGTACATGTCTCGCAAAGCGAAGTCAGTAAGCACTACAAGCACCTGGTTTTAGTTTCACCCCTGCACCACCTTGTCTGGATCACATGTCATTGCACCTAGTGCTGCCGTTGTTGCGGCTGTTCGCCAGGTTGCTGCTGGGGCCTAACGACGGCCACCCGGTGCATGTAATTGAGCTCACGATCGCGCATTACCATTTACAAAAGGCAGAGG